>NC_143197.1:23163571-23475714 GCF_051530095.1 Phoenix dactylifera
TGGATTATGTCGGTGATTAAAAACTAATAAAATGTGGTGAAACAAAAAGTCATGCAGACTAAGAAAAGTTTTTCAATTCTTTCGATAACAGTAGAGCTACTTTCAGAGAGCATGATGGATTTTGTCAGTGACTATAAATTGACAAAATAAGGTAAAAAATTTTAACAAGATTATCATGTGGATTGAGAAGAAAGTTTTCTAATTTTCTTAACAATTGTATCACTTTAAAAACCATGGTAGATTATGTCGGTGATTAAAAACTTATAGAATATGGTGAACAAAAAAATCATATGGACTAGAAAAAGTTTTTCAGTTCTTTCAGCAATAGTATAACTACTTTCATATACCATGGTGGATTATGTTGGTGATTAAAACCTGACCAAATATGGTACATAATCTTAAGATTAAAATGGAAGTTTTCCAATTTTCTTCGCAAATGTGCCACTTTAAAAACCATGGTGGATTATGTTGGCGATTCAAAACTGACAGAATGTGGCGAACAAAAAAGTCATGTGGACTAGAAAAAGTTTTCCAATTCTTTTGACAATAGTATATCTACTTCTAGATGCCATGGTGGATTGTGTTGGTGATTAAAAACCGACAAAATACGGTATATAATCTTAACAAGATTATATCACTTGGATTGAGAAGAAAGTTTTCTAACTTTTTTAGCAATTGTGCCACCTTAAAAACCATGATGGATTATATTGGTTATTAAAAACTTATAGAATATGGTGAACAAAAAAGTCATGTGGAGTAGGAAAACTTTTCTAATTCTTTCGGCAATAGTGTAGCTACTTTCAAATACTATTTTGGATCGTGTCAGTAATTAAAAATCGACAAAATATGATACATAATCTCAACAAGACTATCACGTGGATTGAGAAGAAAGTTTTTTATTTTTTTTAGCTATTGTGCCACTTTAAAAACTATGGCGGATTATGTCGGTGATTAAAAACTGACAGAATGTAGTGAACAAAAAAATCATGTGGATTAAGAAAAGTTTTCTATTTCTTTTGGCTATAGTGTAGCTACTTTTAAATACCAAGGTGGATTATGTCAGTGATTAAAACTCGACAAACTATGGTACATAATTTTAACAAGACTATCACGTGTATTGAGAAAGAAGTTTTTCAATCTTCATATCAATTGTGCCACCTTAAAAACAACGATGGATTTCATCTATGATTAAAATTGACAGAATGTGGTGAACATGGGAAGAATGTGATATTCACTCTTAGTGAGTATATATACATGAGCTGAGAAAGAAGTTTTCCAATTTTTTTGGCAATCATATACGATACTTCAAAAGACTATGGTGGATTGTGTCAGAGATTGAAAAGTGATAGAATGTATTGGATGTGGAAAGGAGATATAAAATCTTAGTGAGACCACCAGAGAAGAAAGTTTTTCAATTTTCTTAGAAATCGTATATGCCATTTTAAAGACCATGCTATATTTTGTCAGTGATTAAAACTAACTAAATGTGGGGGACATGGGAAGAAGATGGTATTCTATTTTAGCGAGACAATCAAATGGATCGAGAAAGAAATTCTCCTATTCCCTTAGCAATCATATATTTTGCATCCAAAGGCCAAGGTGGATCCTGTCAATCATCGGAAACTGATAGAATATGGTAGATATGGGAAGAAGGAAATATAATCTTAGTGAGACCACCACATTGACTGAGAAAAAAATTTCTCGATCCTCTTAGTAATCATAAACATTACATTCAAAGATCAAAGTGGTTTATCTCGATAATCAAAATTAGAAGATATGGTAAGCACTTTCATCGTAGCATAGGGCAGTTCATGCAGGGTTATAGGATTCTACTTATTTAAGGAGAACTAAAGAATTAGTGAAGAGACAAGGAATCAATCTCAAAATTTGTTTATTTTCATTTGCAATCATTCATCTTAATTTGGTCATTTCTTGTGATCCTTTTTCTTTGTAGTGGTTTGTAGTTGTGAAATTTATACTTCTTTCTCTACCATGTGGTGATCTCTATTAGTAGCTAATAAAGATAAATTGTTCATCTTTAGCTAATTCTATTTTATTATCTTATTGTTCTAGGTAAGCATTATGCTTCTTATAGTTATTCTTTTTTCTTTTTGAATTTTTGAAGTCCTTAATGCTGAGGCAATGCAAGAATTCACAGCTGCACATATTTAGTCAGAGAAACCCAACTGATTGCCCTTTGTGCACTTGTTTTCCATTTTTTTTAATCTTTTTTGGGTGGGAGGTCACTTTTTAATTATTAGTCACTTGGAAATTAGAATTAAGGTTAACAAATGTGATCAAAATAACAATAAAAAGTAAACAGCTCCATTCCATTGAGGAAAGGGGGGAAAAAATAGAATGGAAGCTATAAAGATGTTCAAGATTATCGTGCTCGATCTTCGCCCATATGCTTATCGATTTAAGCTAAATGTGCACATTTTTTTTTTTTGGAAACAATTGTATAGGATATTGTTGTTTCCTATATGCGTGAATGTTTTTTTTTTCAAAAAAGGGAAAAAACTCTACATGTTTGAGCAAGCCATGAGCTTGCAAGTGAAAAAAAAAAAAAAAAAAAAGATTCTACATGTTTGAGCAAGCCATATGAGCTCACATGTAATTATATGCATGAGGAAAGAAAGATTAAGGACTTCGGAAAAATAAAGGGAGACATCAACAAGAACGGCAGCTCCAATTGAGTGGGACCACTTCCCTTTGGATAACGTTTTATGACGGCACCCTACATGATACCCAACTTTACAACTAATACCTCCACTTCTTTCTTTGTTCAATTTGCTACGTCATGACTTCACTCTTCCCCCTAAAATTCTTACAAAAAAAAGAAAAAAAGAAAAAAATATTTTAAAATAATTAATATATATTTATATAAATCAAAAAATTCACATTGACACGACACCAAAAATATGCTGGTCGGCGAGTAATACCGGATTCGAGTGCAAACCATGCACCGTATACGACCCTCACGACTTCCATGCGCGGGCCATCGTCGAGGACGGTGCATCACCTTTGTTATAATTAAAATATATAAAGATTACAAACATAAATAAATAAAATTTATTGTTATGATTCGGATGCTGTGAACCGATCACCGTAATTTTTATAATAATTTTTAATATCTGTTTTTTTTTTAGAAAAAAGTTTGGGTGCAATTCGGTTTACCAGTCTTAATTCAGAATTACTGTAGGAAACAGCATGTTATTAATTTCTATCCCTGGAGCATTTTGTCGTCATTGACGTAAGATAGGAGGAGAGATAAAATGAACAGGAGAGATTAGTAGGGAGAGAGAAAGAGGTGGGCCCCAAGTAGCTCTCAAGCTCGGCTATATAAGGCCAAAGATCCCCCTGGCTGCCTTCCACCTCTCCATTGTATAGATCTTGGTCTTCGTTTCTGAGCTTCTTGGTGGGTAGAGGGAGGGAGAGAGAGATGTTGGGTGTGTTCAGCGGCGAGGTAGTGGAGGCGCCGGCGGAGCTGGTGGCGGCGGGGAGCAGGACGCCGTCGCCGAAGACGCGGGCGTCGGAGCTCGTGAGCCGATTCATCGGGAGCTCCGCGCCGGCCGTGTCGATCCAGATCGGCGCCGTCGGCCAGCTCGCCTACTCCCACGCCAACCAGTCTCCCTTCCGCCCGAGGTGCCTTCCCAATTCTTGCAACCCAGTCATCTTTCTTTTTTCTTTTTTCCTTTTTCCTTTTTCCATCTGGTGTTGTTGTTTTCGAACCCTCGATCTTAGAAGTGGTGGCGAAAGCTATATATATCCATGCGTTTCCGAGACTTCCATGCTCTCTCTCTCTCTCTCTCTCTCTCTCTGCTATTCTTCTTACTTTTTTCCCCTCTTTTTTCGTTTACCAGTATTGTTGTTTTTATCTAGAATTTTCTTCTTTTGATGAAATTTTGTCAATAATTTTTCTATTGTGTGAAGCGTGGAGATTTGGATTGCTTGGATCTACGATGATTTGCCTTGAAAATCATGAAAAATCAGAGCTTTTATTTATTTTACCTTTTCTTATATAGCAATGATTTTTTTTTCAATTCTACATACATTTTTTTTTCTTTTTTCTCGAATATAAAATGCTTTCTTCTAAAATGAGGAAGAAGAATGCCAATATACAAATAGAAATACTGGAAATATTTTGATATTTGCATGGTGATTGGGAGGCTAGCTGTGCCATTTTCTTATAAAGATTTGTACAAGGTTTGAATGAATATAATTTGATCTAATAATACTGATATACAAGTTATAAACAATAAAATTAACTGTAGTATTCTTTTTTTTTCCCCTTTACTTTTCTAATAATAAAATATTATTATTCTTATTATTTTTCCCCATCTGGTTTCATTGAGGGTGGGTGGAAGGGTTTGGAAGCTTGTGGCTGGGAAAACCGCCCACAGTTTGGACTTGAGAAAGAAAGAAAGAAAGAAAGAAAGAAAGAAAAGCAAAAGAGAAGGAAACCAGGCTTTGGAAAATTTTAGCTGCAAGCTAGGGGACAAATTGTATCGCATGGGACCCATAAGGACTGTGGGATAAGAACAGAGCAGCCCTCTCGTTCTTATCCACCAGCTAACCCGGGACCAAATGTGACCCAGCTGGCTGTGGCTCACCGGGCGCCCAGAGATCAAGAGATGGGCAGCATCTGTCTTATTTCTGGCCTGATGTCAATTAATTATTTTGGCACAACATTTTTTGAATGCACCCGATTGGCCCAAAGCTCTGCACCACAATGTTTCCATGGCTGGCTTGTTGCCTTGTTAATTTGATCTTTTTTTCCTTAGAATATAATGAATCTCATGAATATATATATATATATATATATATATATATATATATATATATATATATATATAAGAAGAGCCTCTTGAGATAAGGATATTATCAAGTACTGTTTGAAGGTGACACTAGAAATGGCATGGGGGTGGCCAGGAAAAAGACTTGGTTGATAGTGAATTTGTTGAAAGGGGATGGAAACAAGTTGGAGTGCATCTAAATAATCCATCAAAATTTTTCTGAAAAATTCTCGATCCACACATGCAGGATTGCTTAAGAGATCCATCGAAAGTATGGAGGATTACATTGAGTTAATTTTGTTGCTATTATATCTTAATACTATAATTTAATATAATGTTTTATCAAAAAATGATTAAAACATATTTATTTTTATTAATAATTATTTATAAATAATAAGTAAATCATAGTATTAATTATTTATGATTATTTATTGATTAATTGTTTAATAATTATAATCATATTTATTTTTAAAATTTATCAGTTAATTAATAGCTGATGATTATTGCTTTAGGACTAATAACTATTAGTAATTATTTATACATTATAAAACTAATTAGTATCTATTTACAAATAATAATTACAATAACTTATAATAAAATAATTATTTTTTTTAATTATTTCTATTTTTGGCTGAGCTCAAGCTATCCAAGTCTTTCTAGATCAGCATGTTTGGTAATCAAACAAGTTAAATTCAAGCTAAATTTCTAGCCAAGCACGAGCCGATGTGGAGTTTGTTCTTTCGATAATCCTAATATTTACCTGCTGTGTGGTGAAAATTCGAAGCACTAGATGTTTGATTTTTGCTTACTTTATGATGAACCAGCTTTACTTAGACCATCTACCTATATGGAATTTTGGAATCCTACCACATAAGGTCCCACAGAGCAATACCTAACATTTCCTCCAAAGATATAGGTGGCCAGCTCTATTTCTGTGAACAAGCTATGCTGAGTGCAAGCTTATCTAGGACCACTTTTCCTCCTCTTGCAGGCAACAAGTCCAAACAGTGAAAGACACGTGGTAGACTCCGTATAAGATTTTTTTTACTCACATCAACATCAAAATTTGAATATATTCTTGATGCACCCCAACTTTAAGAGATATAGTTAGCCTAGTAGTACATGGAGTTTGTTCATTGGATAGATTCTGACGTACAATTCCCAATTGTAATCTTGTAGACAAAGGGCTTTAGCTATTCAGGGTGAGGTAAAAAAAGTAAATTCAGGTTAGTTCTACCTATATTTTGGTCCTACCAAGGTTCGTTGGGTCAAGTTGGTGCAACATATAATATGTCCATTTCTAACCAACTTTGACTAGTTACCTCCTAGCATCAAGGTACTTGTGCTAATTAAAGTATAGATTTCTAGCTCTCTCATGTTGGCTGAGAATATTTTTTTATGTTCAAACTTTAGGAGATGTTTCTCCAAGTTCTTTTAATATGAGCAATTCTTCTTATTCTTCTGTTATTTTTATTAAATAATTGACAGCCCACCTACCGTTGGTTGGTTGTAATACGTTTCTTCTGTTGATCAAGAGAAACTTTATGTTGAAATCTTAGGAGGTGCTATTCCAAGAATTTATCGTAAAAAGTTTTTGCATGAACAGCCTACCTAGTGAGGAAAAAAATTAGTGAGGAAAAACATTACTGTTCTCTGATCGATCAGCTATAGTGTTTGATGGATTGCAGATGTCCAGTACCTGATCCATCCCTTAATAATTTAATTTCTAGAGGGAAATGAGGGGCGTTCAGAAGTGGACGTTGGATCTGGATCTCAATCCCTTATTTTGCCTAGCTGATTGAAACATAGTCCTCAAAGCTTCAAACTAGTTTTTTTTAACCAGAGTCCACTTTTAAACCAAAATTTGAACCTCAACGGTTCTCTTCCAGAGGATGACAACTACCAACGGTGAGAACTTGTTGCAGGTCGTTTGCAGCAAAGGATGACATATTCTGCCTGTTTGAAGGAGTGCTGGATAACCTTGGACGCTTAAAGCAGCAGTATGGACTCTCCAAGACTGCCAATGAGGTGGTGCTCGTCATCGAGGCCTACAAGGCTCTCCGCGACCGGGCTCCATATCCACCCAGCTTCATGCTTGCCCACCTCACTGGCAATTTCGCCTTTGTGCTCTTTGACAAGTCGACTTCTTCAATCCTTGTTGCTTCTGTGAGTCATCATCCCCACCCTCGGCACTTTTTAAGTACCTGGCATCCAGCTCCAGTGGCTAATGATGCTCAGTTATATCTGTAATGTAACAGGATCCGGATGGAAAGGTTCCTTTGTTCTGGGGGATTACTGCAGATGGGTACGTGGCCTTTGCTGACAATCTGGACCTGCTCAAAGGATCATGCGGCAAGTCTCTCGCACCGTTCCCTCAAGGTAATTGATCTATTGATCGATAACTTTTATCATTCATTTGGTCATCATTTATTTAATTATTATAATGGGGTCGATGCTCCGACATTGTATAACAACACACTGTATGGCCCCTAACCTTTCCCCCCTGTATGGCCTCACTAGATGTTATTTCACGTACAAATCTATGATTTTGAAATGAAAATTCCAATATCTGTAGGCAAATAAACATGATGTTCGTTGTCATTAATCTTCTTAAATATACCCAGCTTTTTACTATGTATATGGGCTACTATCTTTAGTTAACTTATTGTTCACAACTACAAAGTAAGCGAGGGCACAATCATTAAACCTCTTGAGTTGCCGTTGCTAGTCGATGATTATATATTTTTTAGAGGCCTAATTATATTAGTAATTAATTACTTCATGTGACTCTTTCCATCATATCTGGAATCAATTTAATATCATGATCTTCTCAAAGAGTCATGTAACTGAGTGTTCTATTATAATCATCACATCACTTTATGGATCTTCTGTGAAGGCAAACCCCACTTATTATACTGTAGATCTTAGACTTGGTTTTCATAAATAAGCTCGCAAAGACTGCTGAACTCATAGTCATGAAGTTATAATATTTACTGATCAACAGAAAAATAAGATCTGAGTAATAACTTTTGCTCCATGTAACTTTCAAAGATCAGTTTTACATCAAAAAAAGTTTCAAAGATCAGTTCCTAGATGGACTCCAGATTCCTTTCGGATGTTAATGGAACTCGACACAAATGGGCAACTTTCTTATAGTTGGAATAAGAATGATATGGGCATCATATGATGTTACCATACAAGGAATCAATTTAACTTGGGTATTATTTTGATAATATCTAGTATGGAACTATCTATTAATTTATTTCTAAAATGAGTAATCCATACTTACATCACTATCAGTTGTGCCTTTGCCATTCGGAATATTTCTTGTTTCCCTATGACCATGCAAGGCTATTAAAATCTTTCCTTAAACTTATGTAATAATGCTCTTCCTAATATTGGTAGGTTCACTTGGTCTAGTGCTTGCTTGACTAAATTGTTTTCTATGTTAATAATTTTCTAAATAACCCTAAATGAAGTCCAACAAGGTAATTGCAAGGTTCGGAACTACCAGCAAGCAATCCCAACTTCTTGTGTTTATGCATGAATTAGTGATTCCGCAATTTTAATACTTACCTTCAACTACTAGAATTCACAAGCGTATTTCTCTATGGTCTCAATGCATTTGAGATTGTTATAAGTGATTTGTCCTTGATGAACTTCCCATATTCTTCCATGTGTTTGCTTGTCCTTTACCGTTTTGTTCTCAGAAGGATTCAACTTGTAACACCATGATGAAGCACTGCAATTGATCTGGGTCTCCCCTACTATATTCAAGAGATTATTTGAACACCCTTCAATGCTTATTTAACCAATCATGGATCTTATCATAAACAAATAGGATTATTTTGATTCCCTTTTGAGTTACTAGCCCATACAACTCATAATATTCATCCTTATATGATTGTTGGTGGTTGGACTGCAGGATGTTTCTATTCAAACAGTCTGGGAGGTTTGAAAAGCTTTGAGAACCCAAAGAACAAGGTCACTGCTATTTTAGCAAATGAAGAAGAGATATGTGGTGCAACTTTCGAGGTTACTGTTCATTCTCTTCTATGAAAATATGAATGTTTAATGTTTTCTAATATTTTGAGGAAAACTTTTTTCTTATATTGATTGTAGATTATGTCAGATGTCTGATACCCTTTTTTCCTCGATATATAATATGAGAACCACATTACATGAGGACTGCAACAAGGCCACAAATATTAAACTGAAGTAAATAAATTTCTGCATCAAGCTTTTTGTCTTGAATATCTTGACTGTGTATTGGATTTGGCAGTCAATTAATGGATATCATTACATAGATACATGGGAATTCTTGGTGAGACTAAAAGCTTACGGAGATAGAACTGAAGTTATGTCTACGGGTAAATGGCACGCATGAGAATAGCATATCCAATATCAGGTTTGGGTCAAAGTGGCAACTGAAAAAGGAGAAATGGAAGAAAAAGTGTGATGGTTTCATGTCTCCCAAACCAAGAACCAGACATGGTGGTGTTAGCAGAGACAGTAGATCTGGCCTTCTCCAATCTTTTTACTAATTAAAGGACCTAGATGGGCTTTCAATTAAGCAGGAAGCTTTGATGTGCCAAAAAAAGGATTCCTTCCAAGAAACATGGAATCTGCCGTCTAATTGCATCACTCATACTAAGAAAAATAACTTGTATTGTTTTTGAGAAAGGATGAAAAACTTGTATTATCTTTCATCTTCCTTAACAAAATATAAAAGTTTAATTTCTCCTATTATATATTCCAGGTTGAAGGATCTACCGTCCTCACAGCAACCCATTAGAAGCGAGCTGCAAGTTAGTTGTGGAGCAGGGGATAGTATGTTGCTGTGAAGGGATGCACAAGGCATGAAGTTACCATGTATATAATGTTGGAATGCCATGAGTTTAGCTAGTCCTTTGCTTTGTGCTTGTGTCTGGAGGTTGTTCTCATATTGAAAAAATCTTGGGTAGTTCTCTTTATCAATTTGGAATAATCTTGTAGGTGCAATCTTCCTTCATAAATGCATCGAGTTCAGACCTTATGTATGTAAATTTTGTTATGTTCAGGAGAATGCTGGAAGCAACTCTTTCCGTATCATATAGAATTTATTTTTTTTTTGCATATTATCTTATGATCCTTAGCACTTGTTGCAAAACCCAAGGCAGGGTTCTTTAAAAATTTAAAAAATAAAATAAAATTCAATGGTGGAGTTTCTCACCCTTTTTTACAGGGCATAAAGGGGGTAAGGTCTGAAAAACAAGTCTCTTTTGAATCCAATTATTCTTTGGGGATATACATGTGTTATGCATAGCAAAAGGAATGATTCATTTCCCAAGTTCTTAAATGTTTTGCATATAAAATATTTCTGATAGCATTAAAGATATTCAAAATAAAGACTCACATAAAAACAATACTTTCTTTAAAAAATGAAAAAAACTATGCCAAGTGAAGGGAAAGAAATAAGAATTACATGGTTTGGTGTTTTCTATATGTTTACGGGGCATCACGTCAGAAAGAACAAAAGTCATGGAGGCCATGTTAAAAATGTCACAACTTAACATTTTACCAAGAGTGATGGAAGGAGACATCATAAGAATGAATATTGGGCTGGGACAAGCTACAACCTGCATGACCTAACCCATATGTAAGTTATTTAGCCTTTCTTACACTAATCCTATATTTACCTTTAGTGATCCTAACCAAAAGTTTTAATTGTTTAAGGTTTCTACAATTACTCTAAGACAAACCTTAGTGATTGTAAATTTAAGCCCTTGTGCTGGTGAGCACTATTAGCACAAGAACTACTACAAACATAGGTATACTTTTAGACATTATTTGTAACAATCCAGGATCTTGCTTAAAAAGGTAGCTAAGAAAGTATTATTTAAGTTTCTTAGCCTGTATATATATTCAAGATCTACTAAATATATAATCGATCCAGAACCAAGGATACGCCCTCATAAATTGGTTCACTTAGAGGAAGACCATTTTGAAGTTATCATAAGGCTAGGCCGCCCCACATAAATAACCAGCAGCAAGTATACATTTTGATGTTGAACATGCAATCATGCGACATTTACTTGTGATTCCAGGCTGATGTTGGTGGGGTTCTCTTGATACTGATCCGATCAACTAGATCTGAGTTGAGCTCAAAACAGGTCCAACGCCTTACGTCTATGTCAGATAAATCTGACCCTACTACTACAGATGATGTCTTCATTTCAATGTTAGTCCAGATAAAATCCAAATCATCCAACACCATCTATTTAGGCATTCAATATGTGCTTATAGTCAACTTTGACAATTATTTATAGTTCTAGTCATTAGTCAATGCAGGGAAAGCTAAAGCCAACAAATAATATCAAATATCCAAGTTCTCTTGTAGTCAAATTTTTGACTTGTTGTTTTGTCTTTATTACATTGCTAATCATCTACAATGTTTGTTTCTAATGCGCTTCCTGGCTAGGCCGTTTTGGGATTTTCTCCATCTCTTATTTACTCTTTCCTCCGATGATTTCGGTTTTAGCACTGTTTTTCTTTTTGTTTCCAGAAAAAATGTGATGTTTATTTCATAAATTTTCTGATGTGTTCATCCTGACCCTAGGAAAGCATATATGCAGTATTCTTTTTGTTGTTTGAAGAGAAGGGTAAAGTATCCATCGAATATATTGAAACACAACTAGCTAGCATTTCAAGATTAAAGGAAAGAGAAGAAAAAGGAAGGGACTGCAAAATACAAGAAGAGATGCAGAGGGAAAGTAAAAGGAGAGGAGAGTACATATGCCATATGTTAATTTATCATTGTAGTGGCAGAAATCGCAAGCTTTTCAAACGTAAGGAGTATCTCTATTGTTGTTTCCTTCTTTTCTTTCTTTCTTTGATTTTTTTTTTCTTTTTTTTTTTTGTACTGAAACAGGCGTATCATACAACGCAGGTACGGATACACCCAGTAGAATCGGCAAACAAAAAGGTCCGAAATACACCAGGCATCTCATCCTCTTCAACCCATAGGGCGCCTTCTGAGTGGCGCACTACAAATGCCGCCACCCAGTCCACTGCCCCATTAGCTTCACGATATACATGTACAGCTTGAAATGCGACAGCTTTTCTCACCATTAACCAAATATCATGAAGCAAGGGATGAACTCCTCCATCACTATTCAGGCTCCTTCGGACCCAACTGATCACCATAGCCGAGTCCCCTTCCAAAAGGATGGAAGTCGCCTGAAGCACATGTCGTGCATAATGCAATCCCATCCAAGCCGCCCATAACTCTACGTCTGGAGCCGAGGTGTCGAAGAGCTGACACCCCCTCCTGCCACTACACTTGAACTCGGGCCCCTGATGACAAAACCGGTCCCTCCCTTCCTACCACCATCTAGGACAGAGCCGTCAAAATTGACCTTGAGGAAACTCGGGGGTGGGGGCTTCCAGGTGAAGAAAATCGTATGAGGAGCTGCCGAAGCAATATGGGGGCCCCAAATGTTCCAAGCTGTCAAAGGTCGGTGATCTAAATCTGCATGGATAGTCTTTGCTGCCTGTGCCCGAGCCTGCTCCATCACGAATCGTGGGGACGGACTGTGCTCGCCAAATACCCTAGTATTATTAGCCATCCATACCTGATAAACTGTGCAGGACGTCATAATAGCCACCCGACGTATCTGGGGAACACCAGACCAGTGCCAAACCACCTCAAGAAAGTGGTCCCTCTGGCTCCAAGTATCCTTCGAGATCCCGGACAGTCTCCATGTCTCCCTCGCCCACACACACTGGGGCTTGTTTGCTGCTTCCACTATGTCATGATCTCATACGATCGTCAACCCTAGACAGTAGCATACGAAATGATCTCTTATTATGAATTATTGGATTTGATGGATAGCTTTTATGAGTAAATTTAGTTTGATATATTTAACGGTGTATATGATAAGTGATTTATTTTCACAGTAAATTTTACTATATGTTATAAAAACTGTTTATGATGATCTTGTTATATACAAACTAACAGAATTTTTGTTTCTTAAACAAATAACTAGATTCAAATTAGCCAAGAATCATGCTTTATATATACAAGGACCGGTAACCAAAAAAAAATCCAGATCCATGACAATTATTATGACTTATATAAAGTCATGCAATAATTTTCAATGGAAATAATGTATATATGAGCTTTGCAATTTGATTCCATTCATGAGCTAATTTTGGAATAGCCCAAAAAACAAATATGCCATGTGTATAGAGAGCGAAACTTTCGAGCTAATTGCTTAACCGGAGATGAAAGAAGAGGTGGTACAACTTTGTGTTTGAAGTATCCAAACCTAGACATAAGTCAAGCATCTTAAAATTTTATCTTCTGATAAATATATCAGATTTAATTTTTATGATTGAGGAATATGATGGAAAGGATGAGAAAAGTATATAGTGATTCACAGAATATATATGCCTTACGAATATAGTGTCTCATAAAATAAGCATAAGCATCCTAGTAGAGCAAGGAAATGGATCCTATACCTTAACACATAAAAAAATAAAAATAAAAGTGTAGAGTTAGAACAAAGACCAAGCAAAAAGGTATCCTTATGCTAGGAAAAGCACAAAGTTTTTTTTTATTATTTTGCAAAAAACACATGGTTGGTACAAGGAAAGAGCACCCCTTTTGCTTGGCTTGGCCTCGGTGGATAGATAAAGATGAGGGATGATGTCGCCCTCCTGATGCCCGCCCCAAATGCCCTCCGCACACGCTGTGAGGCTAAACTGAAGCCCATCTTTATCGAGCCGAGCTTCACTCAAATCCATCCACGTCTTGAGCTCTTATCCATATGATGAGCCTCTTTTGACCCCACCCTTTATTCGATACCCTCCCATATAAAACCCCCACCACCACCACCTCCACCACCTTATCGTTCAACACAACGCAATGCCACCCACCACCATCTCCCCCTCCCCCTCCGCCTCCACCTCCAACTCCACCTCCGACAAAGAATCGGAAGGCATCGATTTCTTCGACATGAGATCTCTAAGTTCTCATCTCCCTCAAAAGTAAGAGCCCAATATCTGATCTCATGCATTCTAGTTTCACATATATCTTCAGTAGAAAAATAAAAATATATTCTTTCTCTGTCGTTTTAATGCAAGCTTCTGAAAAATGGTTTCATCAAGCAGACAGGAGAATAGTATATCATCCAATTTCTCATTGCAGCATCTCCTAGCTGCATATTATTGCCGCTAGTTTAGTGCTGGAATTCATATAACACGAGTTTTATGGTTAGTTTGCCATTAAATTGCACTGGCTCATGCTTGCTTTATTATATTTCTTTGCAGGAGGAAAGGATTGTCGAATTATTTCTCTGGTAGATCACGGTCTTTCACATGCCTTGCTGATGCAAAGTGCGTCGATGATCTTAAGAAGGAAGAGGCACCAGAGGCAAAGAGGAGGAAGTATTTGGACCGAAGGGAGACCATGAGTCATTCTTCTCTCTCCTGTAGGACAGAGACAAGCAGTAGTTCCTATTGCAGGTCTTATGTGGGAGTGTAATGTTTGGAGAGTATGTTTGTTTTCGCATTTGTACAGAAATCAAAAATGTTTTCATTTCTCTTTGTTACAAATTAAGGGAGCAATAATCCTGTTTATAATTCACAGCTTTTTAACTATGCAACGTATATGTTGATTAGTCTCTTATCACGCAAATATTCTTGACATGTGTTCCTTAAACATGGATCTAGCTTGAGCTCTCACCTTACCTTGCTGTGTTACAAAAATGTATTTAATAAATTTTGGAGCTCCTGCTAGCCAGTAATATTTGTGAGACAATATAGTCATAGTTTTATATTTATTTATCTATTTATTTATTTGCTTAGTGATGTTGGTCATTACTGCCATCGTTCTTCTTTTTTAAAGAAAATCCATCAGTGCCAGGGTTACATTACTTTTTCTTTATAATTTGAGAAATCTTAGTGACCTGATATCAAAAGAAATTCTTAAAAATTGGTCCGAGATGTCCCGGGGACGTTCATTAACAATTTTTTTTCCTTTTTGAATCTTTCAGTTGTACGATTAGTCATTTGAAGATGTTTATGAGCAATATTGAATTGCCCATAACCCCTAGAACCTCAATTCTCACACCCTTGTGCCTCTTTATACCAGCATCATTTTGCCAGCTGCTGAGATCTACTCATATATCTGGTTTTAGTTGTAGACTAGGCTAGATTATATATTTAAATATGAGGAAATTTGCATGGAATATGCAGAAACTTGCATTTATTAATATCATTGAAAATCAGAAGATATCAATAGTTTGCAAAACAATATTAATCAACGAGATTTTGAATATTTTTAGTTATTAACAATTGAACCCACTTGGTACTTTAGAAATATTGAATATAATTACCTGTTTGTTTATAAATATTGGTTGGTGGTGGATCAATTGTTATTTATTGGATTCATGTTCTTGTCGTACAATGATTATATGCCTACAATGCCATCACTAGGGTGCCAAATGATTCAATTGGTGAAGTCATTGGATGTTGGTAGTGATTTAGTTTGAAATCCTGCTCACTTTAATTTCGGAATTAAGGCTTCCTCCCGTACTAGTTCTTACAAAAATATATATCATTTTTAAATTGATAGGTCCTTTATGCTACTATAATCTCTTGTTAATATTCTTTTGATTCAATCCAAGAGAAGGAATTCTACACTCCAATCTGCTCTAATAGAAATCTTCAATAACCAAGAAGTGGGGAGGAGAAAAAGATCTCCAACGGAAGAATAAATGATCTACGTACTAAGCTAGATGGCCAGTTTTCCAACTACTGGTGCAACATTCAGCCTTCCAGGAATTGTTCCACAATTTTCTTAGATAATCTTTTTCAAATCTTTAGGTCATTAACTAGCGACCGAATGTTTGTCTCAAATTTTTACCAAAAAAAAAAAAAAAAATGTTTGTCTCAACTTAACATTGTTTCTTAGCATATTTCCAATTAGCAATGCTTGAGCAAAATTTATCCCAACACTCATGAAATAGGGAGATTCAAAAACAGCACGTGTTCACCCCAAGTTCACCCGGGAATAGTTTGCAATTTGACATGACTCAAGTACAATGTACTGCTGGATCAGGACTAGCATTAACCATTGTATCTTATTTGTAAAGCAAGCATACAGACTTCTTGTAACTGCGAAAGCACGACCTGAAGTAAATGCTCTGTTGGTGAACCAAACCATCTTTAATAAGCAACATGTATATGCTACAACCCGAAAGGTAAAAATATATCATACTATAGCAATTCAATACTAATATTCGGTACTAATAGCATACTGACACTCGATATGTCAAAAAAAATTTGTACCATACTATACTAGCACGGAGTTTGGTACCGAAACAACGAATCTTGGTTTCGATCATTAATCATTAAAATACAGACAAATGAACATGCTCACTAATAATGAAAAACTTGTCAAGCAGAAACCAATCTGATTGATCACTCTAAAACCATATGTAAAGGGCAAGTACAAATATGATCAGCAGTGAGAGAGGTGGTTAGGAATCCAAAGATTAATGCACATCCATAACTGACAATATTCTTTGATAGAAAGGTAGTTCAAACATTGCGAAGTGAACAAAAAACATGGAAATTGGGCAGGCCGAACCGGACCTCACTATATTGTCATTAAGCAAACCGCAAGTCCCATTCTTGTTTATGTGCATCTTATAAACCAGCAAGCAATAACATCAAAGCACGCTTTTCAAAACCAGTATCTTAAAATTTGAAGTGCCTATATTACATCCCATATCATAAAATTTTGAAGACTCCATTTCTGCATTTCTGGAATAGCACAAAGATCATTAGATATCCAATAGACAGCGCACTAATTAATAAAGACCTCCAATTAAGTACATCATTAGTTCACCCAAAGGCCATACCTTGTTTAAGGAACATGACATAAAAGAATCCAAAGGAAAAGGGCAACAACTAAAACTACCAGTGGGTGAAGCATACAGATTTCAATCAAGCCCAGTAATATATATCTAACTTTCTCTGTTAGCATCAAACAAACCACGAAAATGATTGAACTCCAAATCCCAAATCTCAACACACTAAAATCTAACGTCCGGTGGGCAGATTAATGCATTTCAATACCTCCGCCTAGGTGGGCTCCTTGAACGGTGCACACGTGGTGATCTGCAGATGATTGAAAAAAAAAAAATCCACACTAAAAAGGAAAGTACTGCATTTTACTGAAAAATATTTGGAATTATATTAGCATTCAGCAAGAAAAAGCAATAAATAACTTGGTTTGATAAAATATTGAAAGAGAAAGCAAATGTGCTATTGCTATCTAAGTACGAGAAAGACAGAAATGCTTTGAGCAGAATGAGGATCAGCTGCTGGAGATCCTAAAGACCGTAAAAGCAGGTCCACCAGCATCATGATAATAGCAAACCTTTGGGCAACTAATAACACGGTTAGCAAGGAAATCAAGTGTACTCAGACAAATGCCATGCATAAATGATTTATACTTAATAAAAATAGAGCCTATAAAAATGATGACTACCATCTAATGTACTTTTCACTTATTAAAGTATGATCAACAAATTAGGAGCACTTAGGAACCTAAGATGATTCTAGAATAATGCGACCAACAAAACAGGAACCTATACATGAAAGGGTAATGAGAGAGCTGCTTTTCTTTTCTTTTCCTTTCTGCATTCATTCAGATTAACTCTACAAGCATATGCAGTACAAAACATTTTCAATACATCGATGCAGAAATAAAGTACTCCAAAGAGATCACTTGGCTGAAAATAATGATTGGTCAAGTATATAGAATTCTACCTCCTCCTCGCATTTCTGCGCCTGAATGGGCCATTGCTAAATGCCCAGTCAACATAAATAGTTTGTGTGAGAAGCTCAGTTCCATTCAGTGCTTTGATTGCATCTAGTGCTTCCTTGAATGTCTCATATTCAATTAGCGCATACCCCTATCTCATAAAAGGTTCAAAGACAAAACTGTAAGTGGCAACTACAGACGAAGAAATACAGAAATTATCAATGCATAAATTGAATTTACTTAATGAAGAGGTAGAAAGAGTATATTCCTTCAATATCATGCTTTTCAATACAATTTTTTTAATTAGTTATATCATGAAGGCATAATACAAGAAGTACTGAGCTCTTTGTTTTTTTTTTCCTGGGGAACCTCAAAAATGGAAAACTGTGCAGACTTTTAGTGAGGGATAAAACTTGTTCTGACAAATCTAGAACCTCTTGTTATGGTCAGTACAACAACCCATCACTATGCTAACATACGAGCTACGATGAACTGTGCCTCATCAACAATATCTTGTGCATGAGTCTGTATGGTTACAATTATAATATTTGTGGAAGTTAATTAACCAAGAGCAAGTTACCCTTTCAGGTATTTGGCTCAATAAAAGTAAGACTGCAGAACTGTTGAGCAAATTTAGTCAAATACAGTAAATAATGGTCATACAAGTTGTGGAACATATACATTAGTACTGTAAATATTGTTCTTAAAAAAATACTGTAAATACAAATGTTCATTTATTGTTATTTCATAGCATGCAGCTTTATAGTTTTGCTTCACATTGAAAGGTCAAAACCAACAAATCCATAAACTAAAAGAAAAAAAAATCCTTGTCCCTCATCCATGGAGGTGTCTGCCAAATATCCTGAATGCATCTAAGAAGTATCCAATAGACATGAAATGCAACTTGTAGTATCTCCTTCCTACCAACTCGGATAACTTTAATAGTTAATGCAGTATTCTTCTGAGTGTCATTCCAAACAAGTTCTGAGAAGCCATAGTATGCAGGCAGTCAAGGTATCACAGTGCTTATGCAGTATACAGCTGCTTAGGCAGGTACCTATATGATTCTTTTGTTTAAAATATTAAAAAAAAAACTGAATTCATAATAACAGATAAAAGAATAGAAACTTTAGAAATAACTTTAAAAAAATCAGAGAAAATGAGAAAAATTATAGATGCAGAAAGCCACATAACCAGGTCTTCAGCTTACGCAAGCCACTTGGGCACCCACGACATGGTCTGCAGTCCATCCACATACAGCTTGGACCCTATGCTCAGCAGTTAGAGTGCTGCATATGAATATGCAACCACATAAATGCTTTTTAAAACAGCGATTTTAAATCCCATAAAAGATGGCAATGAGCAATCAAAACGAACTTTTTAAGGCTGAAGAACTGAAATTGAGCATATATTTGTTCCAAAATTCGCTGTTTCGGTACCAGACCTTGTACTGGTGCCACATTAGTACTGATTGGTACGGTACGAGGCCTTTTGGCGTACCAAGTGTTGGCACGGAGCGTTTTTGACATACCGAGTACCGGTACGGTATGATACGCTCCGCACCATCTGGTTTGAGAAGGTACGATAAACCATAGTTTGTTCCAAAGACCAGTGCAGAATATATGATAAAACAAAAATATTGAAATGTTGGGTCAATAGGACTTATTTTAAGGATGAGAGGATTCATGTCAACTCTCATTTCTAATCCTAAACCAAATTCTCAAAATCAAGTAATGAGACTGGTTAAAAGATTAAAAAGCAACAAAACTAAATCATGGATCCATGTTGTGAGTAGAAAAATTAACACAAAATTTTTGCAGGTGTCCTTCATTCATGCCCAATTTATAATTACCATCATGCCTTCAAGGGATTGGCAGAGGCCATCTACTCACTATATTCTAATGATCTTCCCCCTTTACATTTGTAAACCCCAGAACACTAAAGAAAGCACAAATAGATAAGCGAGGGTCGTTGCCTCTCCATCATTTAGTTTGTGTACATCCCACACAAGATGAACGAACACATATTGAATATAAAAAGTGATTCCAAATTTTTCTAAGATTAATCAAGAAATCACTAGTCACATTGAAAGTGAAATGCCACCAATATATAAATAAATGAAAATACAAATATATATTCATATGCATATATATCTGACATTGCTATGTTAAAAAGAATGACTTGCAGCCTTTAGGTATGTCATATTTGCCCATAGATGGACAACTAATTCATTATTGTTGGAAAATTTATTACGAGATCATTAAAGGCATGGGCAGTTTTGGAAAACTAAGCAGCCATTTGGTACTGCTGTTGTTTTCAGTTTCTGTTTTCAAAAACCCAAGAAGAAAAATGAACCAGACTGAACAACATCTATGATGAAACCCTTTTATTTTCTAAATTATTATGTAAAATCTTTAGAACTTTTGGTGGCAAAGATTTATTGCTTTCAGAATGAGTGAAAATGGAAGCAAAGAATGGTAGAAGTTTTCTGCAAATGCTATCTCCAATATCAACCTCAATGTGGGTATTTCACTATCTTTAGAGGATCAAAAACAGAAAAACAGCAACAAGAACAAACAGGCCATAGTTGGCCCTTAACTTCCTCATCCCTCAAACTCTACATATCTATAAGAAAGATACACTTGCTATCGAGGTCTATTATTTGCATAATCCCTTGACCTTATTTACTTCCACATTTTAGCCCTCACATACATACATATATACATACAAATATTACATATACATACATCTCCTAGTGCATGTAAGTAGTTTATACAAAATTCCATCTCCGCTATAAAACCAGCCCAAATAGATCAAAAAATTCCAACATTTCCAACTTGATAAGTTAAAAATATATGAAATTAACTTCTCAGCATACTCCACTACAACATCCAAATCATTGCAGATGTCAATTAATAAGAGACGGTACTAGCCAAAACACAATCCTCTCTTAATCTTTAGACAAAAAATTACCCCAACGCTATGATGACCTTAAATGTTATCCTCGTAAAGCACTTCCTATATTTGTTTTGGTTTAACATAGAATGGTAGTCTTCTCCACTGAAATGGTAGATCATCAGACTCCAAGATATATTTGCACAAAGTCAGTTCAATTCGAATATGAAATAATGGTTATTAGAACTTGGCAAGACATAAAATTGAAATAGAGTTAGGTTGAGACATATAAGTCCAAATTGGCTGATTGTACATTCAAACCTAATGATGAGATCTTATAGCAAACCTTGACTTTCATTATATGAAGTGCAGTATCTTACGCAATATACAAGAAACAGTGTGGTGGTAGGTTTGTTTGGTAATGTGCAAGAGGGACATTTTCAAATTATATGGTGAGCTTCTTTTTTATTTTTTCTTTTAAATTTTCTGTCCTAAATCATGACAGACAGGTAAATATTTGAATGGTCCAACCCACTACTGAATGTGCATTAGTTAGTTTGCAATTTTTTGCCATAACTAATCAAACACCAAACTGGACTCAGAACATGATAGATATGGTGGTAGGGTCTGATTTGAAAAAGTGGTCACGACATATGAGCAAATCCAAGAAAATGATAAAATAAGGCTGCATTATGAAGTACTTTAAAGAAATATGATCTACATCACATGTAACAATCAGTGATAATTTGATGATTCTTCAAATTGATTGTTGTTGCTTTGACTAATTCACCCAAATTAGTAAAATTCAAAAACAGTTCCTTAAGGGTGGCTAAATAACTTCATGGCAAAAATAGATAGGTTCTAAAAGCATTCATGGTGTTCTTAAATGTGGTGCATACTGCCGCATAGCATCCACAGCGCCTTGCCTATATGCAGTATATAAGTGGTCATGCCATCTATGGACCAAAAAGGCGATCTATTTAGTATTGCATGGCTGCAAGTATGGTGTACTTAGCATCGTACAGATTTATATGTGAGCCTACTTAGTATTCTAAAGCTACATATACAGCCCACTCTTATACGGACCATATAGGTGAAATAGGTTTAAGCTGATGGTTACATTTGACAAAGGTTTCAGGTGGGCCTGAAGGCTGAAACAAGTATTGACTATGTTACAATTATTGCTACTGGGTATTAGTGACTAAGCAATAAGCACTAACTATTAATTATTAGTGTTATGAATCATGCTATTATCCATCCATCAAAAATTATTGTCATTATTGTTATTTTATTATCCTTGATATATTATATCTATTTTTAAATAGTCGAAAAATAGTAACTGCATGCGCACCCATACACACGATCCGCACACTGCATATGCACTATGCTACCATTGACCACCCACAAACGCAGCCACTTTTAAAACCAAGCATTGAGATTCCTGTTTGGGGAAAAAGCATTTAAATACCCAATATCCCCTTCCCCTAATTGCTGGCAACGATCTTTGCATTGTCCCTACCAAATTCCAAAGAAAAGCCTCTTTTATGACAAATGAGTCTTTATTGAATATTTCTATCCTCATCCTTCTGAAAGACTTATCGAACCAAAGAGTTCTGTTCTATTACTATAGGTACATACATGATTCTATGGATTATGCTTCAACATGATTGCTAAGAACAAATGGGTCAAGATTCATCACTGTCAATGAAGACCTAAGAAGAACATAAGAGATATTAAATAATCATGACTAGTCATAATCATGTTTTAAGAATAAGTGAAATAGAAGCATGGTTTGGATTTTTTCTGATGTAACTATTTTGTTCAGAATGAAAAGATGCAATTGTATAAACATGTTTATATGCTCTATTTTTTTATTTCAGTAATTTTAAGTGAATTCTGTTAAAAAAAAAGTGAAATGTATTTTTCTTAAGATAATTAATAAATTAAAAACAGATCAGTAGATTTTCCTCCAGAACAATTAAAAATTTAATATAATAATAATAATAAAATTGAAGCACTTCAACGAAAAATTGGGACAACGTCTGAAAAGATGTTTTCCATTTGCCTTTGCACTATTTTATTCTTTTCATTTACTCCATTAAAACCTGGTAAACTTGCCACCTCAAGGGAGAATCAGAGAAAGTTTGTCAAATAGAAAAGCACACAGTCAACAGATTAGACCACAGAAAAATGGGGTAATCAAACTTGGCAGTGATATTTTGCAACAGCACTCTATCACCTTAATATAATAATCCATGAAGTAATGCCTCATCGCTTTAGAGTCATGATGTTAATTTCAATGAAAATAATAATAATATTTTTATTAAGTTTCTCTATAATTAATATTGTTATCCTCGACCTAACAAAAATGAGAATTTTAAGGTAGATGAGTGGTAAAACTATGAAGGGCATAGTGAGAACCAAATAAACTAGAGAGACTGTAGAGGTTATACAAATTGAGAAAAAAGTGAACCAATCAAGATAGTATGAGGAGGCCCTGGATAGGAGGGGTACTAGAATATATGCAAAGGTCTTGGTAAAAGGAAGCAGAGTCCTAAACTAAAATGGATGAAAAGCTTTCCCTAAAACAGAAGATAGCCCTCCCTAGGAATAATTTGTGGATGATGATTCACAAAATGACCTCAAATTGTTGGGGCAAGGCTTGATTGTTATGGTTATTGTTAACAAATTTCAATAGGTAAGACCATGTTTACAGGAAAATAAAAATATTTTAAGCAATAATACAACAACCAATTGCTGAACTGAGAAGGGTCGCAAAGTTCAGATTGGAAGGAGACGTCACTGACTTGGCAGGTGAGACCATTATGATTGTTTAAAGCAATTAAAATGGAAGGAGCTAATTTACCTTGACAAATCCAGTACGACGGTCTAGATTTAGATGCAAATTCTTGACCAGCCCAAATTCCCGAAAAGCATTATGGAGATCATCTTCTTGAGCCTCCTCATGAACTCCAGTGACCAGTATAATCCATCCCTCAATAGCTGTTCAAATTACAAAACAAAAATGACATATATAAGAATTACAAGTTAAAAAAACTCATGCGCTTGATGTCTCAGCTGGAAGACAAAGTATATGCGACCTTAATGTATGAAGAACGTGATGTGCTTTCTTGTAGAAAAGCTATTAAAATATTTGAATGAGTTAATGATATATACCTCATCGAAATTTAGAAAGATCCACAGATATGATTGGAAAATAGACAAAAAATATGAGCTTGTATAGAAATCTCATGTCATGAAACTAAGAGAAGGATGGCACAAGAGAAATCATTCGTATGATAATGTAAATTACAATTATAGACCTCAATGAATAAAAGTGCAAGGATTGCAATGGGAAAATTATAGAATTCCATGTAAAAAGTAGGAAAGGATGAACAGGACAATAAAGCCTTTCAATATACATGTTTCCCAAATTCAAGATTTGCAATTAGCTCAAGAATTTTTTAAAAAAAATTGCAACGCCATTTTTATATTATATTTTTACCAATTCTTAAAAGAACAAAAGCACATTTTTGAAATTATTAATAGTGGATCAAGACTATTTTCCGATAGAGTCAACTGTCTAGCAATTTCTAAGAGCTCCAACAAAAAAAAATGATACTGGAGAAGCCAATTAGTAAGTGGTGGAAACAACATGAAAATGCTAGGTGTGGCCTCCTAGCTTTTCTTATACATGTTTCTCATCCAACTTCCCAAACAAACTAAGAATTTTGAGAAAAATATATTTTGCAAAGCTATTTTAATATGTAAGCTATTCGCCAATTCTAAAAAGAGCAAAGCTCACTTTTGAAATTACCAATTTGTAAAAGGTTTTTTATATGAATACCCTCCTAAATATCAAATTTTTCATGAATACCTTTCCAAAATTGATATTTGCATATATACCCTCGTAAAACATTTGTTTTGCTATTCTACCCATTTTTTATTCTTGTTTTTATCATATGTACCTACGTCATCTAACGCCTTTAAAACATTAATGGTTTCAAATTAAAATGACTAAAATACTTTTAATGGGTGCAAAAGGAAACATTTATAAGGCGATCGCGATAAAAGGCAAAAAAATGATTTCAAAATTCTACTTTATTTTTAATTAAAATAAATATGATTTTTATTAACGGTGTTAGAAGAACCGTTATATTAGGGGCACTTGTGCAAAAATAGAGTTTTGTGAGGATACAGAAATAAATATAAATTTTAAGAGGGTATTCATGCAAATTTGAATTTTTAAAAGAGCATTCGTGCAAAAAAATCCATTTGTAAAAATTGCAACTGGATGAAAATTATCCAACTTGTATGCATATCCAGTGCAGATTATAGGAGTTGGACAAGAATGTCCAAGTAATATAGGTTTTGTAACATCATACATGATTCTTCTAAAAAGTCAAAACATCTCATTTGGTCTATGCAAATATCTATGCACCTCAGAAGAGCCATAGCATAAATATTACTTAATAAATGAAAGCTTCACTTGTTCAGTTCTCCTATTTTCATGCTTTTGTAATAGGCAATTTTATTAATAAGCAAAAAGCTTTTACCTATTGTACAATAATGCAGATGAAGAACCAACAATCAAAACATGAATTTTCGATCATCCGTACACTTTTGAAATTGGCCTTGTAGTTTGGTAAGGGCCCAGCGAGGTTAAGAAACACCAAACTTGCATGAGAAAGGCCCAAGGCCAATCCCAAGGAGCAATAAAGATTCATAGTGTCTTTGTGTCCAGGTGCAGGAAGTTGACATCTTCACAGAATGTCTATTTTATCAAGCCTCTCCTCGAGATAGTGCCAAGATCATTATACCATTCGTGCGGGTCAAAACTTACACAACAAGGAATTTCACTACCTTATCTCCAACAACATTTTGAACAACCCAAAACCAAAAGATATGTCCATAAAATTTAAAATCTTGTTATGTTGCAAAAACCATTTGAATCATGTTATTCCTATTTCAATTATTTAAATATTAAAATTAATTAAGACTATAGGGAATAGAGAAGACACATGTCAAAAAAATAAATAGGAATGCTAACTATGAGCAATCATCAAGAAAACAAAAATCCTTTATTTTTAGTGCAACTCACTACCATAAATGAGATCACTCTTTGCAAGATATTGATTGTACTAACTGCATGTTACTACCATAACTGCAGACAATTTTGACTTTGAAAAATTTAATTTCTTGATTTTCTATTGATAAAGTAAAATTTTTAACTTCTCCTTCATATAATGAATGAAGTCTCTAAATTCTAAAAGAACTTAGGATTCTACCGATTTACTAAAGGTGTCACTGATCCAATTCTAGAAAGAGCTTAAGATGATAAGGCACTTCCTCTTCTTCATCCCAAAAGAGAATCTCTCAAAGTAAAACAAGATAATATTCATACAATATTACTTCAGTTTCAAAATATTTATATTTTATCCATCAAAATTCTTTAAATGAAGTATGTCTACAACAGACAGCCACCATTTCCATCATGACCATGAAATATTGAGTGCTCCTTCCAAATTGTTTTATTCCATAAAGAAATAAAATCCACAATGGCCATGGCTAACTAACATCAACAAGAAGATGTTCAACGCAAATTTCATCATTCACATCATTCCTTGAGGTTTAGGCATTGTTTACTAACATCAGAGCACGACAAACAACAATTTTTCGCTGCAATATACAGACCCCAAGATTATCAACTGAAAGAAGTTCACATCAATTCTCCAGGGCACAATTGTATTGTTAGTCTCATTTGTTGCTCCGAGGCACCAAGAAACAACCTTTGACATTTCAATTGCTAAGAAAAACATACTGAAACCTCACCCGAGTAATAATGGTTTAAAACTCATAAAGTTGTCTGCTACTTTTTCTTTCCAGGATCAGTCCAAGCTTATTCAAAACTGGGAAACAAAGGTCAAGGGAATGCATACCCCCAACCAGTTCCTCTTCACTCAGATCGTTCAGTTTCCATAGTTAAATATCTATAAGAAAAGGTCAAGTAGGAACCAGAAACCCTAACCATTCTAACATAAACACGCCCAAATTCAAAGAGAAAAATGTCGGCATACAAACATAGCAACAAGATTTAGAATACCTAGAACAATTCCGCTTAGCAAACCCTAAAAATCAGAGAAGGGAGAGGACAACTGACATCTTTGGGGGCCGGGGCCGCCGTCGGAGTCGAGCGACTCGAAGTCCCGGAAGGCGAAGCGGCTGTTGCGCTCGGCGGTGGCGGCGGCGGCCTCCTCCCGGAAGCCGCGGCCTTTGGTCTTCTTGGAGTCGGCGGAGAGATCGCCGCCGGTGATGGCGGAGCGGAGTTTGTGGTGGGAAGGGGCGGCGTCGACCTCGGCGGCGCCGTCCTCGTCCATGAGATCATCGTCGTCCGGCTCGAAGTCCACCACCTCCACGTCCGCCGCGTTCGCCGCCATCGCCGCCAGCCTTCTCTCTTCGTATCTCTGCGTGGGGTGGAGCTTAAAAATATACTCTCCTTTCTCCGCTAAAGAAAAGCGAGCGAGAAATTAGAACAGAGCTGAGTGTAAAGAGTGGGAATTTTACGGACAAAAATCTTCTCAGCGAAGCTACCACTCCGTACGGTTATTATCGGAGAAAGACCTCATTTATGTGAGGTTATTTAAATTATATCCACGATTCTACCATAGTTATCGAAATTTGGATACAAGGCGTATCTATTTTAAAAAAGATTTTGCCAAGATGATCAGATGGATTCATGTCTGTTGGGGGAAAAATCCCAAGTCATACATCCACGGAGGCGCTCGGCCAAAGAGCGCCGACCGGAAAGCTGCTCGGCCAAGGAGTGCCGACCAGAGAACTGCTCGGTCAGAGAGTGCCGACCAGAGAACTGCTCGGCCAAGGGATGCCGACCAGAGAGAGCGCCAAGAAGAGGCGCCCAGCCAAAATAATCATAGTAGGGATGCTCGGCCAAGGGATGCCGACCAGGGGGCAAAAAGCGCCGAATAGAGGCGCTCTGCTAGAAGGTGCTCGCCTAAAGAGCGCCGACCAGGAGTACTCAAAGCGGCCCCGCCACAGGGCGCCCCATTGGGCGACCAGCTCGGCTCGGCACCCCTGCCGAGCCGATGCCTTAATGTTTAACCTCCGCCTAAAGTCCAAGTGACTTGACAACTCTTACAGCTTGTAACCTGCCGTTATCTCCAAGCCATCAAGGCATAAGATCTTCGCAGGCATTCGCCACGACCTGCCATTAATGCACGAGACTCCCTCAAGTCTCCGATGCACTCAGTCATTTAATGAACACGGCCCAAGACGATCTCCGGATCACTGAACCATCAGAGCGTATGGCTCTACCTGACCGCCGGTTCATTCGGTAATAAATGCACTTACCATCCACGGACCCCAGGCCCACCACGGCCGGCGGTTCAACAACTCCAACAGGTCCGATCGACCGTGACAACTCCCTGGTTCCGGTCTGATCCGGTCCCGTTCTCCACTACGCCATTAATGGGCTAAATCGTGCCCAATTATCACAGAACAGGACAAACCTCCTGTCACCTCCCAGGTAACCAAATCCTTTTATAAAAGGAAGCCTGGGGGGGAAGAGGAGGGGGACGGACTCTGAGAAACCCCTAACAAAAACTCCCCGGACTGAACCCTCCGGGACGGGGTGGGAGGAAGCACAGACACAATTGATGACATCATCCCTTTCATCTTCTTGATCTTATCCAGATATCCTCTGTGTCTTCTCCACATACTCTCCTCGCCGCTCTCTCCACATACTTGCCCCCTCTGACTTAGGCATCGGAGGGCCGGCGCCGGGGAGCCCGGCCACCGGCTTTTTTGCAGGACAGGACAGGACTGGACGCACCACCCCTCTTCGGACGCTCCCACGCCCCACGGTGGAGGACGCAGCCGGCCGGCGCACCACCGTCCGCCCCCTGTAGCAGCGGAGCTCCTCCTTCTCCGGCTTCGCGGCGGCCCCCGGGTCCAATTTTCAGCAATAGTTGGCGCTAGAGGAAGGGCCCGAGTTCGCTGCCATGAAGCTAAGAAGCAAAAGGGCTTCCAATGCCTCTCAACGACCTCCACCTAGTCCGGAGCGTTCCGTCCGGAACTCATCACCTCCGACCGAGTCAGTTCATCAAGTTCGGCCGGAGCAGTTCGATGCCCTGGTACAACAAGTGCAGGCCCTGGCTACCGCTGTCCAAAGCCTGCAACCCAGGGGCATCCCAACGGCACCGCCTCCTCCAGCTCCGGTTCAGCCGGAGCCTCCTACAAGTGGACTTCCCCTTCAAGGTCAGGACTCCCAAGTCCAGGCCTCCCCCTGGAGAGAGCGCCCAGCCCGAGGCCACGGAGGTTGGCCACAGCCTTCAGAAGCTGAGTCGGTTCCAGGGCAACCTGCGCTTGAACGAACCGCTGCAGCGATTCTCCAGAACGATGAACTCGACCGGAAGGTCGAGAGGCTGGAACGTCAAATCCAGGCACTCCACGGGAGGAAGTCAGGACATAACGGCGACTTCGAGTTCAATACGAAGTCGCCCTTCTCCCAGGAAATTGAAGATGAACCGGTCCCGTTACGGTTCAAGATGCCCCAGGTGGAGCCCTACAACGGCAAGGCTGATCCCCTGGACCACCTGGAAAGCTACCGGGTCTTAATGGCCCTACAAGGAGCCTCGGAGGCCATGATGTGCAAAGCTTTTCCGGTGACACTCCGAGGACCAGCCCGGTTGTGGTTTACCGGGCTGAAGCCGAGTACTGTCTCCTCCTTTGAGCAGCTCGGCAGACAGTTTGCTGGCAATTTCGCCGCCAGCCAGCCCCAGCGGCGGACATCCGACTCCCTCCTCGATATCAAGCAAAAGGAGGGAGAATCCTTCAAGGAGTATTTGGATCGGTTCACCTCCGCAACATGGGAGGTCCGGGAGCTTGACCAGTCAATCGCCATGTCGGCGCTGAAGACTGGAGCCCGGTCCTACAGATTTCTCTTCTCGATCGAGAAGAGTTTTCCCGCGGACCTCACCGAAATGTTCGCTCGGGCGCGGAAGTACGCCAAGGCAGAAGAAGCCGTGGCAGCCAGGCGGGGCGGAGCCGAGCAGAACCCCAAGAAGAGACGCCGCGAGGAGCGCGGCCAGCCCAAAAGCCCGTCTCCGCAACGAGCTAAGAATCCGCCCCGCCCAAAGAGTCCACCCCGGCCGAGGGGACCGCCACGGCAGAGGTCACCACCCCGCCCGAGGTTCCCACTGCAAGCCCCTGCACCTGAAGGGAGGTATGAAAGATACACTCCCCTCAACGCTCCTCGGGCCGAAATCCTCATGGAGATCGAGAGTCGGGATCGCATCCGGCTCCCACCTCCGAAGCCTGATACCCGAACCCGGCGCGATAACCGGAAGTATTGCCGTTTCCACCGGGATCAAGGCCATGATACCGAGGAGTGTTACCAGCTCCGAAATGAGATCGAAGCACTCATCCGCCGGGGGGTGCTCGATCGGTTTGTGCAAGGCCGGCGTGAAGAGAAGCAGCCCGCCGAAGGAGCAGCACAGCCTGAAGGTTCGAATGCCAACGGCCCATCGCCGGCGTCATCAACACTATCCGAGGAGGAGCCTCGGCTGGAGAAGCTTCGGAGGAAGAAACCTCCTCAAAGCGCCTGCGCGCCTCTGAAGCCATCTCCTTTTCAGATGATGATTTAGAGGGAGTCGAAACTCCCCATGATGATGCCGTGGTCATCTCCATGATCATAAATAGATTTGATGTAAAACGCATCTTAGTTGATAATGGAAGCTCGGCGAACGTTTTGTACTTTGGTGCATGTTGTAAAATGGGGATGACCAAAGAACAGCTGCGGAGGATGAATGCTCCGTTGGTTGGATTCACTGGGGATTCAGTCCCAGTAGAGGACGAGATCAACCTTCTGGTCACAGCCGGGCTCGCCCCCCGTGAAAGTACCGTGGGAATGAACTTCCTCGTGATACGCCTTCCCTCGGTCTATAATGCCATCCTCGGAAGGCCAGGCCTCAACGCCCTCCGAGCAGTGGTCTCCACTCATCACCTGCTCATGCGATTCCCCACCAGCCAGGGGGTCGGCGAAGTCCGAGGGGACCAAATGGTGGCAAGGAGATGCTACCTGGCGACCCACGAGGCAAAGCGACCCGCCGAGGTGCCTGCCCCAGCGACTGACCAGCCCTCAACTGAGGTCATGGAGGCATGGGTCGACCCTCAGAAAGAGCGGGTACAGCCCGGTGAGTTACTAATCCAGGTTCCCTTACGAGAGAGCTTTCCTGAGCTAACCGTGCAGGTCGGCTCTGGCCTCGATGAGCACGAGAGGAGTCGTCTCATCAATTTCCTGCAAGACAACATGGATGTCTTCGCATGGTCGCCTGCGGACATGCCGGGGATAGATCCAGAGGTCATGGTCCACCGGCTCCAAGTAAAGCCAACCAGCAAACCTGTGCGGCAGAAGAAGCGAGGCGCCGCCCCTGAGCGCCAGCGAGCAGCAGCCGAGGAGGTCAGTAAGCTCCTTGGAGCCGGCTTCATCCGGGAGATAGCCTACCCGGAGTGGCTCGCCAATGTGGTCCTCGTCAAGAAGGCCAACGGGAAGTGGCGTATGTGTGTGGACTACACCGACCTGAATAAAGCCTGCCCGAAGGACAGCTTCCCACTTCCCAGCATCGACCAGCTCGTGGACTCCACCTCGGGTCACGAGCTGCTGGCATTCATGGATGCCTTTTTCGGATACAACCAGATCCGCATGGCGCCAGAAGACGAGGAGAAAACCGCCTTTATCACCGATGGGGGAACCTACTGCTACAAGGTGATGCCGTTCGGCTTGAAAAATGCCGGGGCAACCTATCAAAGACTGGTCAGCCGGATCTTCAAAGATCAAATAGGCCGGAATATGGAGGTCTATGTGGATGACATGTTGGTGAAAAGCAAGGTGGCGCAAGATCATATAGCCGACCTCAATGAAGCATTCTCCACACTCCGAAAGTACCAGATGAAGCTCAATCCAGCCAAGTGTGCATTCGGGGTCACCTCCGGCAAATTCCTCGGCTTCATTATTACACAGCGAGGAATTGAGGCCAATCCAGAGAAGATCCGAGCCCTCCAAAAGATGACGCCCCCCAGGACGGTCAAGGAGGTACAACGGCTCACAGGCCGAGTTGCAGCCCTCGGGAGATTCATCTCCCGCTCAGCTGAGCGCTGCCTTCCATTCTTCGCAGCCCTCAAGAAGCCGAAGAATTTTTTGTGGTCGGACAAGTGCCAGCAATCTTTTGAAGAGCTCAAGCACCTCCTGGCTTCCCCTCCCCTGCTCACAAAGCCTCACCAGGGCGAGCTTCTCTACCTGTATCTGGCCGTCTCCCCTGTGGCAGTAAGCTCGGTCCTGGTCTGAGAGGAGGGCAAACTTCAAAAGCCAGTGTATTATACCAGCCGGGTCTTGAGGGACGCCGAGACCCGATACACCAAGCTCGAGAAGACCGCCTATGCTCTGGTCATCTCGGCTCGAAGGCTCCGACCGTACTTCCAAGCCCACACAGTGGCTGTGCTGACCGACCAGCCGGTCAAGCAGATCCTGCAGAAATCAGATCGCGCGGGACGGATCGCCAAATGGGCCATCGAGCTCGGCGAATTCGACATCGAGTACCGACCCAGACCGGCGATCAAAGCACAAGCGCTCGCAGACTTTATTGTCGAGTGCACTATACTGGATGAGATCGAGATCGAACCTGAACCACCAGTGGAGCAGACCCCGAGTTTGACATGGACTCTGCATGTCGATGGCTCTTCAAACTCAGGGGGTAGCGGAGCAGGGCTCATCCTCACTAGCCCAGAAGGAGTGGTCGCCGAGCAAGCCCTGCGTCTCGAGTTCCATGCTTCCAATAATATGGCGGAGTACGAAGCGCTCGTCGCCGGGCTCAAGCTAGCCAAAGAGCTAGGAGTGAAGGACTTGAAGGCCTTCAGCGATTCTCAGCTCGTCGTCAACCAAATTGTGGGCGACTTCGAAGCCAGAGACCCGACCATGCAGAAGTATCTTCAGAAGGTACGGGATCTCGCCTCGACCCTGGACTCTTTTCACATTCAACATGTTGCCAGGTCGGAGAACCTCAGGGCCGATCAGCTATCAAAGCTGGCGTCCTCTCGCATGAGCGAGCTTCCCAAGGAGGCAGTACTGGAGTATCTCCAAAAGCCTAGTACAGATGAGCCCGAGCAGACCCTCTGCACTGAGTTCGAGCCAAGCTGGATGGACGAACTCATCGGCTACCTGCAAGACGAAGTCCTCCCCACCGACGAACAAGAGGCTCGCCGGATCAAACGCCTCGCTACCCGGTACATATTGTACGAGGGAAAGCTCTATCGGAGATCCTTCACCTCTCCCCTCCTCAGATGCCTCCGCCCAACGGAGGCTGATTATGCCCTACGCGAAGTCCACGAAGAGATTTGCGGGAATCATTTGGGAGGGCGAGCATTGGCCCATAAAATTTTGCGTCAAGGGTACTATTGGCCGACACTCCAGAAGGATGCTATGGACTTCGTCCAAAGATGTGACCGGTGCCAAAGGAACGCCAATGTTCAGCGCCGGCCCTCGGCCCCTTTGACTTCTATCAGCTCCCCTTGGCCTTTTGCCCAGTGGGAAATTGACATCCTAGGGCCATTTCCACTGGCCACCGGGCAAAGAAAATTTCTGGTCGCCTCCATCGACTACTTCACCAAGTGGGTGGAAGCCGAGCCCCTTGGCCGGATCACCGAGCAAAAGATGCGGGATTTTGTTTGGAAGTCCATTATCTGCAGATTCGGGCTTCCCCGCATCCTCATCTCTGACAACGGTCGCCAATTCGACAACATTCACTTCAGAGAGTTCTGCTTGGAGCTTGGCATTGACCACCGCTTCACCTCGGTCGCGCATCCTCAAACGAATGGAGAAACCGAGGTAACAAATCGTACTATTTTGCAGGGTCTCAAAGCCAGGCTCGACAAATCCAAAGGACAATGGGTCGAAGACCTATATAATGTCCTGTGGGCTTATCGGACCACGTTCCGTGTCCCCACCGGTGAGACTCCCTTCAACCTAACATATGGAATGGAGGCCGTCATCCCGCTGGAACTTGGGCTTCCCTCTCCAAGAGTCGAGCATCATGATGCCGGCTCCAACCCTTCGCAGCTCAGAAGCAACCTCGACTTGATCGAGGAAACAAGGGAGGCCGCCCGAGTTCGTATGGCGAGGTACCAGCAAAAGACAGCTCAGTACTACAACGCCAGGGTCAAAATCAAATCTTTCAGACCAGGGGATCTTGTCCTCAGAAGAGCTGAAGCCTCCCGACCAACTGAGCAAGGGAAGCTGGCCCCAAACTGGGAAGGACCATACCGAGTCACGCGCATCCGCCGACCCGGGACTTATCAGCTAGAGTCCTTAGACGGGACTCTTATTCCGCGGAGCTGGAGCTCTGAAAATCTCCGCGTGTACCATCAGTAGAACCCTAAGGGGTTCCCCATTATTCAACTATTGAATTTCATTTTATGAATTCCATTTTATAATAAACTTATGGTCCGCATACTCATTTTGAGCTCACCGATTTTCCTGATTATCTCATGGTGTCAGGATTATTTCTCCTACCCTGACCACGGTCAGGATGCCCTGCCGCAACGGGAGGCCCCGGCTATAGGGATGCCCGAGACGCCGGGATATGAGTTAGCGGTCCTCTCTGACCGGACGAGCTCGGCTCGTGCTCCATCGACTATGAGTTAGCGGTCCTCTCTGACCGGACGAGCTCGGCTCGTGCTCCATCGGCTATGAGTTAGCGGTCCTCTCTGACCGGACGAGCTCGGCTCGTGCTCCTACCCTGAGACGTCAGGATGCCCCAATATATTGGGATGCCCTGCCGCAACGGGATGCCCCGATCCGTCGGGATGGCCCGAGACGTCGGGATATGAGTTAGCGGTCCTCTCTGACCGGACGAGCTCGGCTCGTGCTCCATCGGCTACGAGTTAGCGGTCCTCTCTGACCGGACGAGCTCGGCTCGTGCTCCATCGGCTATGAGTTAGCGGTCCTCTCTGACCGGACGAGCTCGGCTCGTGCTCCTACCCTGACCACGGTCAGGATGCTCCGAGACGTCGGGATGCCCCGAGACGTCGGGATGCCCCGGCTATAGGGACGCCCGAGACGTCGGGATATGAGTTAGCGGTCCTCTCTGACCGGACGAGCTCGGCTCGTGCTCCATCGGCTATGAGTTAGCGGTCCTCTCTGACCGGACGAGCTCGGCTCGTGCTCCATCGACTATGAGTTAGCGGTCCTCTCTGACCGGACGAGCTCGGCTCGTGCTCCATCGGCTATGAGTTAGCGGTCCTCTCTGACCGGACGAGCTCGGCTCGTGCTCCTACCCTGACTACAGTCAGGATGCCCCGAGATGTCGGGATGCCCCGGCTATAGGGATGCTCGAGACATCGAGATGAGTTAGCGGTCCTCTCTGACCGGACGAGCTCGGCTCGTGCTCCATCGGCTATGAGTTAGCGGTCCTCTCTGACCGGACGAGCTCGGCTCGTGCTCCATCGGCTTCAGCCAACGAGTTCGGCCCGCTCTTCATCACCGGATCTCTGCCGGCGTCCCCAAAGAACGGAGTCCGAGCAGAGAAGTGTCTTCAGTCGCCTCGGCGCAAGGACACATGGTACAAGAAAAGCGTCTTCAGTCGCCTCGGCGCAAGGACGCACACGGTACAAGGTATCCATTTACATAATGCTTTTACATTATTCTATCTATTTTCGGATTTTTCTCTGCCGACGTCCCCAAAGAACGGAGTCCGAGCAGAGAAGTGTCTTCAGTCGCCTCGGCGCAAGGACACATGGTACAAGAGAAGCGTCTTCAGTCGCCTCGGCGCAAGGACGCACACGGTACAAGAACGGAGTCCGAGCAGAGAAGTGTCTTCAGTCGCCTCGGCGCAAGGACACATGGTACAAGAGAAGCATCTTCAATCGCCTCGGCGCAAGGACGCACACGGTACAAGGTACCCATTTATGTAATGCTTTTACATTATTCTATCTATTTTCGGATTTTTCTCTGCCGACGTCTCCAAAGAACGGAGTCCGAGCAGAGAAGTGTCTTCAGTCGCCTCGGCGCAAGGACACATGGTACAAGAGAAGCGTCTTCAGTCGCCTCGGCGCAAGAATGCACACGGTACAAGGTACCCATTTATGTAATGCTTTTACATTATTCTATCTATTTTCGGATTTTTCTCTGCCGACGTCCCCAAAGAACGGAGTCCGAGCAGAGAAGTGTCTTCAGTCGCCTCGGCGCGAGGACACATGTTAAAGGTACCCGTTTACTTAATGTTTCTACATTAATGTTTTTACATTACCTATTTTGTTCTCGGATTTTCTCTGCCAATGTCCTCAAGGAACGGACACCGAGTAGAGGAGCGTCTTCGATCGCCTCGGCGAAGGAGTGCTCGTGACACCAGCACATTATCATACAAAGTTCGGCGAATCCCCGTCACAAGCTGACGGGCATTCGACTTGTTCGTTAGAAACGAACGTGGTCCGCCCCGGCAACGCGAGGATTGAAAATAGGTAACTTCGCTGAAGTTTGAGTCCTGGTGACCGCCTTAGGACTCGGTCAAGTCCTGGACTAGGCACCGAAAAACTCTCCGAGCCCGAATCCTTGGTATAAGCTCAAGCGTTGCTATACCACTGGTTGAAGGACCGAGCAATGGAGCTCGGCAAGCCAAACTTAAACTCAAATCCTGTGGCGGGAAAAGCTGAGGCCCTAGAGCCCGTATCCTCGAAACCTAAAACGGATCCGAGCAGAAAAACTTTGGACTACGACAGACGAGTTTCCAAAAAGAAATGTATATTCATTTCAAAAAGGTCCGTAGGCTAAGTACAAAATTCGGGTTGGCCCTTACAAGTATGGGAGGCCATCCCGACTTTACAAGAAATAACCAAAATTACATCGAAGGCTCGAGCTCGACCACCTCGGCCTCGGCAGTACCGGGACTGGTTGGCTCAGCACCCGGGACCTCTTCGGTGGCCTCGGCAGCAATGGGGGTAGCCTCGGAGGCGACCTCGGCAACTTCGGGGACGGCTTCGGCCGCCTCGGCCAGACCTCCCTGGTCGACTTCCGGAGTTTCTGCCTCCGCCTCCACCCTCGGCCTTTCGACCCCTGCTCCCGGTTTGAGCAGGTTTACATCGAAGTCCGGGAGAAGCCGCCGCAACTGGTTGCGGAAATCCCGGAAGCCTTGGATCAGCCCGTTCACGCCCTCCTCTGCCATGAGTTCGCAAAACTCCTCCGACTCGCGGAAGAGCTTCACTGCGTTTTGGGCGTTCTCCCGGGCCTCTATCTCCCGGGCCTCGTGATATGCGGCTCTCCGCTCGAGGCCCCTCAGCTCCTGCTCGAGCTCCGAATGTCGGAGGCGGGCATCCCCCACCTCCTGCTCGCGGGAGGCCAACGCCTGCTCGGCTTTGGCCAATCGAGCCTCTGCGGCGCGCAGCTCGGACCTCGCCAATGCGTGCGCGCCCTTCTCTTCATCGAGCTCAGCGGTCAGAGCTCGAATCTTTTCATCAGATACTCCGACTTTCCCTTGGAGCACCTGCTGTTCGGCCTCAGAGGCCTGGTATTTCTCCTCGGAGGCCAGGTACTTCGCCTCGGCGGCCATGTACCTCTTCTGGGCCTCCTCGTAGCTGCGCTGGCACCTCCGGGCTTTCTCCCGGTACTCTTGAACCAGGTGCATCAGCATCTCCGTCTCGTGCAAGTGCTGTAAAAGAGAGATGTAAGGCGCCACGAGTAAAAAATCTCTACAAATCACGTAAGAGGAAAATTTTACTCACCCGGACGGTATTGCAGCGGGTAATGTCCATGAAAGTGTTGTAGCTCATGGACTGCATCATGGCCCGGTCAGCCGGGAGCAGCGCGAGCCAAAATACCTCGCGCGCCACTTGTGGGTTTTCGAGGGCTGAGTCACCCTCGAACACTGACCAGGTGGGTGCATAGGGCACCCGTTCCTCCGAGCCTGATAGGCCCGGAAGGCCAGCATCGGCTGGCCTGGGCAGAGCCGACCCCAGGGCTCCCTGACTGCTCCCCGCCGCGGAGCTAGGGGGCTGGGGTCGGATGAGCGGCCGATCTGACCGCCGCACAACTATAGCGGGGCGTGCAAGCACGGGACCCGCTGAACTCCTCCCCTGGTCGGCAACTGGAGCGTCCTGCCGACCAGGGACCTGCGCCAAGGGCGCCGGGCATAGGGGCGCCATCGGGGCTCTAGAGCCCGAGCCCCCGGAGCCCGCGCCCTCTCTCCGATCAGCCTCAGGGCGCGCGGGCTGAGAAGGACCTGCCTCGGAGTCAGCGGGGCGAGAAGGCCCCGCCTCGGGATGCGCAGGGCGAGAAGGCCCCGCCTCGGGATGCGCAGGGCGAGAAGGCCCCGCCTCGGGATGCGCGGGGCGGGAAGGACCCGCCTCGGCCACCACTGCCGCCGAGGGAGTCGAGGTTGCCGAGACCTTCTGCTTCTTTCTCGACTCGGTGGGCTCTCCTGAGAGCTCGGCCGCTCTCTTCTGGAAGCGAGCATAAAGAACTTCGCTCTTCGTCACCATCTTTGCGATGTCTGCAAAGACGAACAAAATTAGAACATTAGAACAATTAAGGAAATAAAAGGTTGCTGTAACTATCCTTACCCCGAGGACGTGCCGAGCTCAGGCCCACGTTCACCAGAGCATCCTCGCTAATGAGGCCGTTCAGCAAAATCCCGTCCCCAAGGCTGCGGATGGTGTCGAGGATCTCCTGCTCACACGGAGAAAGCTGGGGGAGCCTGTTGATGGACTTAAGCTGGGCCGGCCTCCACCTGGGGTCAAACCCCCAGGACCGTTCAGAACTCAGGAAGAAGAATTTCTCCTTCCAACCATGAATGGATGAGGGGGCACCATGGAAGAGTGGCCGACCCGCCCGAAGGGCAATGTAGAGCCACTCTCCGTCTCCCGGATTCGACTTAAAAATAAAAAGTCGCCGGAAGACGTTGACAGAGGTAGGAATCCCCTGCAGTAAACACAGTGACAGGAAGCCCATCACTGTCCTCCAAGCGTTCGGAGTAAGTTGCGCCGGAACCAACTGGCATACCGCCAGCAACTCATTCACGAAGCTGTGAAGAGGAAACCGGAGGCCGGCCCAGAGTGACTCCGAGTGCACTCCGATCCGGCCCACCGGAGGATCGGTTATCCGATCCCTTCGCCTGGCAGGTTCCAAACGGAACCCGTGAAGAGGGAAGAACCACTCTTCGGTCATCTCGACCTCCAGGACACTCATGGTGGACACTACTTCACTAGGCAAAGAACCCATTGCAAGAGAGAGAAGTCAAAAAGAAGGGGGACCTGGGGAAGATGCCGGAGAAAAGGGACTTCGGTCTGAGGAAGGCTGGAAGAATAGGAAGCTGGAAGCAGAAAGCAATAGAAAGAGGACAGGGGGCCGGGGGAGAGTTTATATAGACCTCCCCAACGGCCCGGATCAGCGAAGAAAACGCTGCATCCCGGTTAGATGATAACACGTGTCGGTCTAAAAGACAGAACGACGCATTTAATTAGGGCTAGCGCTTCGAACATCGAAGCGCCCCATCGGATCGTGCGGAAAGGCGTCCGCAATCAAAGATCGTGCGGCCCCATCATGAGCCCACGACGCGAGGACGCTTCGCAAAAAGTGTCCCAATAATGAGGCTTTTCGGGAAGGAAGAGACGTCGCCTATTAAAGGCACCTGAAGCTTCCGATAATTCAAAACGCGCAGTAAATCGAAATTTTCGGAATTCGTAATGACCCAACTAAAGCTACTTCCCGCACTCCAGCTGGTAGCCAACTGGAACTCGGAAGTCGGGGGGTAGTGTTGGGGGAAAAACCCCAAGTCATACATCCACGGAGGCGCTCGGCCAAAGAGCGCCGACCGGAAAGCTGCTCGGCCAAGGAGTGCCGACCAGAGAACTGCTCGGTCAGAGAGTGCCGACCAGAGAACTGCTCGGCCAAGGGATGCCGACCAGAGAGAGCGCCAAGAAGAGGCGCCCAGCCAAAATAATCATAGTAGGGATGCTCGGCCAAGGGATGCCGACCAGAGGGCAAAAAGCGCCGAATAGAGGCGCTCTGCTAGAAGGTGCTCGCCTAAAGAGCGCCGACCAGGAGTACTCAAAGCGGCCCCGCCACAGGGCGCCCCATTGGGCGACCAGCTCGGCTCGGCACCCCTGCCGAGCCGATGCCTTAATGTTTAACCTCCGCCTAAAGTCCAAGTGACTTGACAACTCTTACAGCTTGTAACCTGCCGTTATCTCCAAGCCATCAAGGCATAAGATCTTCGCAGGCATTCGCCACGACCTGCCATTAATGCACGAGACTCCCTCAAGTCTCCGATGCACTCAGTCATTTAATGAACACGGCCCAAGACGATCTCCGGATCACTGAACCATCAGAGCGTATGGCTCTACCTGACCGCCGGTTCATTCGGTAATAAATGCACTTACCATCCACGGACCCCAGGCCCACCACGGCCGGCGGTTCAACAACTCCAACAGGTCCGATCGACCGTGACAACTCCCTGGTTCCGGTCTGATTCGGTCCCGTTCTCCACTACGCCATTAATGGGCTAAATCGTTCCCAATTATCACAGAACAGGACAAACCTCTTGTCACCTCCCAGGTAACCAAATCCTTTTATAAAAGGAAGCCTGGGGGGGAAGAGGAGGGGGACGGACTCTGAGAAACCCCTAACAAAAACTCCCCGGACTGAACCCTCCGGGACGGGGTGGGAGGAAGCACAGACACAATTGATGACATCATCCCTTTCATCTTCTTGATCTTATCCAGATATCCTCTGTGTCTTCTCCACATACTCTCCTCCCCGCTCTCTCCACATACTTGCCCCCTCTGACTTAGGCATCGGAGGGCCGGCGCCGGGGAGCCCGGCCACCGGCTTTTTTGCAGGACAGGACAGGACTGGACGCACCACCCCTCTTCGGACGCTCCCACGCCCCACGGTGGAGGACGCAGCTGGCCGGCGCACCGCCGTCCGCCCCCTGTAGCAGCGGAGCTCCTCCTTCTCCGGCTTCGCGGCGGCCCCCGGGTCCAATTTCCAGCAACAATGTCCAATACAAAATTGACGACAGATAATACGCTACTACAAAACATACACAGGTTACTGCTGATTAGGTTTTTTTTTTTGCCCAATATTCAGATAGAGTTTTTTTTGGAAGAATTATGAGATTGTTCTTTTTTTCTCTCCATCAATTTTTTTTTAAATTTTATTGGTTGTAATAATGGAAGACCTGTAAGCCGCCGTTGTATTAAGGAAAAAAAAAATATTTCTGCATTCTTTTTATGTTTTATAACTAGAGTTGGGCATTTGCCATTTACGTAATTTCTAAAATAAATAATTATATCCGAGATTGTAAGAGGCTGAATTCCATCCCTTTTGATTGTACAAGTAAAATACCCTCACAAAATAGAAAATATGTAAATAAATAGTTATAAAATATTTAGAAAATATGATTTCAATTTTATACGAAAGATATATATCTTATCTCGTATATAGAATAAGTTTAAGAGTTTGTGAGGAAATTCCAATAAATTGGAGGCAAGTAAAATTTGAAATATATGAACAAGATATAGATGCTAAATGAAGATCTAGAGTCTAATTGAATCAGCAAATATCAAGATTGCATCCAATATTATCTTTCACTTTTTAATTAAAACCACATGTTATACACTCTATATCCTAATACTCACTTAAGAAAAAAAATACTAGTCACCGATACATGATTTTTAAAACCCTAAAAGCAGAGTCAATTTGTTAAGATCTTTAAAATTGCTAATTTGATTGAAGAGTCCTTGCAAATAAGTTAGGATAACTAATGAATAGGAAATATATTCTCTTTAATTTATTTTCATAGAGAGATCCAAAAAATTTAGGAAGTTATTTTCAACTATGTCACCAACAATAAAGAGTACTATTTATTTATTAAAAATAGTAGTGAAAAGCATTTATTGACTTCTTAATTATTAGCAATAGATGGGGCATAATGGAGTTTTATACAATCTGTAGAATCGCATAGCACAGGAAAGCAATGCATGAATTTGATCTACTTTCTCATCAACAATTTATAGCATAAAATAATGGAGTATGTCACAAAGACATTTGTTTCTTCATTCCGTTGTTTAAATGGACCAAAACCTTGCAAGGGGAGAAAGAATAAATTTGAATGGGCATGCATGTCAGATATTTTAATGCATTGGCTTTGTTTTCTAAGCATTCTCATTAGCTTATTTAATCGAATTCTTTCCAAGAATATACAAAGTTAATCAGTTCACAAGGGTCAAAGAACACAAAAAACAAATCCAATCAGGAATAAAATGTTAATAATATACCAATCAGAATGCAACTTCCTTACAAACAACTACTTTAATAGATCTTATCCAAAGGGCTAAAGAAACCAAAAAAGATCATATTTTGCAGTATTTAAACAATATAACCCAAAGCAACCCTCACCAAAATGGAATGTCAATATATCAAATGGATCCTCCTTTTTGAATTAGTAATTAGAAACAATTAGCCAAAGCACAAGCAAAAGATTTTTTTAAAAAAAGAGACATAAAGAATGATTTTGCACAAATTTCAGGCAGAAACTTTCAAGAAGAAATATTAAATGTGAATTGATTTTTCAAGTCTCGAATACATTCATGAAATAACCCTAGCATGACTTAGAGCACTGGTATTGGAGTCAAGAGGCAAAGAAGGATTTGTTTACATCTTGTTGACAACCATATGCCACACCATGGGGTTGAGTTGGGACCTCCAGTTGGTGGAGGGCGCATCCCAAATGAAAGGCTCTTCTTATTAGGGAATGGCATGCTCTCAAGACCATGTATCTACATTTATTTTTTTTAACTGTAAAAATTCTCCACAATTTGTCCTCCAAGTTACTAACTACAAGATTAGATCAGTTTGTTTTCCCCAAGAAAAAGGACTCTTCCAACGTGCAGTAATTCTATGTACATAATTGAATGGTTTAAAGTTTAGAAATGATTTAAAACTTAAGTAAGAACCAAATGAACTCCTTCCCACTCCTCAAATGGGGGATGATATAGTTTCTTAATGATATGGTACATATATTACTTTCTTCGATTTTCTTTGGAATTTTGACGAATTTCTAGAAGAAGGAGAGGTTTCTCTCTCATGTCTGATTAATAGTTATAGAGATATTCATCCCACCTTTGGGGTTGAACCTAGTCTAACCATCCCACCTTTAGGATTGACCCCAACTAGAATCGAACCTCTCAACTTCTTGCTCAAGTAGCTAGGGGCGCTACCAAGTCATTTCTAGGTTTTAGCAAATATAGACCAATGCTTGTTGAGGTTACAAGTAACTTTTATTCCATAACTAGTTTATTGAAAGATTCTCGTCCAAAAAATTTAGCCAGAAAGTATTATTTAAATTTTTTGGTCCTATATAAGTACTCAAGATTTACCAGCACTGTTTAAACTTTGGTATTTTCACCGAGCTAAAGATCCAAATCTAATCACAAACACTACTATCAACTCATGATTAAACCAACGGGTCCATATTGTAGCATCTCCTAATTCACATAGATCATGGGTTGGGTTTGCTGGGATACTATTTATCACAACCCAGAATTTCATCCAAAAAAAATATCCAGAAGATATTATTTGAGTTTCTTAATCCCATATAAGTACCAAAGATCTACCTAGCAAATAACCGATGTAGGACTAAATACACGCCCACACGGGTTCTCATAATAGAATATTAAAAATGTGTATCGATTGTAGGTTGGGTGGGCGTTGAGTCGAATTATCAATTGGCTATCAAATATTATATGTTGAAAAGTTAATCAAGCTAAAAAAATCATACTTTAAAAAGTTAATTAACAAAATATCTAATATATGCTATAAAAATTAAACCGTGAATGAAAACTAGATAGTTAACTCTATAAAAGTAACGAACTAAAAATTGAAAAGATATATTTTACATGAAGTCAAGTATAAATATCCAAATATATTCTAATATATTATTACTTTCTATTTTTTCCCCAATTGAAAGATGTATAAATAAAACTAACTGGAAAGTTCCAGCTAGTTTGACTTTAATTCCATACCCAACACATTTATTATCAGGTTGAGATCAAGATGTGGTGGGGATCAAGATCGGCCAAAAGAAATGGGTTTGCATGTAAGAAAACAATCCTACAAGCAGTAAAGGGTGATACAATCTAAGTAAGCACTTATGCATCATCGAAAGAGGTCAATGGTGAACTTCAGGCTTGTGCCTATTATCACAGATCTCACAAAAAAATTCAATCAATTTTTTTCTCTCCAAATTTGTCAAACCATATCATAGAGCAGGATGGATCCAGAAATTCAAGGCACATTGAACAATGGTGATATTTATGGTGATTATAATATGATAACATTCCATCACAATCACTTCTCAACTGCTTTGGTTTTTTTTATTTTAGTCCATCAACTACTCTTTTAATCAATTATTTATTTAATTAATTGCAAAAGGAAGGTGCATGCCTTGACCATTCTTGAATGCAAAAAAAAAACTCTTATCCACATCGGCAATCTTGTCCAAACAAGTAGCGAAGGCAATGCTTGTTAGACTTCTGACCTTGAAAACCACCTAACAAGTAAATTTGCAAATCACTAACAGGACTTGGTCTTCTTGTTTGCCACCCTCTCCTTGGGGAGACCTTCCAGCTTAAACACAAAAAAGATGGTATTTCTCACCATTTTCTCAAAAAAAATAAAACAGAATAATAAATAAAAAAGGCATATTTAAAGTATACTTTGCGAGATCCGCCAATCACTCTCCCCCCCTTTCTCATGTGTACATACATACATACATACATACATACATATACAATATATATATACATATATACATATATACATATATACATATATACATATATACACATATACACATATACATATATACATATATATACACACACATACATACAAACATATACATATACATATCTTTATATACATACAGATGCAAGCTATCTTCAACCAAGCTCCAAAACTGCAAACAAGTCAGAACAAATTAACCTATTATGAAGCTAAGCCTCTTCCACTTATTTTGCTGAGGCCAGAGTATTCAGACTTGGCTCTCTCACCAGTAAAACTGAAACAACCCAAGACCTCACCCAAAATGGCTAGCCGGAAGGTATTATTTGGGTTCCTTGATCCTGTATAAGTACTCAAGATCTATCCGGTAAATAATCGAGATGGGACTAAACACACGTCCGCACGGGTCCTCACATACTCCCTTCGTTAAAGCCCTGATGTCCTCGTCAGGCTAAGGGTTCAAATCCATTCAAATCTAATCACAAATACCATGATCGGCTTATAGTTGGCCTCAATGGATCCGTGCTGCAGTGTCCCTTAGTCCACATAGATTATGGGCCAGGTCCGCTCTGATACAATTTGTAACAACCCAGAACCTTATCCAAAATGGCTAGCCGGAAGGTATTATTTGGGTTTCTTGATCCTGTATAAGTACTCAAAATCTACCCAGCGAATAACCGATGTGGGACTAAAAATACGCCCGCACGGATCCTCATAGAAACCATAGAACAAAATTTGAGCTTCAACTTTTTTCCTACTTGAATAAACTCAAACAAGCCAGCCATCAAGACAAGTTCAAACTATTCATTAATAATTTAATCAATTTGCAGCTCTACTAGAGGACTCGGTACTTTTCTGTTCAAAAGAGCAAAACAAATATCCAAATAAATCCACCACGAAGTAAATTTAGTTATCTTATGAGAGATCGTTATGTAGCAAGTAAAAATGATGAGGGCCAATGACTGAAATCTACAGATTGCTCTGAACCAGACATTCTGGACTCAATTCTTGGGCGATACATGTCCGAAAATTTAGAGTTGGATAACTATAGTGTAGATCATGAATTTTCCTCCTTTTCTCAAAAAAAAAAAAATGTTATTTGTTGTGATCCATTGCTTTCATGTCTGTCACCAAAATAAGTTCATTTATTTTCCTTTCCATGCAATAAGGGTCTATTTTTTTTCGTTTTTGATCTAAGTCAATGAGGGTCGGTTTGATAAGTGGGAATTAAACAGAATAAGATCCTTATTCCCTGTTTATGCAACCAAACATTATCTTCTGTCACTCAGAATAGGTTATACCTTGGTAACAAATAAGTAGCAGAGAGAGGGTATAATTCTATCCCACCATTTTCTAAGAATAGTCTTATACCATGAAGAAGGAAAGTTATCCTCTCTAATTATTTTTTGCACTTAACAACTCCCTAAAGGTATTAAAAAGTGAGAGGGCAAGTTAGTCCTTGTAATCAAATTATTGTGAAATCCTATTTATAAATATATACAACTTACCCTTATACGACTTATTAAATGCAGAACATTTCTATTCCATGGAATAAGTCCTCGGAACTTGTCCATAGAAATTTTTTTATTTTTACGGTAGTTCTTTATTCCTTGAAAACTTATTCCACAACCAAATGCCACTTTAAGCTTATAATACCGTCAGCATCTCTCCTACCATATATATATATATATATATATATTACATGGCTGGTATAGCTCTGTTCATGTTGTATTATAAGTTTGCTTCAACTGAACGGCGGCTATTAAAAGAAATCATCAGATAAAAAAGGATTTTATATAAGTAAAGAAAGACAAAAAAAAAAAGAGATTAGGTGTGAACACACTCTGTCTTGACATGGTGACCAAATAGTTCTATATTTTACATGCTATTCCTTCTCTCCACAATGATTCTATGAATATGCCATAGAATTTGTCAATTCTCACTATAAAAAAGGATTTTATAGTGTGAACACACTCTGTCTTGACATGGTGACCAAATAGTTCTATATTTTACATGCTATTCCTTCTCTCCACAATGATTCTATGAATATGCCATAGAATTTGTCAATTCTTACTCCCCAAAGCCCAGACTCGGTTTATAAATATAAACACCACAGCAGTACTTTGTTTCCTCCACTCGAACTTGCTACCAACTCCAAACCAGGTCCACCTCAAGGAAAACAATCACTTCATTGCTCCACTTGAACTTGCTACCAACTCCAAACCAGGTCCACCTCAAGGAAAACAATCACTTCATTGCTCCACTTGAACTTGCTACCAACTCCAAACCAGGTCCACCTCAAGGAAAACAATCACTTCATTGCATAAGCCCAAGGAACAATGAAGAAGAAATCCTTATTTCCTATGATGGTACTACTTTCCCTGGCAATTGCAACCACTGCTGAGGATTTCGATTTCTTCTACTTTGTTCAGCAGGTAGGACACCTTTTTTTAAAAAAATTTAGAGTTTGAGACACCAGAGAGAGTTTGGCACTCTTTATTTATCTTAGCAATATGAATGGCCATCTTAGTCTTAGCTCTGGTCTGTCATGCAGTGGCCAGGTTCCTACTGTGACACCAAGAAAAGTTGTTGCTACCCATCCACTGGAAAACCAGCTGCAGATTTTGGCATCCATGGGCTCTGGCCTAATTACAACGATGGCGCTTACCCATCTAGTTGTGATCCTCGAAACTCGTTTGATTCCTCGAAGGTAATCCTGCCTGTTCTTCATCTTCTCTCCTTGTGTTAATGTTGTTCATCCTCTTGCCGGCTTCCAAGTCTCTGATATATTTTTTTGGGAGCTAAAACTATTGGTATGAAGCAAGCTGCATATAAGCCAGGTTAAAAGAGCTTATATAACAAGCCTAACATGTTTCAAAGACCACACTTCATGTTCAGTCCATGATTTGTGTAAAAACAAGCCATCTATGTGCAACAAACATGGACTTGCTACATGTAAAAACATTAATGTTGTTCTTAAAGGATTTTACATGAAATGGTTAATTACGTAGAGATTAACCATCAAATGGCAACCGAACAAAGACCGGGTGTTACCTTCCCCGACAATAAATTTGTTAGTTAATTATTCATTATTGAATCATTTATCTATTTTTAATAAGAATCTATTCTAGTTTCTTATCTGTTATTATCAATGACAATAGATTTTCATAACTGATATTATAATATTTCAAAGCACATATGAATTCATGTACATTCAGCGCCCAATGATTTCTTTTCTAAAATTTCGGTTCTTAATCAGAACTACACAAATACCCATTCTAGTGTGCATACACCTTTCTTCCAATGAAAAGAAAAAAAAAATCAATAAGAAAAATGCTCCAAACATTCATGCACATTTTATTTTTAGAAAAAGGAAAAAAAGGATATATTTAAGATTAAACAAGCATAACTATATTTTTTGATGGATCTAATTGTTTTTTGGTGACAAAAGAGTGAATCAAAATTCTAATGTAAGAGGTTTCAAGGACCAAATCTCAGTTACCAAAATCAGAAGAAGATATGCAGGGAAGCAAATTTTTTTAAAACATTTTGGGGTGCAAGCTCAAAAATTGGGAAAGATTCAGAAGCATTTAAAATAATAAGCATTTAAAAAAAAAGGGTGCAAGCTTAAAAATTGGGAAAGATTCAGAAGCATGTGCATTATATTCATGGGTAAAATAGGTCCGCCGAACCGGTACCAGACCTGTACTAGTCAATGCTCGGTACAGCTCGGAAGCATAATCGGTATGGGTAAGATGTGCCGGTTTCATACTGGCACATCCAATTTTTTATTTTTTGAGTTTTCAAAAACTTGTAATTAGTTATCACTCTTTTTCAACTTTTTCAATAATTATAAGTCTAATTATTTTATTTACACATGAAATATTAATTTTTATCTAAAACAATTATCATGGACACATCTTGGGGTGTAGTTATATATATGAAATTAAGGACAGCATAAATCTAATCAAGAGGAGATCGAGCATAAACAGGAAATAAAATACAGACAACAATGGAATACTGGTTGCATGAGAAGCTTTTTATATAGCCTAGTGATTTCACAACATGCTTGTAAAATGGAATATAGCCTAGTGGTTGCATCCGCCTTGCGAAGGAGAAGTTTTTGGTTCCAAAAATTCACGATATTATTTTCTAAATGCTTGATCTGGATAATTTTAAGAGGTGGTTCTCCCATCATTATTCTCAGAAATAAAAAAATAAAATGAAAATTTCTTAATCAATATTTATTTCAATAAAATGGAAGAGGATAAAATTTATTTAACGAACTTGATGATTATATTAACTTGTGGAGATGCAAAGCCATGCCTTATGGTAAATATTTATATCAAAGTCTAACATCCACGAAGATATGAGTCAAATTCAGTTCCTATTTATCCAGACAAATATAAAAATAGATCACTTCTAAAAATGAAGTTTGATCATCTTATTTTGCTCAGTCTCAAACTCTACTTAGGAAATAAAAGTGGAGTGCATAGCCCTAACATACAGAAAATATTAGAAGCCTGCTAAAAATCAGCTTGAATACAATATTTGTGTTTACAGACAACCCAAATCTTGCTTTTACAAGGAACAGTTTTATTTCTTCCTACATTTTATGCAGATTAAGGACCTGATAGGCAGAATGAGAGCAGACTGGCCAACCTTGGCATGTCCAAGTGGTGATGGCTCCAAGTTTTGGGCGCATGAATGGGAGAAGCACGGCACCTGCTCCGAATCCATTCTCGATCAACACTCATACTTCGAAGCAGCTCTCAACCTCAAGAAGCAAGCGAACCTCCTTCAAATCCTACAAGATGCAGGTAGATGGCGGACAAACTTCCTTGCTTTCTTTTGTTCTCCAATATGAAGGAAGCATCATGCATGGCCACCTCTTCTTACGCTTGACGTTTCATGCAAATGCTTCAGGAATCGTACCAGATGGTGGGTACTACAAGTTGAATAACATCAGCAAAGCAATCCGAGAAGCAATTGGTTTTACTCCAGGTATCGAGTGTAATGTGGACGAATCGGGTAATAGGCAATTATACCAGATTTACATGTGTGTGGATACCTCAGGGACAGAGCTCATTGATTGCCCAGTATATCCAAAAAGCAAGTGTTCTTCACGAGTTGAGTTCCCTACCTTCTAGAGGTAGTCTTAAGCATTTGCCTCTGGTCTTCATGTCACATTCCATGCATCCAGTAATAAAGAGTTATAGTTGCCTGTTCCAATGAACATAATGGATATATCCAAACTATTGGTGCAACCAAGATAGACTTTCTCGTGATTATATTTTACCAATGGAGGGCATGCCAATGTATTACGACATATAATTCAGGAATTTGTTTGTTTAGTAGGTGGCGAGAAGTGAGGGTGGATTAACTTATACATCTACCTGTAATGCTTCTGCATTTTTTAAGTCTTGACCTCATTTCTTTTAGTATCATTACTATTACTATTACTTTTGCTATTTAGTTATAGTTTAGGGTCATTTAAGGGGTTTTGGAGGTTTTGATTGTACTATTAGATTAACGACAATACTTGGCAACTGCAGCAGAACATCAAACCTTGCCTTCTGTTGCGGAAAATACAGGATCCAAACAGCGAACAGAACAATGCACAGAGTTAAGAGAGGAAGAGGAAGAAGAAATTGAACACAGGGATTTACGTGGTTCGGCAATATGACTACGTCCACGGGAGCGAAACGGCCGTAACTTTTCTTCTGTCACCAAATAACAAGGGTTACAAGATATTTATAGCTAAACCCTAACCCTAGAGTCCCAATCCCTATCAACAACCTGGTAAAATAAAATATTACATAAATATCCCAAAGATAAATATATCTCGTCGCTTCGCTCTGCTCCGTTAGAATACCAGTGTACCACTCAAATAAGAATACCACTTAATATGAGCCACTTATTCTAACAATCTCCACCTTGGCGAATATTCACCCCTTAGGAGAAAAAATAACCTGGGATACCACCTGACGTTGATAGGTTGGAACGCATCCTCTCTAGCACCTAGAGATGTTAACCAAGTCCAAGCAATGCTTGAACTTGTCTGCAGTAACGGGTTTTGTCAACATATCTGCTCCATTTTCAGAAGTATGAACTTTCTCAAGCAATATGTCACCGAAAGAAACCAACTTCCTGATCTTGTGATACCTCACATCTATGTGCTTGGTTCTCGCATGATACACCTGGTTCTTCACCAAATAGATCGCACTCTGACTGTCACAATGCAACTGAACTCCACCTTGCTGAACACCCAGCTCCTTGACTAATCCCGTTAACCACAATGCTTCCTTGGCAGCCTCAACCACTGCCATATACTCTGACTCAGTCGTAGATAGTGCAACTAGAGACTGTACCATGGACCTCCAACTGATAGGCCCTCCTACAAGAGTGAATACATAGCCTGTAGTCGACCTCCTGTCATCCAAGTCTCCTGCATAATCTGCATCAACATACCCCACGACTGAAGGATCATCCTGCTGTCTGACAAACATGATACCATGGTCTGTAGTACTCCTCAAGTATCTGAAAATCCACTTGACTGCATCCCAATGCTGTCTCCCTAGATTCGCCATAAACTTGCTTACTGCACTAACTGCATGCGCCAAATCCGGCCTGGTACAAACCATAGCATACATCAGACACCCCACTGCACTAGCATATGGAACCTTTGACATGTCTTCAATTTCTTTCTCTGTCTTTGGGCACTGTGAGGTAGACAATCTGAAATGATTCGCTAAAGGTGTGCTCACTGGCTTCGCATTACCCATGCTGAACCTCTCCAACGCCTTTTGTATATAACTATCCTGAGATAACCACAATTTTCTTGAATCTCTGTCCCTGCGAATCTCCATCCCAAGAATCTTCTTGACCGCGCCCAAATCTTTCATGTCAAACTCTCTACTCAACAAAGTCTTCAACTTGTTGACTTCATTCATACTCTTTGCAGCAATCAACATATCATCCACATAAAGTAACAGAAAAATAAAAGAACCATCATCAAGGCTCCTCATATAAACACAACAGTCATACTCACATCTTCTGTAGCCAATCCGAATCATGTAAGAGTCAAAATGCTTGTACCACTGCCTCGGAGACTGCTTTAGCCCATAAAGTGACTTCTTCAATTTACAGACTAAGTGCTCCTGTCCAGGTTCTGAAAACCCTTCTGGCTGCTGCAATTAAATCTGCTCCTCCAACTCACCATGAAGAAAAGCTGTCTTTGCATCCATCTGCTCTAACTCCATATCGTAATGTGCTACCAATGCCAACACTATCCTGATGAAAGTGTGTCTGACCACTGGGGAGAAAATCTCATCATAGTCAATCCCAGCTCTCTGTGAGTATCCCTTTGCTACCAGACGTGCCTTGAACTTTTTTCCTTCTTTTTCTGATACTGCTTCCTTTTTCTTGAACACCCACTTGCATCCTATCGCTCTCTTCCCCTTTGGAAGCTCCACCAACTTCCATGTCTGATTTTTTTTCAAAGATTCCATCTCCTCCATCATAGCACCCATCCATTTACTCTTCTCCTGGCTGTGTACTGCCTCCTGAAAAGTAGTAGGATTTCCACTGCTAGTGATTAATGCATAGGAAACCAAATCTTCAAAACCATACCTAGTTGGTGGCTTGATAGTACGCTTGGGTCTGTCTGTGGTTATATTATGTTGCTCTTGATCGGCTGAGGTAGAAGTCTTTGTACCCTGAACATTATTCTCCTTGACATAACTCTCTAACTCCACCTGCACCACCTGCTTATTGCTGCTGCAACTTTCTGGCATCTACTTCTCTTCTTCTTGAGTACTTTTCAACATGATTTTCTCATCAAAAACTACATCTCTGCTGATCACCACCTTGTTTGCCTTCGAATCCCAAAGCTTGTACCCTTTCACCCCTTTCTGATACCCTAGAAAGATACACTATCTAGACTTCGGGTCTAGCTTTGACCTCTCCTTATTAGGAATATGCACATAGGCAGGACATCCAAATACTCTCAAATCGGAGTAGTCTACCTCATTACCTGTCCATACCTCCTCTGCAATCTTATCATCTAGTGCTGCCCTCGGTGACCTGTTAATCAAGAAGCATGCCATATTTACTACCTCTGCCCAGAAGTTCTTTGCAAGCCCTGCATTTAACCTGAGACACCGTGCTCTTTCAGCTATAGTCCTGTTCATCCTTTCCGCCACACCGTTCTGCTGAGATGTCTTGCGTACTGTGAAGTGTCTCTTAATCCCATGCTGCTCACAAAACTCAATGAACTTTGAATCTGTATACTCAGTCCCATTGTCTGACCTGAGGCATTTGATCTTTCTCCCTGTCTGATTCTCTACTTTAGCTTTTCACAATTTGAACTTGACAAACGTTTCTGACTTGTGCTGCATGAATTATACCCAGACCTTTCTCGAGAAATCATCAATAAAAGTTACGAAATATGTATGTCCACCCCGTGATGCTACTCTGACTGGTCCCCAAACATCTGTATGAGCATAGTCAAGAATACCCTCTGTCTTGTGCGTGGCAGTCCTGAATTGAACCTTGTTCTGTTTTTCAAGAACACAATACTTGCAGAAATCCAATTTGCAAGTTTTAATACCCTTCAGAAAATTTTTTTTATACAGTTTCAGCATACCACGTTCACTCATATGACCCAAACGCATATGCCACAAGACTGTATTATCAGACTCAGACTCTACAGCAGCAACTCCACCTACAACAGTAGTTCCTATCAACCTGTAGATGTTCCCTACTACTTTCTGCCCCTTCATCACTATCATAGCACCTCTACTAATCATCATTACTCCACCTTGAGACTTGTAACAAAACCCGTTAGAGTCTAAGGTACCCAATGAAATTAGATTCTTTCTCAAATCTGGAACATGTCTAACATCACACAACGTTCTAACCACACCATCAAACATAGTAATTCTGATATTACCTATTCCAATGACTTTGCAAGATGCATTATTACCCATCAAAACAGAACCAGAATTAACTAACCTGTAGGTGTCAAACCAATCTTTATCGGGTGTCATGTGATAGGAACATGCTGAATCCATAATCCAAGAATCCGCGAGATGATCTGAACTGGACGAAACTGAAAGTATATCACCATCACTGCTCTCTGTGTCTTCTTTCACTATATTTGCAGACTTGGACCCTTCAGATCTGTCATCATCTTTACCCTTCTTTTTCTCAGGACAATTTCGCTTTATGTGACCTTGTTTTCCACACTTGTAGCACGTTATGCTCTTCTTTTTTCTAGATTTAGACCGAGATTTACTGCGATTTGATCCATTCTTTGTGTTGCTTCTTCCACGCTCCTGGTTACCCTTCACCACTAAGCCTTCTCCTTGAGAACTCTCAGCACTGGCTTTCTTCCTCTGATGAAAACCTAACAAGGCTCCAATGACGTCCTCTAACTCTAGGGTCTCCTTTCCCCATGTCAGAGTTGTAACCAAATTTTCGTACGTAGGAGAAGCAGGTAAAGAATGCAATAACATCAACGCTTTGTCTTCGTCTTCAAACTTCACATCAACTCGCTGCAAATCACTGATAATCTGATTGAACATGTTGATATGTTGGCTTAAATCAGCACCCTCTATCATCTTAAGACCGTACAGTTTCTGCTTAAGATAGAGCTTGTTCGTCAACGACTTGGACATATACCGACTCTCCAACTTTGACCAAATTGTCGTCGGCGATTCCTCGTCCATGACATGATACATTACATCATCAGCCAGACAAAGTCGTATATTTGAAATAGCCTTAGCCTCCAATTCATTCCACTCTGCATTACCCATGTCATCTGGTTTCTTTCCATACAGGGCCTTCACCATACCCTGTGATACTAACAGATCCTTCACCCTCCTCTGCCATAGCCCGAAATTTTCAGTTCCATCGAACTTTATCACATCAAACTTTGCAGAAGACATCCCTACAATCTTATCTTTTTGCAAAATAAAATAGAGAAAAATAGGATCTGTTGAAAAATTAAAATACCAAAAACACCTCTCTTCTCCTAGGTCAGAACGCACGCTAGCGACGGCAGAACCCCCCTCCTCGCGATGAGAGGACCGGCGGGCGGAGCGCTAGCGATGGCCTCTTCCTCCACTGGATCCCGCCACGGACGGCGGTGGTGGCGCGCGGATGACGGGAAGTTCTTCCTCTCCTCGCTTGCGTCGGTCGACGATGGGGGTTTGGGCTTCCTTGCTCGGACAGCGCTCCTCTCCTCCTTGATCTCCTGCTTTCCGTTGAAGAGCACGACGGGAAGGAGGCTGCGGGGTTGACGGCGTGCTCGGGGAAAGATGCTCTCTGCGATGGGGTTTTCTTTTCTCCACGGGAGCCACGACGAACCAGAGAACAATGGGGTTTCGGTTGGGAAGAAGAAACCCACGAGCCCCCCTTCCACGTGAAGCAGGAACGCCCACGTGAAGAATTGTATTCCCTGTGCTTGGGAGAGAGGACACAAAACCCTCAAAAAACCCCTCCGACGTGAAAGGAAAATCTCCTACCTTCACGTTGAAGCAAAACCTTCCGCGGCTGATCTCCCCTTTCCCTCTCTTCACGGCCTTCAAGAAGCAACCCCTCCCGTGAAACCATTCCACGGCTGATCTCCCCTTTCCCTCTCTTCACGGCCTTCAAGAAGCAACCCCTCCTGTGAAACCAACCTGGCACGGAAAAGACCACCCACGGGAGGAAAATTTCTTTGCGTTTTCTCGGCTTGGGAGAAGACGCCTCTATTCTCCCCACGGGAAGAACACCGCCCACGGCCGCAGGAAATATCACCTGAGGCTCTGATACCAATTGTTGCGGAAAAATACAGGATCCAAACGGCGAACAGAACAATGCACAGAGTTAAGAGAGAAAGAGGAAGAAGAAATTGAACACAGGTATTTACGTGGTTCGGCAATGTGCCTACGTCCATGGGAGCGAAACGGCCGTAACTTTTCTTCTGTCACCAAATAACAAGGGTTACAAGATATTTATAGCTAAACCCTAACCCTAGAGTCCCAATCCCTATCAGCACCCTAGTAAAATAAAATATTACATAATTATCCCAAAGATAAATATATCTTGTCGCTTCGCTCCGCTCCGTTAGAATACCAGTGTACCACTCAAATAAGAATACCATTTAATATGAGCCACTTATTCTAACACCTTCCAAACCAGCTCATATCATAACTAGGCATGGATGTAGATGATTGTATCCCGTTACTCAAGAATGGCTTACACCACAGAGCATATAATTTGGCACAGAAAAATTCCATTCAATTCCAACATGATCTCTATTATTGATCCAATTGGGGAAAAGAAAATTTTCTTCAATCTGCTTAACTCAAATCTCTCAAAAACAACTAGAAGAAGAAAGAAAAATTGCGAAAGTAGTATTTAAGTCTCCTTTTTTTTCATTGAAAACTAAGTTACATAGTCTTTATTTATAATAGTGAGGTTCACCCTTATATAATTTGGATCCGATTCTTTTTTCTAGTTTTAATAGGACACTCGATCTTAAAGTATATATTACTAGTAGAAATATTCTAGAAAAAACTAAAATTTTAAAGAGATAAATTTCAACTTCTACATCAACTCTGCCTTTTATCGCCATGTCTAATTATCCTCGGATGAAGAGATACAACCGGTCAAAATCTTACCCAAAAAATAAAATTCTGATTTGACCGGTACATTTTAGACCCCAAACAATAGAATTTTGGCTTAATCGCTGGAGGCGCTGCCCCCTAAAGGGCATGGCGTCATATTTTAGAGCTTGAAAACTATCCGAATCAAAAAAAAAAAGATCATGTAAATAGGACGTCATATAACAAGTTACGGCTTTCGGAAGTTTGACCTGTGACTCGGCTTCCCGATGTGGCTGATCTCACTTCTAGACCTGATCCAGCTTTTGCTCGTAGTGGCTAAAGTAGTCCACATCGAGTCTGCGGATCCTCCTGAATTAATTATATTGGAAAGAATATGATGGGCTAGCTTAACAATAATGGCAGATTTTTAGTGATAGCAAAAAAACCCACAATTGTTGGGCCTCAACAAACACCTATCATATGGTAATCACGCATAGATGCTCAAAAAGTATTCTGGCCGATCAAAGTGAAATTGTTTGACTTGCTTTAACACCAGGACGGATAGAGCTTGCTTGAGACAACACATGTCACAGCAATTCAATATATATAAAAACTTTGTCGTGATCTTGCTTGTTGGTTGAACATTGATTGTTTGGCTACCAAGGTGATAGCCTGGTGATAAGGGGGCTTGGACTCCACCCGAGTTGTCTGGGTTCGAAATGCGCGGGCATCGATTAAATCAGGAGACCGCATGCCCCACGCCCGGATGACTCTGTGTGAATATGCTTTTCTTCCATCAGTACTGAGGTGGCACTAGGGTGACGTGGTCACACGTAGATAGCCCAGTGGGGTTTTTCACGTGTTAGGGAGGGCATGCGGAAATTTGCTACCCGCATCGAACATTTCCTGGTGGAAGGGGGCCCAGTGGGAGCTACTACGCGGGTGGGGTTCTGCCCCTCCCCCTCCCCTCCTATATTTTACCAAAAAAAAAAAAAAACATTGATTGCTTGATTTTCATAGATTACTATTTACTACATGGATCAAATCCTAAATAGCTAACAGGACTAACAGATCTTATTATGGTGGAATATAATGGTTGTAGATTTTTAATTTCCTTGCTTGTAACTTTTCTGTTCATTTTCCTAGGGTACAGTTGCCTTAATTTTTTTTAGTAATTTCCTTGCTTGTTAAATCCAATTTCGACAACCAGCTACAGTACATTGTTCTAAAAAATACATGTAATTCTTATTTGTACTGTATATCACCTTTTTAATAAGTTGTTACTTTATAAGTTAGATAATACACTCCTCTATGCCAAAAGGCCTCGAACTTTCTAACTAATTTTAAGAGAAAAATAAAGTTGTGATAATATGCCACTACCAGAGTTTGGATGTTGGATCACTCTCAAGAAGAAGTCATTAGAAGAGAGATCGCAACCAATTGGATTTGAAGCAAGTTATCTTGTATACGTGCTTGCTTGCCGGCAGAGTCAAGCCGCTTTCTTAAATCTGAGCAAGACACTTCTAAATCTTAAGCATCCCACCAGGCTTCCCATGACTTGGGGAAGGACTCAAGCTCGTAGTATGTTAAGGCTGGTGCAGACCCGTGAGAAGGTGAATGTGTAATCAATGCAGTTAGGCATGAAGTTTAGGTTAGGAGCCAAAAGTCTTGCCTTGTCATAAAACTACAAACGTTTCCTTCCTCCCTTGTTATCAATAGGACGGGCCAAAGTATGTGACAAAGAGATGGTAGCCAAAGAAGCCTCCCCGTTTGCAGCCCCACCACACCCCCCCCCCCCCCCCAACACACACACACACACACAGAGAGACACAGAGAGAGAGAGAGAGAGAGAGAGAGAGAGAGAGAGAGAGAGAGAGTGAGTGAGAGAGAGAGAGGGAGGGAGAGAGAGAGAGGGAGGGGGGGAGAGAGAGGGAGGGGGGGAGAGAGAGAAGCTGCAGCTCACGGGGGGGAGCAGACCAACCATTAAATGAGAGCACGTAAAGAGCAGCCATGGTAACATTCTATACATCTTCCAAGTCTGCATGCGTGTGCATATTTATATGTGAGGAAAGGCTGAGGAAGAGAAAGGAGGCCGGCAGACGAATTCTAGCTTTTTGTGTGAGCCCAAGAGGCACAAAAACATGTCTCATATTGCTGTGGAGAGGAACAGGAGAAGGCAAATGAATGAACATCTCAAGGTGCTGCGATCGTTGACGCCAAGCTTTTACATCAAAAGGGTATGTAATAAATAGTCCATGCTCATAAGTTATGTATCATTTCTGATCCATGCAAGCTATGATGTAGGTGATTTGGATTTATGAATCAAAACGTTATAACCTATGGGAAATATTGTGGTGCAATATAGCTTAGGTTGCATTCCATTTGATTGAGGGGAGAAGGGGGAAGATAGATGAAGTCGGTGCTGGCTATCATATTTCTTACTGCATTAAAGAGAGGAGGCAATTTAATCTCGAATTAATGAGGTTTTTAGCATCACATTTTTGTCGTCAAGAGTGAAATATACAAGTGATAAATGACTTCATGATGCAAAAAGTTAGTTGAGCTCTCTGATGCTCCTATATGTGGTCCTTGAGCTTTTTTTATTCTGATGTCCTACTAATTCCTATTTTAGTTTGTTGAGACACTATGCAACTAACTGCATTTTAGTAATCTGTAGTAGCATGAAAAAGGACTTGGAGGGGATGTATTGGAAGTTACATGAGAAAATGGAGGAAGGAAAATAATGTGTCTTCACCGAAAGTGACAAGGAATACATTCCTAATGATTCCCAAATAATTTTCAGATGACTAAAATATCTTTGTCCTGGGAGAAGATTAATCCATGAATGAATTATGTTTTTTGAATTACTAGATTTTCTCTTCGAAGGCGAATAAAATCGTCAATGATTGACTTAACAATAGGAAGAGAGATGCATGCCCAGTGAGGTTAAGTTTACCCTATCATGTTCCATTTTGAGGGTTAGAATGTCTTTCTTCTTAAGGAGGGGCTTCAAACTCTTCCAAAAGGACATCATCTTCTTCACCGACCGGAGAAAATAGGACTCATTTTCGACAAGATGACAATGGCTTATATTGATTATTTTTTATTTGTTATTGATCAAAAAAAGGGAGACCAAGCATCTATTATTGGAGGAGCCATAGAATTCATCAAAGAGTTGCACCAAGTTCTACAGTCATTGGAGGCCAAGAAAAGGAGGAAGAGCTTAAGCCCTAGTCCAACTCCTAGCCCAAGGCCATTACTGCAAGTAACTCCATCACCAACCTCGAACAATACTTATGACTCGGACATCGTAAAGGAACTTGGGGCATGTTGTAACTCACCAGTTGCAGATGTAGAGGCAAAAATATCAGGTTCAAATGTCCTCTTGCGAACCCTTTCCAAGCGCATCCCTGGCCAAGTTATCAAGATAATAACTGTGCTAGAGAAATTGGCCTTTGAAATCCTTCATCTCAACATAAGCAGCATGGAAGACACTGTACTCTACTCCTTTGTCATAAAGGTATGCAATCTCCATTAGACTTTTTAATCGATCTGTTGTTTGAGAGTTAAGTTTATGTCTTCACATGCTTTGATAAACTCACAAATGAACATCATATCTTTTATTCAATCAAAAAATATCATCATGTTTAAAAAAGTAAAAGAAAAATTATACTTTGATCTAACATACGTATATACACATATAGTGTAGAATACCACCATATTTTGTTGCCAAGGAAGAAAAAAGATATGCTTGGGAGAAAGAAAGCACATTTTGCCTCATAAACTGACTCGCTTTAGCTACACTGCAGTATATCTTCCTACAAAAACTAATACACAAAACGAAATACTATTACATAGAATATATTTTTGAGATAATGATTCGATTTCGTCAAATGGCAAACAAATTCCTTCTTTCTAGACCAGACACAAGTTTAGAAGCAAATTAAGAGGTCAAAAGACATTTAATTTTTCAGCTGAGAGATCTAGCAGGTTTTAAATCTTATTACAAGTTGTAATTTGTTTTTTACTTATTGTATTTGCAGATTGGATTTGACTGCCAACTTAGTGTGGAGGAATTAGCTCTTGAAGTCCAACAAAGCTTCTATCAGGATATTACATACTGAAAAAAAAATGTATGTGTTTTAGTTGCAAAGTGATGGTCTATATGTATGATAACTACAGAATTGCTTAATATTATGAAATCAAGTCAAAAGTTGTAATCGATCTTATCACATAGACCTATTGTGATAGTTGTAAGAAGTTTATAGTGATGTTTTATTTTCTGAGTGATGATAATTAAGCATTATCTGTTGAAATAAATTAAGAATGTCTCCTTCTGGCCAAAACAGGAATAGTTTCCTAGTCTTTTTTTTTTCTTAGAATGGAATGGCCTTTGTTTACTATTGTATTATTGGCAATTTAGTGATTTTAATGATCCAATTGTGTTCAACTATTACAACATAGAGGGTGAAACCTATGGCAGATTTTAAAAATCTTAAAGGCCAATATTCTAGAAATTGCTTAAGGATCTTCGTGTACCTCTTTTTTTCCCTCCTACAGTTTGGTGCCATAATCAGGGTACAATTGCACTGGCTGCAAACCCGGTTTATCATGCTCACACTAAACATATAGAGGTTGACTTCCATTTTATTCGAGAAAAGATGATTAACGGAGATGTGTGCATTCATTATGTCTCTATTGTGGATCAAGTCGCAGATGTCTTTACGAAGGGCTTAACTTTCTCTCGGTTTCTATTCTTGAGGGACAAACTTATGGTTTGTGACCTCCCCATTGATTTCCGAGAGGGGGGGGGGGGCTTAACTTACATCATCTTTAAACAACAATTCATATCGTTTCCTTTGGATAAGGAACAGAATTGCACATGATAACGATATAATGCCAAGAGATAAGGATGATGTAATTGTTTCTTTTATGTTGAACCTTCTGTATTCTCTTCTGATCTTTTACATTGCAACCTCCTGAACCTCCTGTATTACGTTGCAACCTCCTGAACCTCATGTATCTATAAAATAGGGAATATACACACATGGCTGTTCACCAATTTTGCTGGCCTCTCTCCCAAATTCTTTCAACAATTACACTTGATTGTCCTACCCTCCAACTTGGTAAGTATTCATTGCAACTAATAGAAAGAAGGATGGCCAAAGGAGTATTCACAAGATAAAAATGAATGCACTGCCCCTGTGTACGTACCATATAGTTTATGGTATCTACTAAACCTCAACCAATACATACCATCAATTTTTGTGCTCATTCCCATTTAACCAAGAATTTATTTGGTCTATAAAAAGAAATTTTCATACTAGATTTTTTTCTTTTTGAAAAAATGATGATTATTGTATATTTGATTGATCATAAAAATGCGGTATCTTTCATCGTGGCTTATATTTGGTTGAGCATTTATTTTTTTGAAAAAGTTGTGTAAAATGCCTGTTGTACCTTTAATAGAGAAAAAATTATCCATTTTATCTAAAATCTTAAGGTACTTTTGAAAAGAAAATTACACTAATTTTCAATGAAAGATTTTATCCATTCCATCTAAAAGCTTAATGGTACTTTTGAAAAAAAAAAAATACATTAATTTTTAACCCGTGAGAAAGTAACTTTCTCATGTTCCATATGAATTTTGTTTTCTCATTTAATAAAAAAATCTTATTCTCATAGAAAAGCCACATTTCCATCTTTCTCTTTTAAAAATTCAATAAAATATGAGGTATTTCTTTATTTTTTCGTTGACCATACTTTTTCTTCTTCTTCCTGCAAAACAAAGGAGTCCTAAAAGAAGGTGGAACTTTGACAAGTTGGATTTAGCCTACTATATTAGTGTGCAAACCCAAACCAAACTCGATATGCATGGCCTTTAGTGTCCAGTTTATAGTCAGTTAGATTAGGTTTAAGTTGATCACATCTACGCCACAAGGATTGGTCAAAAATAGATTATATATGAATGTAGTTTTTATTTTCATCAAGAACATTAAAAAAAAATCAGTTACATTTGTTATGATATTTGTCAAAATCAAAATAATAATTGTTATTTATTTTTTATATTATTAATGGAATAAAAGCATATTATAATGGTTAAACAACTATGTTACAAGTAAAAAGGGATAGAGCAATACATGAGGCTCCCACAACTACAAGATTTAAGGAAGATTAGATATATGCAACATTGCCTCACATGTGGAGATATTGTTTCTATGTTTTGAACCCGCCTTATTTAGATTATAATGGAGCAATTTTATTATTATAAGAAGGTCTACTCTTGAAAGGGCAACCTAATGCACGAGTCTCTTACCACTATAAGGTCTAAAGAAGGTCAAATATATGCAGCTTTATCTTTACATATGGAAAAAATTATTTCCATATTTTAAACCATGACATGTAGATTCTCTCTCTCTCTCTCTCTCTCTCTCTCTCTTTGTCGTGCTTGTTTTTTTTTTTTTTTTGCTAAGGAATTGTCATGCTTGTTTGAGATGCGAATTTAAAATGTTATAATGAAAGTAGGAAGAAAAAAAATAAGGATTTGTTTAATGATATTAATCAACCTTAAAACTAAAAAAGTTGATCATATAATTTAAGAGAGTATTACCACAGGGATCCTATTTGTGCACAATTAAGTTTTTCTGCCAGTCGGCGTAAAAGTATTGGTATAAATCTAGGGTTCAGTGTAATACATGGAAATAGTGAATATGAAGTTGCCAAGCAAGCAAAATTGAGCACAAGTCACCTTTTGTGTGCATGTGACGGGCACCACATACCATTTCCCAATTGATGATGGCTAGAAAACCAACAAACAAAATAAGGGTGAGCATTGATCGCTAGAACACTGGTCTCCCTAAGCATTCTAAGTACTAAAGTTGAAGTTTGAATTGATTACAAATACGTAGTTACAAGAATTGACAACCGAGCATTCATAATTCAGTCTAGGAGCTTATATTAAGTGATAATTGGCCTTCAATTATCTACAAAACCCCTGGTTGCATTCTTCAAAATTCAAGCTATTGTGCCTCTTAATATCTTCTGATTTGTATTTCACCTTCATTTTATTAATCAAAGAAATGTGGGTGGGCTCATCCCACCATTTTGCTCATTTCTAACTTGCATTTGGCCTAAAATTAGTCACATACTGATCACTAGCAACTCTACCTCTCATTAGATAAGAGAAAATGATCAAAATTGGCTTTTTTTTTAACTTGCTACTAAAGTATATATGGATGTCAAAAACAAGACAGAAGGTAGACTGTGCACGATACTCGTTGGAGATGAGAACTTAAAATGTTCTAGTTAAGGTGATCATAAAGAAAGACAAGGTTATTACAATTAACAACTCAAGTCCGTCCTCGAAAGATTAACAATATCTTTATCTTGGTGCTAGCAAGCTTCAAGTTAAGGACTAAGGAGATGCAAAATTTCAAGACTTGTGCTTTCGTTTACATCAAAGCCTTTCTTGGAAATCTGTTGGGGATAGTAGGTGGTTGAATATAGATGAAAAAAATTTCCAAAAAATAAACCATGAAGAATGAAAGAAGAATAGAATAACAAACATAGGATTCTAGGATTCCATTTGAATCTCGTCTATCAACTTTTCCAATAATAATGCATTTATTTTCTTTCAGAGCTACTATCGTATCATAGATGGATATCCAGCCAATTAACAAATACCTTACTTTTCTCAGAAAATAAATAGTGTAGCATATTAGCTCCTTTTCCTCTATCTTCATTTCTTATTTTAATTCACAAACCAATTAGACAATTCTAGAATGATAAATATTTAAATTTCAAATTTTAGATTGATAGCTTATAATTTTTCATCTCCATACATAACTTTTGAAGTCCCTCTTTTAAAACAATCCATTCAAACATATCATTTTCATGCAAATAACAACAATTTTCTAAAATTTATATAATTAACTTTTTTAAAAAAATTTCTAACTTAAATGTGCATTATACTTGCTTTGTTGTTATTAGTATGAAATAATAAAAATGGGTTGATTATCCTCAAGTCCATTATCCTCCTAATATTACTATTTCCTTGATTAACTTGCCAACATAGTATTATTTAAATGAAAATGAAGAAAGAACTTACATGATCATGGAAGAAACATAGATTTAATAAAAAGAAAATGCATAAAATGCATGCAAGCATAGGCTGCACTAGACATTGTATAATCTGAATACATATAATGCTTTGATGATGCTTCTTTAATCCACCAAAAATGTCCATTATTTATGATTAATTAATTCTTAGAACACCTGTAAATTGGTGCATCTTAGTTGAATATAGGATACTTATTTATATGCTAAAAATTAGATCGCAGATTTGATCATGATAAGTTTGACTTCCATAACTTCTGTCACGCCCCCGGCCCGAGATCGCAAGCCAAACTCTCCCCACGAGCATGCAAGGCATCTAAACCAAACACCTCAATTATGTAATTCTAAAATAATTTAACTGAATAAATGCAATCTTATTCCATTGACTAACTCAAGTCATAAGGTCTCACAAGTCTAAATACGCAGCGGAATAATCATTTACCAATATACAGAAATCTAGTTCTTAAAATAACAAAAGTCCACCAATCATAATAAATGTCTATAATAACAAATCAACTTAAATAACCCTAATCTAAGATAACTTGTGCCACAATCCTTCTAGTCGCTCTCCCAATTTGAATCCCCAATAGACTATTTCTCGAAATCTGTAAAACAACAAGAGATGGTATAATGAGCTAGACAGCCCAGTAAGTAATGAACACTCTAGCTAGATAAATCAAGCAATAATATATGGAAAATAAATAAATATGCAGTTCCAAAGTATAGGTCAAATATTTCTTGAATTCATAAGATTCTTTTCGCGGTTTCAAGATTCTTTCACATATTCAATTCATCTTGTCGATCCTGGACTGTGACCACATGTTCCCTGTGGCAGGGTCATCAACACTGACTAATCTTTTTGCGGTGAGTCCTTCAGGACAGTCAATTGCCAACGTATCTGCCCCCATTGGCAGGGTCCTCAACATAGCCAGGTCGAAGTTCAGTTTGTTCTCTATTTCATATTTCAGTTATATAAAAACAATATACAGTGTCAAAACCAAATGTCGTTCATATCTCAATTTCTTTTAATTTATCAGATTCAACTCAACAGCCAGAAATTATGACCACATGTTCCCTGTGGCAGGGTCATATCACCGACTATTCTTCTTGCAGTACCAATGTATTAGCCTCTATTGGCAGGGTCCTCAACATAGCTCGACTGCAAGTCTGAATCTATTTTAAGTCATTATCTTTTCTTACATTATATTGAGTGTTTCAAGCCGAAAAATACAATGTAAGAGCAATTAAATACAATTCAAACCAGAAGCAAATATGTTCAATCAGAGTCATACAATATTCTAAAAATATACATATAATCCATGCATCAAATTCGTAATCACAAATAATTCGATTTGTAAAATAGATATTTAGTTTGTCGATAAATCTAGTAAAGAGGTTACATCACTTACTTGCGAACGCGATCCACAATAAATCCAATTAATTCCGTAAATCTCTCGCAGAACCTAATATCCAAAAATCATATTCTTCTTTTAAAATCCATCACAATATATGTATACAAAAACTTAAATTTTAATATTCTCCCATGGCTGATCCTACAGAAGTGCCTAGCACCCTGAGTTCGGGTTCATACCCGTAAACCACCCCCTCTCTTTATTCATTTTTTTTTCTTTTTCCTTCTTCTTTTCTTTTTTCTTTTTTTTTCCTTCTTTTCTTTTTTTTTTCTTTTCTTTCCTTTCCTTTTTCTTTTCTTCTCTTCTTCTCCAGAAACTTCTCCCGACTTCTTTTCTTTCCTTCCCCTTCATTTTACAATACAAAATTTTGAGAGATTTTAACTTTTTAATCTAAATAGTAAAATGTTATAGTAATATGTTGATCTTTTTAAAAAATATGCATTTATAATGAAGAAAAAGTTAATTAGATGCTGTTAAAGAGCGGCCCTACTCTTTTGGATTCTAATTATTTTCTTTGGAAAATCTTAAAGATATTAGGACATTTTTGAAAAGAAATAAGGAGTTACGTTTGTTGCCTCTCAGACATCTTCAAGTTCTATATATTGTGTCATTAATACGATTTTATGTCAATATCATCACCGGAGCATACAAGCATATAACATTTTATTATGTTGAGAATCTTTTAAAATTTAGGATATTATTCTTGCATTCATAGTGTTTACTGGCTTTATCAATGTATTTTTTATGCTAAAGAAAGATTCTGTTGGTAAGAAAAGCGGAGGTTTAAGACTTCATTATAACAAATGAAGGACATTATATAAAAACTTGTCATACGGTAGGCATGTTGGATTATATTATCTTATATAGAAAATAAAATTATCTATATATGAAAACCTAGCTTTTTGAGTTTGTATCTAGTTCAAAAATCCACCATCCATGCTAGCTGTTACAAATTGTTGATGATTGGACATGGCAAGAGATGACAAGCATATGTTCATGCTATTATTATTCACCTTATTTAATCATGCTTTTATGATGAATTTAGAGATAAGTCCTAGTGATCGAACAAAGCCCTTCAATTCAGAACATAAACCAAAGAGAACCCCAATAGTTGCTAATTGGGTAGGATCAAAAGATTATACTAATTATGAAATATGACAAGGAACAAGTCCAATTCGTTGCTAGATTGGAGTCTATATTCGATCCAACACAAGTTTAGGTCTAATGCAATATGAAAAAAAAAGTTGCACTGTTCATTTGATGAAAATAATATAACATGTATAAGAAGTGCAGAAAATGCTGCCACTAATACCATTGGCACAAATATGGCTCAACTATAATTGCATGTTTATTCTATAAAAATTAGTCTCAATACTCCATCTACAAATCCAAAGATGGCAAGAAGACAATTGATACACGGATAAGCAATTCTAGCATCAAGAGGTTTTAAGTTAGAATGCACTAATGCTAGCCAAGTCACTCATTTGAGACTACATTAACATGGAAATTAGTTTGGAATAGGTCAGGTCGGAAAACATATAATGCAAACTTAATCTAGTCTTTGAAATGGATAATTTTTCAACTTAATTTATCTCTAACTTACAGTCACCCTTACATTATATCAACAGTCACGGGTCCAAAATAAGATGTTCCGATCTAAGTTGAAGAGAAAACAGGCTTGCATATTAATCATAGAAAGGTTTGATATATACTTCACTTAGATGATGCAGCTAGAAAAGTCTACAAGAAATGCACAAATTATCAGTTCTCTACTTGGAAAAGTCTGTTTGAAATTAGTAAGATAAGCAGGAAGATGCTTATGTCGATGCTTGACAAAAATGAGTGGAGAAGCGAGTAATAGTGAGAATAACAACCTAAGAAGGTTAAATAGGTATAGGAACTGTATCTATGATGGTCAAAGATGAGATAAGTTGTACAAGGCTTTTTGAAAGATGACAACCATGCATCTTTAATATCTAATCAAAATAAAGTATGGTTTTGTAGAACCATAGACACGCTACAAGATATGATCATGCTCTTCAAGCACAGAGATAACTAGTAAAATTATTCTATATAACATGGCAATATGAATACAAGCATTCTTTTGCTGATGAAGATGTAAGAGACTCGTGGAGTATATACGCAAAAAGAATGGGATACAATGTGTGCCTACATTGCTTCATACTCTTGAACATCTTTAATCTCAGTTTTTAATGTTTTTTTACTATTTTTCAAGATCTAGGAAAAACGAATATTTCAAACCTTATGCCCTGTACACATCAGACATGTATCGGATATCAATTTTGTTGGATACTGCTGAGATACATGTGCAAGATTTAAGCTAAATATCTTGTTTTCAAGATTAAAAAAGTCTCCTAAATTGACGTAATTGGGAGCATAGGGCGGTAATCTCCAAAGTTACCTTGTGGAAGACTAGAACCAGATATATAAGAGAAGTAAAAAATTAAAGCTAAGGATCTAAATGCTACGAAAGAAACTAGAGGAAGGGATAAGTAGTAGGTTCTTATCTCTAAGAACTCCACCAACTAGCCACGTCATCAGTCTACATAATCCACTAGGATTGCATGGAATTTACTATGCAGAAAGAATACCAACGTGCACCCAATAAAAGACAAGCTTTATAAATTTTTTAATGATCAAGGAGTTGGAGTATTTATAACGATAGGCTCCTAATTAAAACTCATAGAAGTTCGATTTCTATACGACGTAGTTTTCCTAAAAGGAAAAATAAAAAAAAAATAAATATTAGTTTTCTAGAGTTTGTAGTACTTATAAACTAGTGAACAAGTGCTTCTAGAAGAGAACAAGAAAAAGTGACTAAAAGTCTAGAAAAATTGTCATCGACTCGACAAGGTTCAAATTAAGTTAAACTTCATCAGCAGTGCATCAACACGATAAGTTTTCAATAAAATAGCCATAACTTTCTCATCTGAGATCCTATTGAGGTGATTCAAAATGTGTTGGAAAGTTAACTCGATCTCAGACATCTTCAATGTAAGATGATCTCAAAATTCCACTTGGAGTGATTGTGGTAATGTCTTAATTAAAATTGATGTTTGTTGGAGTGCAACATGATCTATTATTGGCTTATTTGCAAAACTTAACCTCATTCGACCCTTGTGAGCCAAGTATCATCTCATATATTTTCTTCATTAGAGATCTAAAGATAACTTGAGGACTTGTGGGAGTGATGGATGCAGGATTGGTCCACAGGCTTGCTTCAACTCAGTCTCTTATACATCTATGAGTGCCTCTTTAGTTCTGATGATGTTTGTCTATGTTTACACACCTTTGGGGCATTCAATCTTGAAACTTGATGGAAGATGGTTTAGAGTCAAATAGCCATAAGGTCGTATATTTCTGACTTGCATCGCACATACTTCCCGAATAGACTCAAAGTATTTCATGTATACCTCAAAAAAGAAGGGGAAGATGTTTTTTTTTTATTTCTTTCCCTTTTTATGAATATTAATCTTTCAGTGATAAATAATTAATTGTGATGTTTGTGAGTTTTGATTTATAAATATAGAGTATGGGTTTTTCCTTTTAATAACTGAATATCTTTTTTATTTCTTTTTTTTGTCTTTTTTGGCTTGTTTCTCCAGTGGAACCTGATAACCTTTTCTTCAGAAATCTTATAAACTAAGTCCATATAATCTCCCTAATGTAGATGCCATGCATTAGCAATCTAGAAGGATTACATATTCATTATACAGTTGAAATAGAAAAAGATATGTATTATAACAGAGCAAAAAAAGTTGAGGCTGCATATCAGATATCAGAGTAGGTTATGTTCATGCCTTATCAAGCTAGGTAAGCCAAGAATGTAGTGCATGTCCGGACATCATATCCCTCCCAACCAGAATATAACTTGCAGACATATTTACATGCACGTAGCAAAACTCCAGAGGTTTGTTTTTATTTGCAATGATCAGGGTCACATGAAACAATTAAAGTTAAGGGAAGAAGAAAAAATTTAAAATTATTTGAAATATATTCACATGAAAATCTGAACGCATGCAAATACTATACAGATTCATACAAAAATATTTCTGTTCATAAGTTGCATATATAAACTCTTCTAACTGAAACTCAAAATCCTGAAATACAATGGAACTATAAATATAGAATAAAAAAGTAAAATATGGACATTTTTACATAACGTGCTCATACAAATGCGAATGTAAACATGTAGAGATTAGAGACACCAGGCCAATATGACAATGTACGTACAGTTCCAGGACGTGCTAAGAGGAACATGGAAACTGCAGGAGCTACGACGTTAGCTGCTCAAAAAATCGATAGGTTAACGCAACCATTTATGCTTCAGAACATTCTGCATTTCTTCCTCCTTGTCTTTTTTTTGGTATCTCCATTATTGTTTCCATAGGTTGGCGACATATAGGGCATTTATTTGAGTGAAGCCTTAACACTTTTGCACATTCACCACACATACACTGGAATATGAAACCAAGTTATCAGACTTGAGGTTCTATCATATCCATGAGAGAGAAAACAAGTGCTACAATATTCCCCAGTCTCGTTAATGACTTAAAAGTAAAAAAAATAAAACAGATAATAACATCTTGTAGTTGATTGAATTCTCACCATGTGCAGACAAGGAAGAACAGCAGTATCCCTTGATTCAGACATACAAATAACACATTCCTTTTCAGAATCATCACCATCAAATCCTGCTTCTGCTGAAATCCCAACATCAAAAATTTCTTTCAGTTCGTAGTGTTTACCGTCGACCCACAATATTTGTTTTAGAACTTTTACTTGGAAGGATCCATCATTATTCTTCTCTATGACTGCTTCAGTAATCTGAGCATGGGCAGCAGCTGTAGACCGACATGCAAGTTCATTTTTGGGAAGATGCAGTGGGAAAGGTTCAGCATAGACAACCAGTGGGAAGAAACATCCATCTAATGGCTTTGAAAGTTCATCTAACTCAAAGAAACCCAGATCGATACCGGTTCCTGAAGGCTGGTGAAATTTCTGACTCCCTCCTTTTTGAAAAGGTATGCATACATCCATGCACAAGTCAGGATAAAAAAGGGAGAAACTACCATTTAGCCCTTCCTTTGCAAAGTAAAGGATAGTAAAACTGTCATACAAAACATGAGTTGCAAAGTAAGTTGCAAACCCACCATTTTAGAGTTCCTCATACATCATTATTTGCAAGTTTTAATAGAGTAATAGATAACTAATTTAAATACGGAAAGATAAAATACTCATTCATGTCTTACTTTTGCATTTCATTTCATACCTACAATGTTAAAATCCTCTCAGAAAGAAAGCTTATTCACTTCTATAATAACATAATATCATGACCATGACTTGCTCTAAGATGGGAATGGATTAGAATTTTCCAATTTTTTCATTTTTTTCTGCAGAAGGAACAGTTCAATGTCCGCAGTTTTGGTACTGAATACTATGCTATTTAGGTACTAGTATGGTATGGTACTGAACCGTACCATACCAACATCTATACGCAAGTGTGTACCAGTTCAATACTGAAACAGTATTTTTGTTTTTTTTTATTATTTATTTTTGAAGATTATCTTATGGTTTATGGATGTTTAAATTATGATATTCATGCTCATCTCAAACTAAACTATCAAATGGAAAAAATTGTCATTCAATTTTACCTTCAAGATTACAATTATGGAGGATTATTTTATTGTCATGTATCAAATTTTTGTGCACATATAAATGAAAATCCAGGCTACCTTGTTTCTTAGTATTAAGATTATTTGCTATTTTTCAAATGGTGAGCACCAGCTTATTTAAATCATCTTCCTTTTAACTGTCAATATTTTGTTAGCTTACAGTTCATTATTCCAATTCGATCTATAATTATTTCATGTCTCCCATAAATGATTTAAAGTTGTTGCCATAACCTTGTTATATAGTATTATTTGATATCTCAAATGAAAGGATTCAATTGGAAAAGGGAATGTTCGATATTTCTTGAGATAAAATTGGCATTAGTTATGCTAAGAATTATCTGGATGCACCTATATATGCATCGTATTGTAGAAACAGACAGATAATGACATGCTATAGGACCTCTTTGTTTCATTGAGATGGTTTTTATCTTGAACATTTGTTGTTCTTATATAACTGTTCTGTAGCATGAAATCATGCGTGGACATTACATCCCAAAATCTTGTTATTGTCTTGCTTCTAGGCTTATAATTGCACCTCGCTGTATCTCTCTCTAATTGCAGCTATCCGATTTCTTGCTTTAATGAAACCAGCAGATGTGTGGGAAATTTGTGTTCCTCATTTACAATCAGAATCTCTATCATGGGATTCCAAAGTTTTCACCAAAGTTTTTGATAAATGTTATATTGGAGACAGAATCAAATTTTAGCCGGATTTCTATATCGAATAATTATATCTTGTTTCCTTATTATCCAGTTCTATTTCTAGTATAATTTTGTACCGTGTTTAATCCCAAACTATGGATCATGTCTTATATATGAACGCCAAGTAACAATATACCTAAAAAATTAATTTTAATTCAGATTGATGTAGAACCCAAAATTTTTACAAAATTTGGCATGTATATCCCTGATTTTACCAATTTTTGATCTATTTTAAACATAAAAATGAAAAAAAAAAAGGAGAAGAATGAAAAGAAAAGAGGGGATTATACCGGATTTGGCTTGGATTCAAGCTCAAAATCGACAAAAGAACCCTCTTTCCCGAATTTTCCTCACAAAGCCCAGTCCCGATTTCAACAAGAGAGAGTAGAAGTTCATAAGATGACTTTTCTCTATTATTAAGGTCAATAAAGAGCCAAACCAACCCGAAAGGCTCTAATCCGAGCAGAACCAAGCAGTTCCACTTAGTTCGAGCTTGTTCGGGCCCCTTACCAACCCAAAGAGTCATTTCGATCTGGTACTGCACTAGTTTGGGTCGGTGTACCTAGAACCAGATGGTTTAGGTTAATTTGACATTCCTTGACCCCATCTTTAATCCCAGTTCTATGAATATTGCTTAATTGTTCAAAGTTCAATCCCACTTTGATAAGTATCACGGTTTCTATGGCACACCCCTCATACTGAGTCTCGATTCAAACCTCATATGGTCTGGTTAGTATAGGGTGGTACACACCAATATGAACCTTGGATTAAAATATTTGGACCTCTCAAAGATGATGTCCAGCAGGAGTCAGTTCTTAAATTGTACCATATTATGTTTTAATACTAATGCTAGGCTTTTTAATCTTGAACCTTAGTCTTTGGTACCATTCACTACTTTAAAGATTTCCATTAACCGGAATATATTTCAATTGTTAATTTTAACATATATATGTTTTTAGTGTACGTAATGTTAATTTCAAATTATGTGGAGCTGTGTACTCCCTAGTGTGGTTAATACAAGTTTGAACTTGATTTTTCAAAACTTTTTAAGAATTTACATTTACAATAAATCTCCAACCTAATGAATTAACATTGTGAATTTTATGCAAATAAGTAAAAGATTCTGATTGCATCATGGATGGCTTCATTGTTGACTATATCAATCTATATTAAGGTCTGTTGAATCTGTACCTGGATCCATACCGGTCTGTACCATACTGAACGAGTTAGGCATGCCAGTTTATGGACTAACACACCTTTTTTTTGGAGTTCTCAAAAAAAATTAATTGGTAATCGCTCTTTTCGACTTTTTTTATAAATTTAAGTCCAATTTGATATTTTTTTTAATTTTTTTTTGATATTTTTTGATGTTTCTATGATTTCGGTTTAACCTAAGTAATTCATGTTATTATTTTAAAATGATACAAATCATAAAATGAACAACATAAAATATCCTCAAATCAAGTAGTGACGTAAAAACTAAAAAATAATACAATCAATTACATACTTTTAAAGTCCAACATATATACCGATATCTAAAATCAGGTTGAGTGGTGATGCCTCTCATAGATATTCGGATTATCAGCATAGTCAGAAGGCACATCAACCCACCCCTATAACCAAGCGGCATTATAGTTTTGTACATTCATCCCATAAGAAATTTATGTCGAGTTATAAGTACTCTCAGATCTCTCGCTGAAGCTTTAGCTCTTGGAGGTGTCCTTTGGCTGATAATAATGTTGTAGAGAGACCCATCCAAATATGCCGATAGCAAAGTCCGACCCGTAAGATAATCCAGACTTGTAGAGTAGTAGCCACCAAAAGATGCCTCAGACGCACTATATCCATATCCATATCCATATCCGTATGGGTCATAGACTGCATGTACTTGTGGATAATAGGATCCAGTATATGGCTCGAAATCTAATACGTCTATGGATCCTACTCCACGTGCGAGGTCATCTACAACTGCATCGTGTCCTCCTAAATGACCTTTAGGAGCCCGTCTCCTATATATAATTCTATCCTCGCGGGTTCTATCAAATTATGCATCGTGGTCCCTATCTTATGTAGTATGCATAAATTGCAACTCATCAGTGAATCAAAAACCACCTTGGAGTTGTCTCATAAACACCAGCTACCTCTCCTCCACTCTCTCTCTAGCCAACAGATCCATGACCACCAAAATTCTTATCGCTATTGCTCCTGGTCTCTAAATATGAGTGTACCGACTTCTCCTCCATACTCTCCATTGGGGCTCGAAGTGCCTTTTGTTTTTCTTTTTTGGTGTGCTGGGAAGCTGCCTTCTTACCCTTCATGCACCTCTCTGCCTAGCTATACTGGGAGGATGTATATCGTCCTCCAGACCGAGTCGACCGGATAGTATAGTGGCCTTATCTAAGCATCTCTGTATCATATCTTTGAGAGGATGTTTCGGACAAGGAGTCATGTGGTGCTGGCTCCTCTCTAGTTGTGGCTAATCAGCTAGATGAAGGCATGGAATATTATGCTCAGCCCATTGACCTGCATCAACCATAGCCTCGCTGGCTATGAAACTGGTCGATCATGGAGGCGATCCTCATTCCTCAAGCTTCGGATCTTGCTGCTGACCCACAAGTCATCCGATCATAGGATCATCCTCATCATCAACGAAAGTACTATAAATCGGATTTGTATACTCGAGCTCCACTTTTTTTCTGAATGCACTTTAGCCTCAACCTCAGATTGTAATGAACATATACATAGTCTTTGAGGTACTTCTGTGTTAAATGATTCCTCTGCTTGCTGTGGATGAGGGCAAAGGTGGACCAATTGTGCTCATAGCCACTCGAGGAGATCATATGAGAGAGGATTCAGATAGCTAGCCGTTTAAGATATTTTGAGGATAACTCAAAATGAATCCACCATTCAACTGCAAAAATATTAAAAAAAATTACATATAAAATAGTACCATATTAATAACCATCTAATGTCAGGTAAATATCCTTCTAATATGTAATATATCTAGATTCATACTTTTCTTACTGATGACAACTGCCGATACTCCAAAACTATCGCTACCCTCTCTAAATATTTTAGTTTATGAAAAAAAATTATGTTGTGCTATGTTAATAATAGAAGATACCAGTTAACTTACACATGTCACTTAAGTTAACTTACCTCTTCTAGACATAGGGCCATGACTTCTAGATCTGGCTCCATCTTGTAAATTATATTATGGAGAGTGGCCGAAAGTTCGTCATCCATATCGATTCTAGATACAATATACTGAAACCGAGGGTTCAAATAGTATGCTATAGAGTTCGTTATTGTCTTAATAAAATTAAATAAGTACAAGAGCTATCTAATTTTTAATATTCTTACTTACCTACTAGATATAAATTTCCATCTATTTGGTAGCTCCACCGCCTCTCAATAATGTCGATGTACTCCTGGGCATGCGTCGGATCTACCTTGATGATCTGGGTCTTTGCCCTCTCCATCATGTGATATAGGAAGACCATAGGAGTACCTCTCATTGTCCATAGCCCAAAGAACTTCATACAATGGTCTGATAGCCTTCACTATCACAGTGGCCCGCTACCAGAATATCTATCTCGTCACCAAGTCCTTGACACTACTATCTTCAGTGCCGACTCTTGTATATCTATTTTTCTACCACTCGGGACTGACAAACATTTGACGTGGGGTTGCTTTCTTCTCAAAAAGGCTATTAAGTGCAACGTAGTTGGTAGTAAACCATATGACTTTTAGTCTCAAGATTTCTCCCCTTGTATACCTCCTCATCAGTAAAAGGACCCATGCATAGTTATAAATATACATGGTGATGGTTTGGGTTGTCTCCACTTTCTATTGCACCCTACGAATCTTCGCAATATCCATCAACATGAGGTCGATACAATGTGCAGCACATGGGGTTCAGAAAATACGTGGCTACCACTCCATCAAGATCTCCCCTATGGCCTTATATTGTGACTCATTATCAGTAATTACATGCACGACATTCTCCTCTCCTATCTTATCAATCACCTCCTCCATTAGTTTGAAGACGTATGAAGCATCGTGCACCTGATCAGAAGCATTAACCAATTTGTGGAAGAAAGTCTCATATTACAGTATGCCAGATAGATGATAATGCTCTGCCTAGTAGGATCGGTCCAACCATCACACATCACAGTCGGTCCATATGTGGGCAACTTGCTCTTGTAGGAAGCAATCCATTTCTTTAACTCTCCTTATTACTGTTAAGAAGCTCACCGTAGATGTCCTTCGGACCTGAAGGATCTACACCGGAACCGACATCCTGTTTGGCGAAAATGGCAGACATCTCGTATGTATTGTCTGCTACATTCATTGGGATGTGGTTGAAGTAGAAACAGGATCCAATAGCTCACCACATATCTTTCTTCTTATCCTTCTTCAGCATTGAGTCAACCCTCTACTACTTTAAATCTCTACTAGAGAAAGCATGTGGATTTAAATCATGAATTGCTGCTACTCGAAGAATCTCTCTGAATAATTTTTTTCTGCTACCAAAAGCCTCCAGCATAGACGTAGTCCGGCCACCGCCTTTGCTAATGGCCTCCTTGACTGAGGTGGTCCTCCTGAACTCGGGATCTGACCCACTGCTCGTAAAACTAGAGCCCGACTTATAGTACAAGGGCCCAAATCGAGTCCTATGCATGGCTACCTCATCCTGCGGCCACTGATCATCCAGGCTCGCCTACATAGTAGTCTGGCTCTGCCACGCGACAGTCCACATCCATCTTCTTCTTGGCAACCCTTTTCTTCGTTGCTCTAAAATCAACGAAGTGCTTCTTCACTAGTTATCGAACCTCTTATGGGCATTTTCAATATATAAATACGTCGAGGCGACCACCAATTAAGTGTTGCTTCAACTTGGTTACCTCTTCTTCCTTGAACTCTGTGTTACACTAGTTGCACTTTCAATAGTGTCAGCTTGAGAACATTTGTCCATGATCTTAGCCAAGATCACGCTCTAGGTCTTTTTCTTAATGGTTCTATTCCTTCAGATTTATCAAGTACGTCAATTTATTAATTATTTAAAAATAGCAAAATTAATTTACGATGAAGATAATTTTTTTTACCTTAAAAATGCATCAAACTTATCTAATGCATAACCCTAATTTTTCTTATTCTTATATTTATTTATATATTTTTAATAATTTTTATATTTAAAAATATGTTTAAATATCATAAATTTAAAAAATATGATTTCCACCTCAAATATTACTTCTGAATTATGTAGTATGTACTAGTAATTTTTCATAATTTTTTGGTATTATTTATATATTTTAAGTTATTTTTAAATTTAAAAATATTTTTTAAACATTAATATCTTAAAAAATTAATTTTAGCTCAGATACTGTAGAATTCAATAATAAGTACTACATATATTTTTTTAGGCTCTCGGATATGCATCAAAGACTGCTTATTTTATATTTTTTTAAAAATTTAGGCTTAAGCCACTGTACGCATGATCGCATTAAAATTTGAATGAATGGATACCAGATTTTTTATATAAAGTAGCTTGCATGCCTCTAAATTTGTTTTTGATTTTACCTTTTATTAATTTTTATTTATTTAAAAAATTATTTTTTACTCTAAAAATATATTTTTAATTTCTAAAAATTATATATAATACAAATATTAAAACTTTTTATGCCAGTGTGTATATCGTTCATAGATCTACAACATATGAAAAAATCAAGTCCAAATTAAAAATTTTGGCATGATCTTCTTTCATTTTGCAATTTTTGAGTTATTTTTTCAAGCCCCAAAAAAAAGGAAATGAGATAGGAGAGAAAAGGCATACCTTATTTAGCCTTTGATCCTCCTTTTGATGGTCTAAATTGATGTTATTTATAAATCTTTTGGAAAGAAGAAGCGGCGGAGCCGTTTTCAAATAGCATTGGGAAGGCCTCTCGAGTCTTCTCAACACTAGGCGGCAGTGGCAATAATATCATACCCAATCTGGTTCGAACCGGGTTGACTCGATGCGAACTAGCTGGTTCGCACCGAGTCGATACCGAACTAGCCGGTTCTGGCTAGTTCCTGCCAATCCAATAGCGGTTCCGGGCAGAACCGAATATAATAGCCGAACTGATCCAGTTTCGCATTAGGTCAGCTCGGTACTGTCTGAACCAGGCAGCTCATTCCAAAAACTTTTAGTTGGCCGTAAAGGTAAACTTACTTTGCCTAAAGAAAGTCCATCCTCCCTCTAATTTTCTGGCACTTCCCGTAACCGGCAAGTGATAGTTTTGCACATGTTATAAATGCAAACATTCTCAGAAAATATGAAGGGCTTGGTTCATCACTCACATAAAGGTATTCGGTGCTTTGAACAACCTAAAGGGCATGCATAACTAACAATTTATGCTGCATCTCATCAATCTAGAATGTAGGCTTCCACTAATCCCCAATGTGTAGTTGCACAAAAAAAAAAAATCTAAAATCCATCTCAGAGAAATACATGTATTATCCAAAAACTAGATAATGTATTGAGTCTAGCTGTGAGGCACCTATATATAGTTGATGGCATGGTTATGTTCTATTTCAGCCGAAATGCTTTTGAAACAATAAAATGTTCGAGACTTCTGTTTTTAGCATACAGTTTAACTCCAGAATGCAATCAGGAAATTTCCGGACCACTTCTTTGTTTTAACTAATGTGATACATAAAGTAAATAGTAAATAAATATCCTGCTTGTGTCTAAATTATTTGACTAAAAAATTGGATACAACTATCACATGTGATTTGAAGGATCTCTGTATCCAAATAGGCTCTAAGGGCAAATTTGATGTTGGGAAAGCCAAGGCACATTCTTGTTGATTGTCCTATAATTAATTCTTCCTTTGAAATAAGTAGTCTTCAACTCCAATCACTTTTGGAACAAAAATAATTGCATCTTTGGATAAGATTAGCAAACCTAATGCAACAAACAAAATGGCTCTTCATCCATCTGAAAATCAATGATAAATTCAGTGGAATATCACTCCTTTTTCAGGTACTTGAATGGAAATCAAATGGAAAACTATATTCTGTATGAGTAACCAACTAAGCAACATATAAATGGATAAGGTGCAAAAATTGCATGCTGCAATATTAGAATTTGAAGCACAAAAGTGAATTTAAAAAAGGCAATAAAAATCAATCACCTCCCATCAACTAAAGAGTCAAAAGTGAATGAAACCAGATGGTGATCAGGATTGAGCTTGTCAGGCTCCAGCCGGATCGAGTTCTTATGCAAATTCACATAGTTCTTGACGGTCGTCGCCTTCTGATGCTCGACATACGAAGCCGGCTGCCTCGAAGCAACCATCGTCTCATTCACAGAAGAAGACGAGAAGGAAGAGGAAGAGGAAGACGGCCACTCACTTCCTCGATCAGCAGCATAATGAGAAGAAGAAGACGGATGAGGAGGGGGTCTTGGGGAAGGATGATGAGCGTGGTGAGGAGTGGATTGAAAAGAAACAAGATAACTGGGTTGGGGAGGAGGTGCTGGTGGAGGAGGATTAAAGAGGCCCAAGTTGGGTGGAGGACGGATGGAAGAGGGGTTGAAAGAACGATGGCGGTGGTGTCTTCCTCTTCTTGTGCTTGTGGACTGACCCATGCTCCTTCCCCTCTGTGTTCTTTGCAATTCTTTTGCTCAGCTGTGGTTTTTTACGGTGCTTGGTGCGGGGGGGAGTGGAGAGGGATGCAAGGAAGACTTGCATTTGATTTTTCTGAGAGGCAAGAACAGATGAAGACGAAGTGGGGAAGACTTTCTGATCGTGATGTTGCGAAATTGGGACCCGGGAAGAGATAAGAAACAACGGGAACCATGTTTAATATATGTTTTGCTTGCTGGAGAGAATGGGACGTTATAGCCGATGGGTTGCGTGGGACTGCTTCTCAGCACCCACAGCTTCTGAGTTTGTTCGTTTGCAAAGAGGCAAAATAGACCAAGCCTTTGTGTGCATGCATGGATGAGACAATCCTTGTGCATGAAACCATTCTCTATAAAGCTGCAAATCAAGATGCGTTACTGATGTTATTATGTCGATACATCTAGCAGAAAAGCTGATTCGGTGTACTAAATATAGATACACTCTCTATGCTGTATACTGATACCAAATAGGTATGATCTAATATATTTGTACTATCCAATTCGATACAGTATCAGTATCAGCTCGAGTTTAACTAAATAATTAATTAAGCATGTCAACAGAGAAAATAAGCCAAGCTCAAACCAGATGGTGGCAAATTCAGATTAAAACCTTAGGCCGAGAAGGTTAACTCGACAAGTAGCTTGTTCATTTTAACAGCTGAGCCTAGTTTGATATTTGCAAAGGTGGTTGCATGGTTATAACCTTTTACAAACACAATCAATTTTAGATTTCAGTAAACAATTATATACCTGCCCTTATGATCACCACGAGAGAATTCATGTATGTGCGTCGACCTGTAATTATTTATATGCATGTATCAATGATTGTAGTGTACATCAAATGTATGCATCATTCGAAGGTGGGGAGGTGTAATAGTCTAGTTAATTTCGACATGTCATTTGTGCAAAAGAAGTGGAATTTTTCCTTTCAAACCCACCTGACTCGTCCATTGAAACTAAGGGGAAAATGATGGTTGTAGACAATAGTGCGGAACATTTGGGATGTTAGGGGCCAAAAAGATTGTCGAATCCAATGATTGCATAAAAGTATTGTGCACAATCCAGAACATGTAAGTTGGAAGCTATCATCACAATGCATGATTCCATGAACATGAATGTGTATTATTTTATTAAGCTGTAGCTGCTTAAATCTAGCATTGCATCTGAAGTAGAATTTTGTCCGACTACTGAGCCAACAGCTTCGTGGGATAAATAATTTACATCTGCAATTGATCACATTTATAATCAATCAATATACAAAGGGTTTCTCCCCCTAAGGCACACTATAAAAGCCCATCCTTTGCCATTTTAAGAAATTGGACAAGTGTGATATTTGGGGGTATCTCTTGAGAACCCAATTTCTTCTTAATCTTTGTCATCTTCCACCGCATTGCACCCGGCGCAGTTGAAACAGTTACAGAGATCAGGTTGTAGAACTGTATATAAAGCAAAGAAAAGGCTCGGATTTAAACAATGAAGCCCAAGAGTATTATGAGTTCAAAAGGATAGTTATCGACCAATCTGGTTCCTATACAATACCTTTATTTCTAAAATTTAGTAAAAGCAAAGAACATAAGTAAACGCCTGTTTTACAGTCCATGTTAATTCTTTTGAAAGCAGAAAAAGTGGCATCATATAGTGCCAGTGCTATCCACTTCCAACTAGTGAAGGCTTAACCGTGAAAACAGTCGGCAGTTCAAATATAAAGTTTTGACGTGATCATGGTTCTGCAAACACAACAAAGAAATAATTACCTCGCATACACCATGCAGCAACAGTCTGTGAAATGGATCTTGAACATGTAGCACAAGCACATCGCCATCTCCACTATCCTTGATGAATGCCCGTACGTGTTCCTTCAGAGTTGATAAAATTTAGTGCGGATATAAGCAAAGCAAGCATTCAAACATGTGAATGTCCCCTAAAGATGGAGAAAAACATAAGAGTAAAACAAAATCCTTGGTTCAGAGCTTCTAGCTTGTTCGAACTCTGATATTATAATTGCAACAAGACAAGCATTATCATGTGGTCCACAAATTGAAATCGACCTTAACATCCTAACTCTCTGAACTTGCAAATATGATAATAATTTTAATATTGATGATGATAACTAATGTAGTTGTTTGACATATGTAGCCGGCCAAAACCAGTGACAAGCCCTAAGCTTTTAAATATAGGCACTTGTTATGGTTAGCTTGATTGCTGATACATATGATATCCAATGTCATGGTATAAGTTTTATGTACATTATGTAATAACAACTGCCAAAAGAACAACAAATTTAATATAAATAAGATTAGGAAACTAGAAATATAATAGAACCTTGAAAAATTAGCGATTGTTTATTCTAGGTTTTATGCATGAGCAATTTACATGTTCTCATGGGAAACTATTCTGTACTCTATGGTTTGTAAGACCATAAAGAATTGGTACCGTGTAGCAGGTGGATATCACACCAATAGCAAGAGCTATCCCATTGTGTTCAGTATTTTGTGCAATATCACAAAATACCATCATGATGTAAGTGCAAAGCATTACCAGCTGATGTGTAGGTGCAACTGAATTCAAAAATTCCGAGACCATATCACTTCATCAAGTGATTGTGAAGCATTACCAGCTGATGTGGAGCAATCTGGTGCAACTCAATTCAAACATTTTAAGACCATATCACTTCCTGATGTGGTTGTGAAGCATTACCAGCTGATGTGGAGCAATCTGGTGCAACTAAATTCCAAAATTTCAAGACCATATCACTCATTCCCATAGATTATTTCTCAGTATCTTATAGTCATCATATGGTCCCTTAATTTGTCACAATTCTGCCCCATATAGCTTGGGTTATATGATTCTTTGAATGTGCAGTACAGTCAAGAAGTAAGGTCCAGCTTTTCAGAAATCAGCAATAGTAAACATCTTTAGTATGGCGCCTGATGTTTGATTAATTTATATGGTTTAAATATCAAGCTTGAGCCTTATACCAAAAAATTATAATCTTTGAGCATTCAAAAATTTAATACAAGCCTGGGCTCAAACTGGAAGCAAGATAAGTGGCTGGCTATAGTGTTTGGAGGGCCTAACATGTCTGGCATCCATGGGAGAAGGGTTGAAGGTATCAGAGCGACAATAATGTCCGCGGGATGGAAGAGAACGTTTAGAAAGATGAAGAATTAGGCAGAAGAGAAAAGGGATTTAAACTCACCCCAAAAGGTGGTTCAGACCATATACACACCTCATACATGAAATTTGGTCTTCCTTGTGTTCTTTCAACTAATTCTTCTGCCTTTTGGGGTGAGTTTAAAGCTGCAAAATAAGTGGAAGAAAAGAAGTGCGAGCACTTCAAATATAAGAGCAATTGGCCATTTTGCTGAATACCCCTCATGTCTAGAAACACAAACAATTTTAGTTGCTGGATTTATATAAGTCAAACCCATTAAAGATTAAGGGTTTCAAAAACAAAGATTAAATACTAAAACAATGTGAATGGATGATTTATTTGTCCCAAAACAAGCACTATTCACAGCTTTAGGGGAAAATACAATGAAAGGAGGCACTCAACAAACTAGGAACAAAAGTACCATAAAGATAGAGTCAAATATGTAAGATAAAGGATTCTCATGAGTTAGACAAAAAGATGTAAAGTGGTGGAGTATTGATCAGGATCATACACAACGACTGAAGAGAAGTTGGTGGCAACGGTCCTCATAGTTGGATCAAATAATAGAGAAAATGATATTATTGAAATATTTGAAAGTCAAAAAGGAAAAACCAAGTTTAAAAAAGTTGAGGGAGGAAGGAACAAAAAGAAATCCGTTGGTTTAAACTTCAAAATGTAGTCCTCAACAAGAATGAGGCAAAAAAGGATCCACAAATTTAACCGAAACAGATTAGAAAGTTTTTTCACTATGTTTCAAAAATTGTGCACACCATCCCTGCACGAGGACCCTATCACCCTAATGATCTTCTCTGAAGTTTTCCAAGTCTATCAGATGTCTCTGAAGATACAAAAATGTACAATGTGTTAAAAAGCGAAAAAGATGTTGAGCCTTCCTTAAGCTCTGGCATCAAAATATTAAATATGAACAAGAAAAGCAAACATTTCAACATATATACACTCATAAACCCGTAGGCCATCAATTTACTCATGCCAACTCATCCACCTTTCTACTTCCTAACCATCAGGAAACAAAGTTTAATCAGAATCGGAAAAAGTTGAAGTACATAGTGAAAAACAGAATCAAATAATGTGTAGCACATATTCAATTCTGAAAAGGAAAACAGATGATCGACATCATGTTGGAAAAACATGTCAAGAAGTATACAAATGTAGCTGGGGCTCCAAAAATTTATCAAATATATAATTTATTAAACAACTTACTTCATAACTCTCAACCAGTTCGGATAGGAAATTACGCCGCAGTGCTTCTCTTGTTCGGCAATCTACCCGATGCCATGCATTCAATGCAATCTTCTTATCATTATCAACATGGCCTTTTCTTTTTGTTGAAGATTTTTCCAAGGCTTGTATCATGTTTGCCTAACACAAAAATCAGAATTGTAATTATTGACATGCTAAACTGCTGTAACAAAATGTGATACTTATATATCTTACCATCGATACTAAAGAGTACTCATTAAAGCAAAAGGCACTATATTAAGTGATTACATATGAAGTGACATTATCAATAATTTCCCAAACTGCAGCCAAGTCAAACCTTGACAATAGACTACAAAAAAATGATTAGGGCTTACCCTCAAGCAAACAAAGATTAAAGAATGATCCAGACCGGTGCTGACTAGCTAATTAACAATAGGTTCCAGGGCACTCATCAAATAATACATGGAAGGCTCAACCAATGGACTGAATACCTATAAAACAGCTCAAGAAACTAGCCTTAAGTAATAGGCCAGAAAATTAGAGAGCAAACTGCGATTCAACTCCAATTGGCTGCTTTGCCTAGGATTTTTCTACTTCTTTTTCTTTGGATTCAAACATTATACTGGTTAAAGAGGAAGCAAGCAATTCTCACAATTATAGGGATATTACAAAAAAGGCCAGAAGACCAGAAATGGTAGTGAGCTGAAAAATAATCCATCATTTGTTAGTTTTGGATCTAATAATGGTTTAGCGAAGGAAGGTTTTCTGGATTTTTTTTGATCCTAATATGACACAAGTCCAATGGCACTGGCAAACTTTGGCTATAGCCAACAAGTGCATGCTGAAATATCGTGACGACACAGAGAGGCAAGTGGGTGAAAGTGCATTGATTAAGATGAAGTCTGAACACTTACAACAAAAGAAGTAAAGGCTAGTATGGTCCAAACACAAGTCTAGAGTCTATGGAAGCTGAAGAAAAGTCCAATGGCGCTGGCAAACTTTGGCTATAGCCAACAAGTGCATGCTGAAATATCGTGACGACACAGAGAGGCAAGTGGGTGAAAGTGCATTGATTAAGATGAAGTCTGAACACTATCCAACAAAGATGATAAGCCCATGCATGATGTGCCTCTAAAAATTAAAACCTCTTTTGCAGTTCCAGCGATAAAGATCCAGGATTATTACCATCAAATTTAAGGAGTAAGTGTTAAAGCAAATTCATATGGACTATGCATATAATCTATAGATATCACACATGCATGAGCACATAATAAAAGAACATGATGCGAACATCACAAATGACCAAATGCTATGTGCCTGTAAAAATGTTGATCAATTTTAGTATAAGTGATTTATTTTTCTCTTCAATGATCCCTTTTATCAAATCACTGAATCTAGAAAGTTGAGGTTAGCGTTATAGCAAATTCATAAAGTTTTAGTCTAAAATTTGGTTCCCAGCAATCTCCACATTCTAAAATTTTGATGAGTTACTTTCATACCCAAGAAAACAAGTAATGAACATATACACTTCACAAAAGAAACAGTAAAGTAACAAACCTCCACATCCATATCAACATTCCTAAATGCATCCCATTCTCCAACATTTGTCATGCAAAATGCCGACAATGGTGTGCTGTCCCCTATCAAGAAACAAGTTGATGAGACCACATATCACATTATATTGAACGACTAAAAATCTGATGAATAATGATTGCAACAATGAACAATCAATTATAAGTAAAGCATGTAGAGCTTGTGACTCAGAAGAAATTTTCACCAAGATGACAAATAAGTGGCATTTATGTTTCTAGGGTCGCCATCTAGGGGTAAAACAACGGCAAGTTGGTGGAATACATCCCCAAATCTATCAAGAATCAATATCTTAGGTCAACTATGACCAGTAATGGGAATTTGTTTGAAGGACCAACAAAAGTAATATGAGGTGAAGACTCAAACAAGAAGTTGGAAAAACAGTCAGAGAAGATAAAGCTATTAAAGGTGGAAAGAGGAGGCAAAAAGGGGAGAGCAATGAGCATGTTAAGGTGATTAAGTGATATAACTTTATAAAGACCTTAAATGCGTAACACTTAAAGTAGATACGCCTAATACACTCAAAACTCCATATAAGAAACAAAAATAGCTAATCAAGCTGTGAGCAAGGCTCCTATAGCGGTTGGCTAAAAAAAAGTAGGTACAAACAAAGGCAATGATGAGAAAATAATGGCAGCTAAGTGTGAAATCACTAAAAAGAATAAGATGCACACAGTAAAATTGGAAAATATATATTGATGAGATGCATGACAATTATGACAATAGTTCCCAAAAATGAAGTAGGAAATAGGGCAAAAATGGAGAATCAAAAAAGTTGTCTTGAGGAAGTTATAGTGGTTGTTGTCAAAATGGCAACGCCAAGGTTTGTGTCAATATTGGTACTATATTGTTACCTTACAGACTTTGTACTCAGCAATACCATTATAGTAATGGGCATCTTGACAAAAGAATCGATAGAAGGTTCCTAATAGGAGCATAGGATAAGTAGTCACCTCCAAATCTAACAGAAAATTTTAGCACTTAGGGGGATATAGTAGGACCTGTGATAGCTAATTTTTTGTCAAACTGACAGGCTCACGACATAAGATGCTATAGATATATAGACTCCGACAAACAAAATATAATGTTACTTACGCTCTTGTGAGGGGGACATGTCAGTCGGTATGTACTAAATTAAGTTGTACAGGAATCAAATAAAGGATGATTTCCTGACAAATTTAGGAACTGGAGACGACGGCGTAAGTGCCCTGAGTTATGGAACAAAGAACTTCACTATAAACTATATCGTAGGTGTAGACAGTGAACCCAGCATACGTACCAAGTAACAAAAAAGAGAACAGAGAAGACACATAGGTTTTTGCAGGGCAGAACTAAAAAATGCAATCAGTCCATGAAGCATAACTTAACAAGTAACAGAATTCCTAATGACAACCCAATATGTGACATAGGGAACTAAACACAGACCAATATGACTGACATGAAGTACAATGAGATGTTCACAAGTACTGTCTAAATGAAAAATTGATAGATGGGAACCATTATCAACAATAGTTTGTAAGTGAGGATGGCAATAGACGAGCCACAAGTGCTGCACCAGAAGTAATATTCTAAGATGAATCTAGGATGCAACTATGCAAGTTACTTCCACAAGGCAAACATAGCTAAGTGAAGTTAGGTAAAAGCCTAAAGCAGCAGCTCCCTCTGGCCTAGGCAATCAAGAATATGTCACAATATGGTGGCTTCATGCGGTGGAGTCTCATTACATCGGCAAATCCAGAATATCTGCAACAGTAGATGGCCCTTTAGTGAAGCTACTTCTTCACAAGCTAGGTGCACATTTCAATAGAATAGCCAGATTATTTGCATTACTGCTTAAAAGAGCTCACTAAAAACTGTGCTAGCAGAATCCAAAAGTGCTAAACGGCAGGCAAGACAACAATCTCTGCATTCTAAGGGCTGTCTGCCAAGACCCCTAAAGTAGATCTTACTCTAAAATATGCAAAAATAAGCCTTAAAAGTAGCAGAGAACACAAAGCAAACGATGGCTACACAAAAGCTTAAACTTCAGCATTTCACCCTAAGGTGCATAAGAAACGGAAAAGAGCAGCAAAAGAAGAAGAAAATGATGATAAACATGCACATGGTGGAATTGACAGGCACCAGGGCAAAAAATGGCGCCCTAAACATCCCAATCTCTCTGGAGTAAAAGATTAACTTGTGGATAAGTTAGTGATCCAATGCATGGGACTACAAATCACAACTGCCTAACTAATATCGCATTGCCATAGAATCTGAAAACTCATGACGCTGACACCTAATGATACAAACGTCAAATTATATTATAGCACAATAATCAATATGCACCACCTATAAATGATAGATAATAACAGCCAGCCTGAGAAGTGGGATCGCAAGCCATTAAAACAAAATATTGATATCTCCTCAAGATTAAATTTTAAAGGAATTATATTTTTTTGACACTTGGCACCATAGAGCATCAAAGCTGTTGCATAAAGGATCTCAAGTGTCAAATTACACATAACAAATAATGGCAAATAAGTTATGGGGTGTGTCAAGGATCTTTTTGAAGGAGAGGCATAGCCCAATAATGAGAGATACGACCTTTAAAAATTCTGTAAAGAAAGAAAGAGGCCTCAATAATTAAGGTCAAATAATCTCCAAGAATCGATACAAGGGAAGGCAATTGCTTAGTACTAATGAACAACAAGCATCTTTTACTAACATCCTGCACTTGATGTTCAAAATTAGCATGAAGGCTATGCATTGAACTTTAAAAAAGATCCAAAAAGAAATTGGGCATTTTTGTATTAGACTTGCAAAGAAAACAAGGCAATTGATACCCAATCATCAGCTCTGACTACCATTTCGCAAAATTAATGCCTCGAAGTGGATGGAAATGAATCAAAGGTTCCATTATAAACTTTTAGTCAACAGGATAATAATTGTGAACCAGTGCTAGCAAATGTACACATGCTAAAAAGCAGATCAAAGCTATCAAGTAAAACAAGAGACCAACAGATAGAAAACTCACTGCTTTCAAGTATCCAATCAATTCGAGAAATGACAATTGAGAAGAAGTGCAATGGGTCAAAAGAAAACGGTTGGAGTATAAGATTAAAATGTCATTTTCTAAGACACTAGCAAGGCAAAACAACTTGCTATTCTGACCATTGTGTTAGTACAATAAAAATAATGTAGAAGGGGATTTTCCACCTTTTTTGAAAAGTTCAGCACCGCTACAAGACTCACCTATGGACCACAAATGGAAGTCTAAAATCGAACAAAACAGCCAAGATTGAGACTGCTGGTTTACGATGCTGCCTAGACTATCTCCATCTTGTGATGGTAAAAGGACAAAGAGAATGGCATAGCAAGTAAATTCAATAGTAGATTCAAGAAACAAATGGTTCGATCCTTAGAAGTTGATCAATCAAGCTCTCATGGAAGATTTGGATAACTCTAATTACATGTATTTTAAAGACTGAAGTTTGAACCATTTGTCTTCTTAAAGCTCTTTTGGTGAACAACGTAATAATGAGAATGGCAGAACAATATATGTACATAACATGAAGGTGACGCAAGCAACATGATAGCAAGTATACCATAAGAAAAGAATGAGAAATATTTATAGGATACTTATAATCCATGTCCGACATAATAATATATGCACCGTAACAGTCATAACAGCATTCTGTAATATAAATTTGGCATTTCTTTTATTTTCCTTCTCCATCATTTTTAAATTAAGAACTAAAAGAATTTGCATACAACACATGCAAATCTGTGCACACTCAAAACAAATACATGCATAATTCATATGTAGAGTAAGAGAACTGTAAACTTTTAAAATACTTTTTACACACCATTAAGATAAAAATGATAACATTTCAAACACATTCTAAATGTACAATGTACAATCAGCACTCAAAAAAAATGTGAATTTCTCAGTCAAATAAAAAGTTAAGATTGGCATTCGAAACAGAACATTAATCAATCAGTTCAAAAGATCATAAAATATGCAAGCAAATGTAATATGCTCATACCTAACACAAAATCTGAGACAAAATTTTCCATTGTAAACAAATGCATGATATTAACCACCATAACCAAAATGTGTTCTACAAAATTGATGTGATGGATACATCATTTCTCTCTTTAAAAGAAAAAGAAAATCAGCAGCAAGGAATTGTGCCTTTTTCCTCGGCAAAAAAGCCAATATATAAGATCGATACTTATTGAACCAGAAACACATGAATCCCCATCTGCGAATACAGATCTAATCCCAACAGCTAAAAGGCTTCAAACTCCTGTATCAATGAATGCATAGGAAATAGTAGTGCATAAGAACAAGAATCTGACGAAAATATTTACCCCATGGAGGTGGAGCAAAGAGCCCCCTTATTTCTTCGACATTCAAACGGGGAACAAGTTCGATAAGTAAACGATCATTCAACCATCTGCGTGATCGACGATTACTAACCTGTAATATTTTAAAAGTTCAACATTAAAAACAAATCAAATATAGTCAGTACAATTAACACAGAGCTAATATATAGATGTTGACATGAACAGGTGAGAGTAGAAAATTTTCCTGCAATCAGTTATAACCAAAATATGGTAATTCTAGCTTGCATCAGCATGGATTAAATTCAGGATTAGGGAAAGCACAAAGTATTGAGTTAGTTGAGTAAAACAACATACACAATGTTAATAATTTTATGACAGAATCAGCTTTGGATGAGGATGATTGATGCATCCATTGTTATAATGATCTAACAAGGTAATTTTTATAGCTGATAACGATGCAGGTTGATGTTCCCAAAGAAAGAAGAAAAAGAAAATGATGCAGCTTGGATCAAGTTTCAGATAAGAAGGCTCATTTTAGCAGATCCATCAGTTCAACTAGAAATAAGTGTAATTGATAGTTAGTTACACTTTGGGGAAAAGAAAATCAATTGACACTTCATTCTGATTCTATTGTAAACTTAAGAGATTGAAGCACCAATTTACACTATATTGTATCTTATGAAGCTTGCCATACTAGTAGGTTATGAGCGTAACAAAGGAATGCACACCAATTTACCCGACGTGCGTTCCTTATAGGATGAACATACAGCACTATAACGTCACTTGGTTAGAGGAGTGGGATGATGTGCCTCTTGACTATGTTAATGATCCGAATATCTACGAGAGGCATAGCCACTCGATGAGATTTTAGATATCGGTATGTATATTGTATTTTAAATATATGTAATTAATTATATTATTTTATACTTTTTACCTCACTAGTTGATTTTAGGATATTTCATATAGCTTATTGTAGCATGCAACATCTTACTCATTATTTTATGTTTTGTATCATTTTAAAACCACAAGATGCATCATTTAGGTTAAAACGGGATTATAGAAATATCAAAAAATATCGAAAAAACATCAAACTAGACTTAAAATTATTGAAAAAGTTGAATAAGACTAATTAGCAATTAATTAAATTTAAAATATTTCAAAAAAAATGGGTGTGCCGGTTTAGAACCGGCACGACCGTACCAACCCGCTTATTGACCAGTACGGATCCCAATACCAGTTTGGCAGACCTTGATATATAGCATACTCATGTCTCCCCCAACACCACTATGGCTAGTCCCAATCTAGTGGAGGATTGACATCATGTTAAAATCAGTCATGGAAATATGTCAATAACTATGAAATGGATCCAATCATGTGTCCCTCAACTTTTGCCTATACTTTTAAGCTTATCTGTTTGTTCCTTATAGAGTTCCATGATATTAAATTTGCATGATATATTACTGAAGACAATCCAACAATCTTATTAAATAGCAACAAGCACATGTATCTAGGATGATCTAGAATGCTAAACTTTGATAGATTAGTGAAAAACTATGATCATTTGTTTAAAACTGCCTATGATCAGTACAATGCAGTTAAAAATAGTGTTCTAAAATGTTGCATAAGTGGATGCATGTGTATTCAGTCCTTTAGACACAGAAATTTCCTATATGCAATTGCTTTTTGTGTTTAGACCACGTATGGACCAAAAAGATAGTTTACTTAGCATTGTGTGGCTGCTTATGTGGTCCATTTGGATTGTGGGGCTGCATATGCAGCTCATTCTTATGTTACCCAGGTGGACGGAGATGATTCAAACTGATGGTTATGTTGGATCTGGGTTTTGGATGGACCAGATATGGATAATATTAACAATAATATTAATTATCTTATGACTATTGCTTTTAGGTATTACATACTAAGCACTATGCATTGATTGTTAGTTGTTGTTAATGTTGCCATTATTTATCCAAAACAATATCAATATCATTGATATTGTTTTTATTGCACTAGATATAATTTATTTATTTTAAATAGTTTAAAATACTAACCATATATGTGCTTGCATATGCAGCCCATATGCTCCATGCTCACTATGTCGTCTCTTAACCACCCGCATACTGCAGCTGTCTTTTAAAATATTGGTTGAAAACTTTAAAATTACACATAAATTAGGTGGGATATGAATTGTTTCTTATTCCCTAGCATTTTCATTTTTGTCATTTGACAAAGGACATCTTTGCTCATTATGTTCATTTGCATAATTCCCAGTCTTGACCCATCTTTTTTACCTACATAGCATAAAACTATTTACATGACATCAACCAAATCTGAGAGCACATAAGTTAAAAAATTTTTCTTTTCCAGAAAATTTTTTTATAGCAACTTAGTATGACCTCAAAAAGAATGCACTTTTACTACAGAGAATAAGACCTTATCTACAACGTTGCTGCAGAAACTAAACAATTTCTCAAAAGTTGCTCTTTTGTTATCACAAATCAGATTAAAAGAAGAAGACAAATCAAACCCTTGCCTTGCCCGCCAAGCTTTCAATAACATCAATCTTTCTTTCAATCAACTGCCCGCGGGACTTCACTGCCTCACCTTAATTTCCAAAAAAATCAACCAAATCAAACGAAGAAGCGCATCACACAACAACATAAATAGATAGCAAAATAGTAAATTTTAAGCACAGATCTAAAAATCCATGGCAGCTACTAATCTAACTCATATTAATAGAACACAAGAAAAAAACTCAACCGTTTATCCGACAAAACTTGGATAAATATACCAAATGAAGAGGGAAAAACCTACCATTTTGAGAATCAAAGATGGAGAAAGGGAAGAATTCCTCCTCCCGCTTCACGAAGTCCGGCTTCGCCATCGGATTCGAAGGTGAGAAAAGGCCACCAACTTTATCAATTTCGAAGCTCTGCCTTCCGCTCGCTCTCTCTCTCTTCTCTCCCTCTCGGAGATTGGAAAAGGGGAAGGAGATCGAAATGATCGGCGGTGAGGAGGAGATGAGGCCCAAGGATACGGCATCAATTATTCCTTCGCGTGAGAGAATATACTGCTTTTCTGTCAACCACAGATTGCCGTATCGACGTGCAGCCCTAGATTAGATCTCAGACACATCAGAGCCGTCTAAACGAGGGACCCCGATCTCGTCTTAAATTTGACCGGTCTCTCGTCTGGACCGGCCCAATTGGCCCAAGTTGTAGTTGGGTTCAGTTGGCCCAGGTTAATAGCTTGGAGGTTCAAACTAAGCCTCGGGCTCAACCCAATTTCTTAGACTTCAAATCTTATTTGACTCTTCTAATATACAACCAAGTGTGCATTGATCCGGCCTAACCTTAATTGTGTTCAACAAGAGGAATTTTTAGCTAAGTTTGGTCTGGGTTTGCATGGTTAAGAGTTCAGAATCGAGTCTGCTTTCTACTTAGGTCATGGTTTGCCTATTAGGCAATCGTACTTGCCTAACTTGCTTCTCGATTTATCATGTAAATCATGATTCGTTATTAGTTGAACACATGAAATTTACTTCAAAATTTGAAGAGAAATGTAGGGAAGAGAGTGAAAACAAAAATGGGCAAGGTGTATATCAGAGATATTGATGTTAGGACAATGATTTCCTCATTGCGACCTTGGCCCAGTGCAAGTTGCTCTCTAAAAATAAAAAACCTAGATATTAATGTTTCATCTTAAGAGCGGAATAAACTAATGAAGCGACAGTTATAACAATAGAGAATAAAAACTTGATCGTTCTAGACTCAAAAATTTTAGATGAGATGCTTCAATTAGGTTGAATTACCTTAAGAATACCATTTTTTTTTCTTTTTTTTTTCTGCTGAAGCGGATGTATCATATATGTCGAATACGAATACGTCCAAAAAAATCAAAAGATAATAAGTTCCGGAATGCACCGAATAATTCTCTTCCTTAGCCACAGGATCTCTTCAGAATGATTAGCCACATACGAAGCTACCCAATATGCTGCTCTGTTGGCCTTGCAATACACGTGTTTTGCCTGCACAGCCATCCCACCACTGATCATAGCTTGAATGTTCTTGAGCAATGGATGACACACGCCCATCTTCTACATCTCATGCTGAATTCAATCTAAACCACTTTCGAGCATGATAGCACCTCTCCGCATTGATTTAGCAAGAGGTTGGATATTCAAGATGCTAAGCCAACTCATACCTCCCCCCCCCCCCCCCCCCCGGCTTCCACCCCCAAACAGAAAACAAAACCCTGTCCCTTTGAGTGGACTTAAACAACTAATTGTGAGATCAAAATCTAAATAGAAATATTCTAGATACCAATGCAATCCATGGAGCCTTTGTATGCGCATAATGCCAACCCCTTGGGCATCAGACCAATTATTGCTGAACCACTCAGCCTCCAATCACATCATTAATGTAAACATCAAGGTACATCTTAAGTTGTCTTTACCTGTTGACACTGACACCACTAGATCAGTGTCAGGAATATAGTTAGTTAGTAACAGATAAAACAATATTAAAATATAATATTATTTAATTATAAGATACCAAATAAGGTGGTATTTGATGCAAATCTGCTCCTTTTGGTATCTGTTTGACAAGTCACTTCATGTCAACCCATGACAAGATTGCCCTGGGTTTTCCTACATTTTGGAGCTTAGTCTCAGATGTATATCACGTCCCTAGTCCTTTTTGTTTTACAGAGCTCTTTAATTGAGCACTTTTCTCTGCTTCAATTTGAAGGGGATTCCTCAACAACCAATCCATGAGAGTTTTGAAGGTGTAACCTCCCATCTGGAATCGGAGGCAAGTGGCAAGGGGCAACCACCACATAATCATTGGGCATTTCCCCTACAAGCATACAAAGCTTTCATGTGGTATCATATTTAACACAACAGAATAAAATGATCCAGATTTTAATAATTAATAAATCTAAATAATAAAAAATATTCATAATTTTTTGTTCACAAAAAAATTTATATTAATTATTCTCCGAATATTAATCAAATATAAAATCTATAAAATATTTTCAAAATTAAACTAAAAAATCAATACTAATTCTAAACTATATTGATTCGATTAGTTCTTGTCCTAATCACATGTCCATAGAAGTACCTTGTCAATGACTAATTCTCTAGATTTGTAATTAAAGAAGAGACGAATAATAAACTCAACAACCCAATAAGTAATGAATGACTTTACTAGATAATCTATAAATATTCTTACCATTAGCAAGCATATAAATGATATTATTACATCTAATAAATAAATCCAAAATATCTACTATGGCTCAAGTATTCATATTCATATTTATAAGTTCAATTTGAAAATATCATGTTCGATTCAATAACCTTTTAACTATGATCATATTATTTTTGTAACAAGACTAATAGACTTAACTCTTGCGGAGTAAGGCCCTGTTTGGGGGAGCTGTTAATAGTAGAGCTTTTGGAAGTAGAGCTGTTGGAAGTAGAGCTGTCTGAAGCAGAGCGTTTATAAAAAGCTATTTGCTATTTAGTAACTACATTTCTAAAGTGCTGTGGCATTTTAATATGAGTTTAGTAAACAAACTGAGAAAGTACTTTTGTATGACAAAATGACCATAAGAGACATTAGTAGTATTATACAACAAAGCATAATAAAATATAATATGTATTAATACATAAATATATGATATAGTATAATATTAATGTAATGTAATATAATATTATTATAATATAGTACTATAACATTATGTATTATAGAATAATAATTTAATATAATATTAAATTATTTAATATAACATATCAATGTATTATGATATAATGTAATATAATATTATATTTATAGTATAATATAATAATAAATATATAAAATATTATAATTATTAGTGTAAATTAATTTTTCATCCTTCTAATGACCATTTATATCTCTAACAAATTTTCTAGCTAGGTGATAAAATTGGTTAAATAATTACTAATATTTTTATATTTATTTATTTAGATCAGATTATTTGCCACTTACTCATTATTTACTTTATTTACTTTATTTATTATTTTATTTCATGAAAATATAGAGGGGTCGTCGGTCATGGGTGGTGGCCGGCATGGTGGCTACCACCATGGGCAGCCATGAGCCCCCAAAAAAAGAAGAAGAAGAAGAAGAAGAAGGAACAGAGGCGGTGACGTTGAGAGGAAGAAGAAGATAGAGAGGGAGAGGGAGAGGATGGGTGAGAGAGGAAGAGGCGGGATGAGGGTTTTGGAAAAAAAAAGTGTGATTTAAATGGAGGTATTTTGGTCCAAAAAATGCTTCCTGACAAAGCTAAAAACAGCGTTTTCGGAAAGCTCCAAATTGGAGCTTCTTCCCAAAAGTTATTTTCAGCTTCCCGCAAAAGCTGAAACAGCTTTTCGAAAATTTTACCAAACACCATTTTTTTATTTAAAAGTACTTTTGGAGGGCCAAAAGTCTATACTAGCACACTTAGTCCCAGCAAAGTAGGTCCATAATATTGCATTCTTAATACCCTGTTAAATCTTTACAAAGTAGGTCCAGAGTAATCAAATACTGGAACAGTCAAAATACAACCTTCAACCCCCATTTAGTAGGGTCCATAACATAGTCAAACTGGTTGCCCAAATCCAAATTTTATCAACACTCTTTACAAAATAATATAAGTAATATTCAAACCAAAATATGCATATTTCATATAAAATCTAAAACAAAAAATATAATATTTCATAATAAAATATTACTTCTGATTTACAAATCCATTTTTCGTTCAAAATACAATTTCATAAAATTCATAAATCCCATATAAATAATTTATAATTTATCTAATGTCAAAATTTATATTAATTAATTAAAAAAATAGAAAATGTAGATCATTACTTATCTTCAGAGTATACAGATAAATTCAAATAAATTCTAAATTCTCTCTCAAAGCCTCGATGAAATGATTATAGTGTAATACCCCTTGACAATCTTCTTCTTGTTCGCACGATTGCACCGTTACATAGAATCAAGTTCGGTAATCAAAAAAGATACAAATAATTTTGAAAAATAGAAGAAAAGGATGAAGGAAAGCAACAAGGTCAGATGGTCGTATCTAATGGCCAGAGTTGGTCTAATCGGTTAACCCAATCAATCAAGTCACGAAACGAGGGTCAAATCGAGGTAATGATAACACAACAGAGATTGATCATGATGGAGTCCAGTGATGCCCGATGAGAGCCAGGATAGGGGCCAACATATTGTGTAACCATCAGAGTGGTTTAAGACCCCTTTGTTGGGGTTGGCCAAGGTAGGGACCCTCTGCTGGGTCTACCCAACCTAAAGGAAAGGGTGAGAGAGAACGAGAGAAGAGGAAAGAGAAAATGAGAGAGAGGGTGATGAAACAGGGTGTCACCATGTCTCTTAGAAAAAGAAAACAGGGAGGAGGGTTGACAAGTGGAAGGCTGGGGAAAAAATGAAAATAAGAAAATTTTAAAATAGAGCTTGGTGATGTTGAACCAAGCCTTAGCTTTCTTCTCGATGACTAGGGCTTTGACATCAATCGTAGGCCGTCAAGGAGGGATGGCCGAAGAGGAGGGGTAGGAGCTGGTTTCAGTAAAATAGGAGAAAGATCGGTGTAGTGAAATAAAGGAGGTCTCCAATTCGAATTCTAGTGATTCCTCACTAGCAAATAGGCTAATGGCGGTGCTTCTCGAATGGAACATGCAGGAAAAGAAACTGACTTCCCTGGGAGTTCACATCGATGGGAAAGTTTGATACCTCGATATTGGCTTTTTCCGCCTAGGGCCGTAATATGTTCCAAAGGATGGACATAATAGAGGCAGCCAATCAACATAGATTGATCCGATATCTGATTCAAATCCGATATCGTACCTATGGGTACATAAGAAAGGTATGGAATCGATGTTTTAATGAATAGATCCTATCTTAGCTTCAAAAATAGAATTCAAAGAGATCCAATAGGAAATATTACTCCAAATCATATAACTATATTAAAATATACAAAAATACAATTAACCAACATTTCTCGAATTTGACAAAGAGTCAAAAAAATGGTTTGTTCCTCTTATTTCTCGAACCGAGAGATTCATGTATCGGCATCTTGATGCATATAGATACAAATGTACCCATACTAGCAAGAATTTTTAGGAACCTTTATTCTTTAGAAGATCTATCTTATATATGGTACTGCATGGTTTTACTTTTTAAGAACTCTAAATCATTCTTTTGAAGCTCATCCTTTTTATGATAAATTATTCGTTTGCCCTGAAGTGACCTACCTACAACTCCTATTATATGAAATGGGTTCAATGTCCAATTATGAAATCTTTGGAAGAAGAGGATGAATCGAAACATAATTGATACACCAAAACGGAGCGCAAAGAACCAACCAGATTGACCTAATGGATAAATCAGGAATACTCTGCCTGCTGTGGCGGGGCGGCTTTTTTGTTTCGACGGCCTTCACTTCCGGCAACATTGACCGAAGGCCTCTTCTTTACCTCAAGACACGATAAACGTCAATTTAAAACAAAAATAACAATTGGAGCAGAGGGAGGGAGGTGGGAGAGAGAGAGCGAGTTGAGACTCCGTTACCTCGTCTCCGACAAGAATTGGCTATGGCTACGGTAATGGTGGTGGATGGTGGTGAAAATCCAAAGAAAGAGACAAGAAGAGGAAAGTATGTGGGTGGGTGCGGCCCCATGGAGGAGTTGCGGGAATTAAATAGCCTGCAGAGAGTTCCCCCCTTGCCTTGATAGAGTTTGAGGTGGAGGCAAGGCCGTCTCCATCTCAAAAAAGCGCTCTACCCCAACTAGAATTGGGAGCATGCCTTCAAGCCTTGCTTTGACACCAAGCCAGCCCAAAGGCTTAGCCATACATGGACTTCGCTAATAAATGGACCAGGCCGAGCCTCACAAAGACCTTGCAATTGACAAACACAATGTCATTCTAGAGGTAGATGCTCCAAGATAAGTCAATGCTAGATGAAGTTCTATCAAGGAAATGACTTGGAGACATATGAATCACATTTTAAATTTTAGGTGTCTTCTATAGTTATAAATGTTAATAGGCCTTTTTTTTTCCTTTTCTTCTTTTCTTCTTTCCTTAATATGCACAGTGAGACCTATTTGTCAAATGGTACGTACATTGGAAAGAAAAGAAAAATCACACGCAAGCTCTTGCTCTCATTTCTAGCAGTTTCAAAGTTTTACATTCCATAGCATTCAAATACATAAACCTCAAAGTTTCCATATATGCAATATAAAGAAGCCCTACAATGCCATTCCAAATAATATTTCTAGACCTTCAAGTTTCCCATGCTTTCATTGGCTAATGTTGGAGCCCCAAGCTAATCCCAAACTCCCTGAAAATCTTCATCCCATCACTAAATTGTCATGTTATTTCAAATTGATTTAGACCAGTGGAAGGTAAAGCACGAAACAATACTCGTATAGAACGGGTACATATCTTTGTACTTTTAGCAGGTCCTCTCGGCCACTATATGGGATTATGAACGTCACAAACCACTAATTAAAGGGCCTTTCTTGCCCACTGCTTTGTGAGAAAACAACCCGGCCCCTGCCCACCTTATTGCCTTCTTTTCAAGAAGATAAGGACCCTCACACCATTAACAAATCAACATAGATTTTTCAAATGGAATCATAACCTTTGGTAGCTAAGCTACGTTTACAAAAAAAAGAAGAGAAAAGAAAACTATTAGAACCAAAGAACTCCTAGGTGAAGACTTAACAAAATAATAAATCCAAGAGTGGAGTTCTTAACCTATAAATTAATAATTAAACTGTCAACTAAAGGCTCTCTCCAGACACGTCGCCCTGCCCATTAGTATTCTATATATTGTCGTGCTTTGCAACATTGATATCTAACATGATAAAATATATATTTATCTTTGAGATGCCCAAATTAGTAAGCATTGGGTGCCGATTCTGTGGTTTAGGTTCAGTATGAAGTGGAAACTAAGTTCTCACTTCGAATCCATCTGTCATACATTATACACTTTAAAACCCGTGCTAATAATCCAATCACATCTCAAAGATACATTGAGTGAAATGGACCTAAACAACACTAGTAAGCGGCTTGAAGCCCACCGAATCCATATAATTTTCACTCTACTTGCACCATGTTCCTGCTAATCCCTCTCTCTCTCTCTCTCTCTCTCTCTAGTAAATACGAATCGATGGGCTTCCAAAATCCAAACCCAAAAGTAATTAAAAAAGATGCGAGCTTGATATCTAAGGAGAGGTCATGGTGAAGCTGTGCCACCTCCTGAACTTGTCCCTACTCACTACTACATATATATGCTCTCTTAGTCAGACATATGGCAAAAGTCTATGGCTCTCCTTCATTGCATTGGATTCAGTGGACTGCAACCGAGGCTATAAAAAGCACTTCCACTCTCCCTCTTCTGAGTGCCAAAAGAAAGATACCTCCTCCACCCCTTCCCTGTCCAAAGCAACTATCGTTGCTTCTCCTTCTCCCTCTTCAATTCTCTACCTAACTCCACCATCACAGACTCTTGCATCGCACACAAGAAGTCAAACGTAACCAGAAGCAAACATAGAGGCTAATAATTGCAGTAAGTGTACATTTAATCCCATGCGCCGCGTCTTCGATAGCTCCTTTTTTTTTCTTCTGTTTTTACTTTTTGGCAAGAAAAAGAGAAGTTACCCTATCTTCTGATAGATACAACCAGCTTTGTCCATATATATGTACAAAATCCTCTTGCTCTCTAGGTCATATAGTATCCGATCACAAAGTTTTAAAAGAAGTGGTTTTCATGGCTTACAGGAGTACTTCTGCTGAGATAAGCTGGGTGCTCAAGGATGCTAGGCTCTAGATAGATAGCTCTGGTGTTCTTCTTTCTGCTCTGGTTATTGTCTCATGATGTTGCTCGCCACTATGAACCAGGTGTACTTTCCGAGAATTCCTTCAGTTGGGTGCCGGCAGGCCGGAAGGCCGACATTTCCTATGGGCTCCTTCCAAACACGCGTTCGGAAGGGCAAGGTGGTGGTGGTGATGGGAGCGACCGGCACCGGCAAGTCGAGGCTGGCAATCGACCTGGCGGTTCACTTCGGCGGCGAGGTCGTCAACTCCGACAAAATGCAGCTGTACGACGGCCTCGACGTCGTCACCAACAAGGTCACCGACGAGGAGACTTGCGGCATCCCCCACCACCTCCTCGGCGGGGTCCCCCGGGATGCCGAGTTTACCGCTTCCGACTTCCGCCGCGCGGCCGGGCGGGCGGTGGACGCGATCGCGCGGCGCGGGCGGCTGCCGGTCGTCGCGGGGGGCTCGAATTCGTACATCGAGGAATTGATCGACGGGGCGGGGAGGGAGTTCCGGTCGAGGTACGAGTGCTGCTTCCTGTGGGTGGACGTGCAGTCGAAGGAGCTGCACCAGTTCGTGGCCGAGCGGGTGGACCGCATGCTGGAGCGCGGGCTGGTGGAGGAGGTGCGGGGGATATTCGACCCCGAGGCCGACTACGGTAGAGGGATTCGGAAGGCGATCGGCGTGCCGGAGATGGACGGCTACCTGCGGGCCGAGGGGGAGGGGGCCGACGAGGGGGCGAAGGCGAGGCTGCTGGAGGCGGCCATCGACGAGATCAAGGCCAGCACCTGCAAGCTGACCTGCTGCCAGCTGCAGAAGATTAATCGGCTGCGGGCGCTGCCGGGGTGGGACGTCCGCCGCGTCGACGCCACCGACGTGTTTCGGAAGCGAGGAGAGGAGGCGGACGAGGCCTGGGGCGAGCTTGTGAGCAGACCCAGCATTGAGACTGTTCAGAAATTTTTGAACCAAGACGAGAAGGTAGAAGAGAAGGATGAGGGGCAGGAGGAGGAGGTCTTCTTCGTTGCGAGCAGCTGCGGCAAGGAGGGGAAGAGCATTTTGGCCAATGGAACAGTGGTGCCGGTGACCGAGGCCGGCGCCGCCACCATGGTAGTGGGGGCCACCGTGTGAGAGCGGGAGAGGCGGGGCCCGCGTCACGTGTGGTGTGAGGTTACGGACCGGTGAGTGGGTAGCGGGCCCCAGAGGTGGGCGCCGCGTGCGCACAAGTGGGTGTGGTTGCTTTCAGAGCCGTTAATGGTTCCCTACTAATAGTATATTAAATAGACAGAGAGTGCGTGCGTGCGTGCGTGCGCGCGTTTGGGTCGTACGGTTGGACGATGTTCGCGGCTGCTATTTCTGGGGCTCGCACGCCCGGGTTTTCGTACGTTGTGCGGCCGCACCGCCATGGGTGGCCGGCCCGGCTTAGCATTACTTTCTCTTTCAATATCGCTCGCCGGGCATATAAAAGGCTTTTGGAGTACTAGTGTAAAGCCACTCCTTTTCTTCTTCTTTTTTTTTTGTGTCTCTCTTACTATGTAGTTTCCTTCTATTTGATGAGCATGGTTTTTGATCTGTACTGAGATATTGGCTTGTGTGGGTAATGATCAATAATATATGCGCGGAGTTTTCACAAAAAATAATATATGGATGGATGCATGCGGTTGCTAAAAGTTTTAAATGTAAGTTGTATAAAAAAAAATTAGTCATGAATTAGATGCTAGTATTTCTTCTCCATAAAATTGTTTATGATTTATTTAATATATTATGTTTTTAATTTAGATAAGGTTCATAAATCAACGTGACTTGGATTTTGGAGAATGCACAGAATCGGAAAAACAGAGAAGGTTAGCATGATCTACATCCTGTTTGATGCACAAGTCAAGAAGAGAAAAAAGAAAAAAAAACACACTATAGAAAAGAAAAGGAAACGAGAAAATCTAATCCAAAAGAAGGAAAGGTAATGAACCCCAGATATGAAAGAAGAGAATAGACTAGTTTTTTACTCTCTAAATCTCTCTGGAAAAGAGGCATGGAGAAATCACTTGTTTTCATTTCTTTTGTTGTTATTCGTGACTACCATATAGAATGAGAGATTTTAACTTTTTCGTCTAATTCTCTCTCTGTTAATATTTATTTTTAAGTTTCTAACCAAACGTGAGAAATGCAACTATGCTCTCTAGCTCCTAATCAAATAAAGGATTCGAACTTTCCAATCCTCTTTTTTTTTTCATTTTATCTCTCTAATTCACCCAATCAAAACAGGTTTAAAAGAGGCAAACCTAATCATGCTTATTATAGAAATTAAAAAAAAAATCAATCATTCTTTTATAATGTTAGGATTTGGATTTCGATTACATGAGTATATATAGCATGAATCGCAACTATAGTTTATGAATTAATATCATGAAGTTGATCAAATATTAGTTCTAGAATTAATATCGCGACCGCATATTATCACAAGACCCTGATAGCTAGCTCTATGAATTAATTTCAAGACACATGTTAAAAAAAAAATAGAATCACATAAGGATACAAAGGTGCAGCTAATGCAAGCCACATAATAAGATTGGTCCTTAATGTATCGGTATAAATTGATTTATCACGAGGCATAGATCGATACAATATACCAAAAGTATCAGCTAAGACTTTGCAATATGCTTGTTAATTTGACTTCCTGATATATTAGTTGTTTTCACGAACCATCGAAATAAACCACCTTGTTGATGAGATTCTTAAGATGCAATTTTCTAAACTAGGTGAACTATATAAAAGGTCCTCCGGCTAGCTGCTTATGTACTCAAAAATAATATCATGAGGACATGAGGTGTGGTGTGGAGCAGTTCAGACAAAAGAATATATATCTTGGCATGCCCTCATCAGCCTCGTCTTACATATCAAAACTTTTTCTGAGGAGCATTTTACATATCAAAACTAAGGACATCTAGAATGAGGTCTAAGGAAGAAGCCAAAGGAGGGCTTTAATTTGGACCAAGCAAAGCATAGGCTGTGCCCATCTTTTATCTTGGTGGAACAGCACGCCTCGCAAAGTACTTTTCTAGTGCGTTAGAAATAGGAACGTTGAAGTCCTAACAATTCTTATATCCTGTTATATATGTTGAAGGACACACATGAAGTGGAGAGAGAAAAGCAAAGCAGGCCAAGCAGGTATCTCAGGAACATAGAAATGATGGTGTATCATTATCTTCTTCTTGGAGTGCCTTTTTTTATTGGATGCCATGCTCTTGTTAGGACGGTTTTGGGGAGTCACTAGCATATTGAAGAGTAATGACAACTTTCTAACAAAAAAGAAAAGGAGAGCAATGGCAGCAGAAGAGTCAGAAGGATGCCTTTCAATCCATGTCTTGAAGCATTGTTTGCAGAAAAAATTCAAATAGCAACACTAAAAAATCAAACAAACATATAGAGGAATTTACTATTCATTGCCATCATTGATAAAATCTTGAAGATAGCCTACAATCACGTACAAAAAAAAAAAAAAAACTGAATAATAATCAGGGCGATGCATGGTAATGCATGTGTTTAGGCTAAAAATCTCTCTATCTTTCCAATTTCTATTTGGTAGCTCTTGATGAGGCAAACCACTGCTATTATCCGTTTATATAGGCTACGGTATTTTATGGAGAGAAAGACCCAGATCTAGGGTTAATTTTGATTTTGGACACAAAAAAATAATCACCGAGATGTACCTAGGCTCGAAGAGCTTTACCAATCATATTAAACTTTTTGGGATTCACCGGTCTAATATCCAACCTGTTTTTTTACAATGGAAAATTCTGATCAGTGGCAATCCACAGTTAAAGATAAATTCTAACATTGCTAACTACTATCCTATTTATTAAAGTTCCGTTGGAGCTTGGCTAACTGATGCTGATCACACACTATGGTTTATTTAGTAATTCCGTGGACTTTGAATAGAGAGTGAAGGTTGGTAGTATGGGCATGCAAGTGAACACGCATTTTTATATCAAGCAAGTACAGGTGTGATGCACAGGGCATGAATGTGTTGGTGCAGAGGGATGGCCTACAAACCTCCCATAGGATATGGATGTTCCGATTTCTATCCCACTCTATTCCGATTCCAATTCGGACCGCAAACCAAATGTGCCCTAAATTGATGAGAAATAGATCAATAAAATATATCAGGCTTAGTTAGATAACAAGTCAAGACAAAAAAATCTCTATTATGGAGGTAGGACTGCAAATAGGTCAGGTCGACCAGTGATCAGATTCGGACCCAACTTGATTAGACCTGACCAATCTCATATTTGAAGACCATAGATTGGATTGGGTTCAAAAATTGGACCTAACCTTAAATTAGGATCTTGTATGGGTTACGTATTTTTCAACCCGATCCAAGTTGCATTCATCCAAGTCTAATTTGGATCAATAATAAATGGGTCCAAACCATCCCAAATCCGATCTAGCTTGATCCAAAAACCTAAATCACATAAACAATCTTCTTTGTCACTCTAATATTTTTCCTAATTTATTCTATGAACTCTCATTTAAACCAATTCCTCTTTTTCAGCTATCTTCAATTAATTATGTTTAAAAATTCATATTTCATTACTTATTTTGGTGAATTACTTATTATAATGCCCTCAAGTATACCGATATATTTTTTAAAAATTATAATTTTTAAACTTATAAATAAAAAAATTATTTTGATGAAATTAAAAGATTTTAAATCAAAATTCAAGTTTAAGTTGACTCTTTTAATTTTGTTTAATTTTTAGTGATTATATATTTAATTACTAATTAATATATTTCAATTAAAAAATATCTAGATACTTAATTGGAATTGCAAACCCGACCCGGCTCGATCCTAGCCCAAATCCTAACATTTCGGGTTGGGTTGACCATAATTGATCTCGACTATATCCAAATAACCTAATAGGTCAAAAATCTTTTTCGCGTCTAGCTTGATCCGATCCACTCAATTAATTGGTTGGTCTAGTTCTAAATCATGATCTGAATACGAAATCGAGTCGGGATCAGGGTCGAGCATGTCTCAGTCTACCCATACTCATTTGTAGCCCTATGTGGAGTGTAGTAATAGGGTTATACCAAGTTATTTCATGTCATGTATTGGTTTGTACACCACGATAATGGTATGTTGCTTTTACCAGTCTCAAAGTCTCAATTTATACGGATAAAGAAGATTCAAGTATGCCTATAACTTTTGTTGGTAGCTTATAGGATTCTTCGATATATTAAAACCCTAAAAAGGCTAATCTATAAAACATTTCAAGCCTTGACTAGCAGTAGTAAGAACCGAAAGACATGTCAACTCACAAGGGGAAAGAGAGAGAGAGAGAGAGATGTAGAGAGAGAGAGAGAGAGATGGAAAAACATCACTAAAAAATCCTATTAAGTTCACCAAATTATTTACTGAGAGAATTTCACCAAATTACAATTGGTTACATGTTTATTTATAGAGATCATAAGCAAATTTTTAGACAAACTTATATTCAACAGTTTTTTAAAAGCCTCAATAATCCTTTGCAACCGATTTTGCCCCTAAAAAAGTAGATTCAAAAACTGACTCTACTCTTACATTCCATATTAAACACATAACTTTCAAAAGAAAAAAGAACATAAATTCTTTATCCATTCTCTTGTTTGGGTAGCTTAATATTCTAGGAAGCTATCACAATGACATTTCCAATTTTATTATTTTCATGCTAAAATTCAAATTATGTATGATTCAACATAAGTTCTTTTTAGTTCTAGGGCAAATTGTTTCCTAAAATTGCAATCTGGACATGATTTTTTTTTTTTTAATGTTTTGTTCATATTCTTTAGACAAAAATGTCTCCTTCAAAAGTATGCTCAACATCATTCTTACAAAGAAGACATGCAAGATCAAATATTTTTTACAGCATGTGTTTTGCAGCATGTGGTTTGTACTATAGAGTGCTGTGCAACTTTCATTAGCCGCCATCAAAAAATGGACCTCTATCAACAGTGATGTGCGATTGGCACGTAAAATTATCTTATTTGACCACCATTTATTTTTAAATAGTAGTCATCGAGTGTTACATACAAACGGTACATTATAGTGGATCCGTGCTCAAACACACACAGCCGGTTCGATAAATTCTGGGGCTGAAGAGGGAGGAAGGAAAGGGAAAGACCACGAGGTGGGGTGGGGAGGCCGTGGGTCCCAATCCCCACCGGAAGGACAAAAAAAATAAAAGAGCTTTTTTTTTTTTTGCTTCCCCCGCGGGCTGGCCCCATGAGCACCGCGCTTCGTTATTTTTTTTTTTTCCTTCCATGGTGCTCTTCCTCCGGCTATCTGAACATTATATTATATCAGAAACATACGTCCCATATGTACAATATCTGTCAGATTATTACAAGGGCTATTGCACAACTGTATATGGATGATATGAATTTATAGTTTTGAACAAAATATAAGCCATAAATACAGAAGAGATGATGCTAATTTAGTATCTCTATTATAACAACACCAAGATGTTTTCATAAGAAACGTTTGATATGGAGTGATCGTCTCAGGATCAAAGGTGATATGGATGAAGGTGATGAGAATACCGCGTTTAGTTGCACCACGGTGATCCTACATGGCGGTGATCCTAAATTACCTCCACTCCTTAAATCATCGCCCAACTCGGTGATGAGATATCCGTTCTTAAGGTCGAAAATCTAAGATCACTCCCAGCCCCAGGTAATGATCCTGAGTTGAAAGTTAAAGACAAAAATACCCCTCAATTTAGCAGAAAAATTGATATATCAATCTACCATCAATATATTATATCAATGATATTATATATGATATTATAATATATTACTAATCATATTATTATCCTATTATTATTGAATGATAATTTTAAATTATAGTAGAAATACATTATTATATTTTATATTTATATAATGAAAATATTTAATATATTACTCCTATTTATCTTATTTTTAGTCAAAATAATTATTAGTATTAAAAAAATCTATTATAAGTATAAATAAAATATTAATTCTATAATGAAAAATAATATATTTTTATAAGATTAATAATTTATAGATCATCCTGTTGGGGTTACCAAACGTCCCCATAGGGTTGTGTGCATCATAGATGTTGCAAATAATTTACCAATTCTAATAAACATAAACAAAATGAAATAAAACAAACAACAGTTTTAGAATCTGAGATAATTATTTTTGTCATCCACTACATACCTGACTTCCCAGATAAAGCTGTATTTAACGGGACAATCATCCATCACATCTCCCATTTGGCTATTATATAAGTTGTAGTTATTGGAAGCAAAGCTATATAAATGAGATAAAAGCAAGGGCCTGCTATGGTGCATCTCATTGGTTGATTGAATTCACCATTATTGGCACTTACTCCTCCCACGAGTTGAATTTGGGAGATGTTAAAAAGGCCAAGAGGCTATGCATTTGTCTCTAAGATCCATTAGGATAGAACACACAATTGAAAAAAAGTTCTAATTATTATTTAGGAAGCAAAACTGTAATGAATCTTCACTTTGGGATTTTTTTTATTTTTTTTATTTTTTTTTTGCAGAAGAAAATCTCATTCGATTTCAAACACTTTAATTTTTCTTGAATTTGGTATGGAAAATTTCTCTAGGACACCTACCAGAGCTTCTATATCAAGTGAAAACAGTTAATGATCAAAATGATTATATATTTTCACATATTTCTGTCATAGTATCATAATTAGAGTAAAAGATGTCAACCTAATAATACACTTGAGTTCATTAGTCAAACATGTTTATAATGAAGCAAAACAAAGATCATGTATTATTAGATTTTTCTGTTTGATTCTTGTTAGGGTTTGCCACTTTCTACAAAACCTGAAACTGAGGAAATATCTTAAAAAGCAGGAGAGATTAGTCACTATAATTCAGCATGCCTCTCTCTTGGGCTACTCAATACAGCTATGGCAGCTCTCAAAATCAGCACCATTCTTCAGTACTTTTAATATCACCTTTTCTTTTCTCCTCTTTTTGTGCACTCAGATAATTATCATTATAAATTCTAAAACCACCATGGGCATCCATACTTCCATCTCCTGGTTGAACATGATGGCCTTACATCCATTGTTAAACCCCTACAAAGTTCTCTTTTTCTTAGAAGCATTCCACTGATCCTCAAAACCGAGTAAGAGCTAAGGTGGTATTTGCGATAACAAATACAAGCTTCTGCAAAGATCATGACCTTGGTGCATGGAGTATCAAGAAGAGAAAAGCCACTTTTAGGCTGTGGTGTGCATATTCTGAAAAGGAACGCCACTCAAAAGCTTCAAGATAGAAAGGTAAGCATCCCACGTCCTTAGATCTCATTGGCCCTTCTCAACAGCAATCACGATCCACATTATTTTACTATCATTGGGAGAGCATAGCACTCATCACATCCAAATAGAATACAAACAAAATTATTTTTCCATTTCATTACATCAGTGAAGTTCAGTCCTTCTATCCTCAGAGGTACCATCATTAACTTCCTTTGCAATCATGAGCAGCAGTCAACAATGCCCACATGTTTAATCTTATATAAAACCCATTATCACATTACTCGAGTGCCCTCGTCAACCCTCTTTTGCAAGCGTGCATTAAAGAGAACAAACAGAAACAACAGGCTTCTGAATTCTTAATGCTTTAGGCCAGTTTGGAGCTAAAAAATTTATTCCATGACCTGCATCTATTTTATTCGCTCATTTGGGATGCCAAGACCATGATGCCCTCAAATGGAACTTGACCCTTGTTCCTGGTCCCCACCTTAACGTGAATCATGACAATAAACACTGAGGATGGTTCAGCTTGACATCAGCTCCACAACACAGAAGAGGTGGTGTCGAGCCAGACTAGAAGTTTTGAGGTTGCCTGCCACAGATCTGAAAGGGCATTCAGAGTTTCTTTACAGAGGAATTCTGAAGCTGAAATAGAATGATACCCACGCAGGTTTGGGCTAATCTGGCCTCCTCAGAAAGTGGTCTATGATTCCATGGATAGCTCACATCCATTGTCGAATCAAATTCTGCTTGCCCAAATAAAAATAGGTTGAACTTTGAGGAGGAGACTGATGAAAACCAGCAGAATCGATCTACTAAAAGATCTGGAATCAAGTATCTATGCAGATGTGATAAATTAGAAAGGAGGGCCATTAACAGGTGTGAGTTTGTGCTTGTGTTTTTAATCATGCAAAGAAAATGCCCTTCTGTATCAGATGCTTGCTGCCTCTCAATGCTCATGGTCAAACCATGTTTAGAGACAAGTTGCATCTTTCAGCTGATTTCAAATATTAATGATTCTGCACCTTTTCAAACAAAATTATCATACAATATCTTCACCACTTGTGTACCCATGGAACAATCACTTTGGCGGAATGAGAAGGTTTGAAAGCATACCACTGATAATGTAAACCTGAAGACAAAGTTGCCTTTTATTTTATACCCTAGATTGTTAGATATAACTAACAAACTGCTTGCTTAAGTTTTCGGGTTCTTATTAGAATGAAGAAGCTGTTTTGTCTTGCTCCAGACATGAAAAATAAAACCTTTAAGAACAAAATGATCGGAAGGACAAACAAAGAACATGAGAAAATCCCCTTCAGTATATCAATGAGAAAGCAAAAATGCTACCATGACAAGAAGCTGTTGGAATCCCCTTCAGGAAGGAAGCTCTTAGATGAAGAGAAGATTTATTACAAAGTATTAGGCTACAAATAGACATCGGAATGTATTTTTTTCCAAATTATTAAGCTTTAAATAGATATTGGAATGTTCTACTATGTTTATATTGAAAGCATGGCCAGCCCTTGTTTGGATTGAAATACTTTTCCTGAAGAAGATTTAGTAAATGTGTCATTTGCTGGTCAGCGGATCATCGGTGGCTAACAACTAGAAACTAGTGGCGAGAGCTTGGAAAAGACACATCAGCATATCATGTCGATATTGGTGTAACATTCTTCAAGGATCAATCCATAAAAAACTGGTTTCGAAGAATTTGATTGTTAAGTTGAACCCTGCAATCCAATCCATATTGAATTTGTCAAATATATACTTGCAAGCTAGTGTATAGTTAAAAGTTTTGTTGAAAGAAGCCAATTATATAATTTGAAATCTAATAGCCCTAATTAGGTTGATTTATAGTATATTTCTCTAGCATGATAGTATGACTGCTCTACTATTACTTGGGGGTCATGGGTTCGAAATATGGAAACAATCTCTTTGCATGCAAGGATAAAGTCGTGTACATCTAACCCCTCTGGGAACCTCATTCACTAGCATACCATTATGGTATATTTCTATGCAAGGAATACATAGGCTATATGACTCAAATGTGGCATGGTAAGGCTCAAATATACGATCATCAGTAAGAGGGGATTGGATTGTGGATCAAATTTGTAGCAAAGTTGGTATCACCAGCAGTAGCCATCTTTTCTGAAAAAATGCTTGTGAAAATCCACCTATAGTCGCAAGGACTTCTAGAAGTTTCTAACAAAGGGAAGGACTATAGAAGGCTACATCGGATGATATAAGAGCTTATAAGCCTCATATTGCTATTGCCAGAAGGAAGAAAGAGACATCACATTAGAGATGGAGTCAAAAGATAATCATTCAATATAGACAATGCAAGAAAAGTGAAATAACATGCGAGTGTGCCCATCCTAGTTGACTTGGTAATTCATCATCCCTTTCTTGTAAATTCAGTGGCAATGATAATGTGCATGCACCTGAAGCCAATAACATACAAGTCGATACAGCGCCAAAAGCTCATGGTATCTGCATCAAGAGTTTTAGTCCACCCTGGGCCAGGGTGTGTTCCTATTGACTGTCTTGCCGGGGACACAAGATATAGTTCAGGCCATGGTTCGCCGTATCGGTCCAAACCGGACAGTACAAGACGTACCGTACCAGTTTGGTATCGTTATCCGATACAGGTGACATACCAATACTCGGTACGCCGAAAAGATTCCATATTGTACCATACCGATTCAGTGCTAGTATGGCACCGGTGCGGGCTCTGGGATCGAGACGGCAAACCTTAGTTCTGACACTGACTTTCATCACTACATATTGTTACCACTATTGCAAATCAACTTAATTCTGGATTCTGAGAGTTAAGTTGAATGTATACATGTCATACATGCCAAGTGAACTTCTTCTGACTCTTCTAGGGTCTAAGGAGCAAACAGATTGAATGTTCACATGCAAAGAATGATTTATGGGGTCACAAGTTTTCTCTAGCAACAGATGTTTTAATCTTTTATATTAATTAAATTCAAATATCAGCTATGTAGATCAAATCTGTTAATATTTCTTTATAAGAATAGCAGAATGAGACTAACAGAGTAGGATACGAGCCTACAAAATCGAACCAATAAAAAAACAAATCGAAACAGATAACATTACTTAGAGCTCGGTAAAAAAACTCATGAATGGAAAGTCTCACAGCATTACACCTGAGCTCGTGAACTCTTTTGCAAAAGCAGAATGACACTAACACAAAAGCACAGATTTTCTAAGAAAACTCAACTAACAACAGATGGAATTGAAAATTCTTTTAGTAAAGCATGACATAGATATCCTTCATCAGTAGTCCCAAGAAGGTTCTGGCTTCCTTCTCCCTACTATATGATGAACAAATTAATATTATTATCTACAAAAGAAATGGCATCCCATGAACAATTAGGAAGCATTCTACAAAGCCCATATGAAAGAACCAAATGAACAAGCTAAAAAGCATCGATAAAAACCAATTTTATATGCAAAGTAAAAAAAACTGTGGTCATATATCCATGATCATTTAAGACATCTGTGTGTGATGCTGAAAACTGTAGGAGGTTAACCAAGAGAGGAAGGAAATATTGGGATAGAGCAGAAAAAATAAAAGGGGGGTGATATCCACCACTAGATTCAAATAAATAGTCACTTGAATATGACAATTCTTCACTCTTTACTACATGGTTTTGTATGGACATGATATGAATCTTCATACCCTTATTTTAGCATATGACTGCCTTCCAAAATGCACACAACAACTGTCTAATAATTAATGATGCCTAGAAACCCTAATAATACATTCCACACTCATAAAAACATGCTTAAGACTTAATGACTAATTACTAAATGATAAAAACAACTATTTGACTAGAGTTTGACTTATTGACTTGGATTAAAATAAGAGCTAGATATGTAAGCGCTCTAGAATAGGTGTTGATGTCAAAACTTTCTGCTGCATGGAACTCGTCATTAAGTTCTTTGACAATAAATGATTTTCAAATTCCTTGTCCTTCAAGCATGGTGATTTGATATTGTGATTTTGTACGATCTCTAGCTCATAGTTCGCATTTTGTTGAAGTTGATTGCACAATCTCATCATGGGGAGATACATATGTTGCAAGAGATATCACATGAGTATGTAAACTTGGATATAAAGCAATTCCCAACTACCACTTTCTCAATAAAATTTTTGAAAGGTGACATTTGATTTCAAGAAGCTTGAACTTCTGTTTTCCAATTGGAACTTGAAATTTCAAATTCCCATGTAGAACTAATGGGATTAATGATAGGGATAATTAGATTTTCCAATTTTATGAGATTCAAGAACTAGAAGAGCAAGCACCAAAGCTTTAGAAGGAGAATCAGGAGAATATTGTATTAACATATTAGAACTTCAGGGAAAAGTTAAAACTTTATCAGTTTCCTCTATTAGCCCTTTGCCTTTTAAGCTCATATTGTGTGGAAATAAACCACTTCTAATAATAGTTGATCATTCAAAGAAACTTGATCTGTAATAAATTGAAAAACCATAGCTTTAAGTTGACCAAGATAACCTTGAAAATATCTTGCTTGTTCTTCCAATCGATTTGCTTGTTCTCCAAATACATAATCTAGTCCTTCTATTTGAGTCAAGCATTCTTGATACTGACAAGCTGACTCATGATGTTAAAATTTATCATGCTCATTGCTGCTACAAACCATGATTTGAAAAAGGGCATTCTCTAAAGAACAAAATAATAATAATAATAATAATGAAAAACCAATGCCCCGATGGCAGTTGATGCTAGAAATTATAAGGAGCTGAACACAAGTAAGAAAAGATTGTAGAAAACAGACAAAAGTATTCGCCGCTGGATTCAAATAGATATTGGCTCAGATTCACATTCTTCATTCTTCATGATTCTTCTCTGCTACATGGCTTTATATAAACACCATTGACAAACAGGATGTCTTGTCAAGTTAAGAACAATAGAATAATGACAAATGGATGCTTTAATGACAGTAGGTGCCAGAAATTATAAGTAGCTGAACACAAGTATGAGAAGATTGTATAAAAGAGACGAAAGTACTCGCCACTAGATTCAAATAGATATTGACTCATAGTTTCAAATTCCTCATTCTTCATGATTCATTTTCTTTACATGGCTTTATATAAACACCATATTAACTCTTTACATCCTTTATATTAATACATGACTACTTTTTAAAATACATATAACAATTGACTTTATAAACTATAGGAAAACGCTTTGTGTATCCTCATTGTACCCCATAGCATACCCTAACCCAGTTTTTTTGAGCTGACGAGGGTAATATGGGGCAATAAAGCCCTTCCTAAACCACCTACCATCATGATGGCACACAAAACCCCGGTTTGGTGCTTGGGTATGCTATGGTGTACGCAATGCAGTACTCTAAACTTTAAGAGACATCTAAACTATTAATAGTGATAGCTAGAAACTCTAATAAACAACTTCCACATTCACAAACACATATTTAAGATTTAATCAGCAACTTAAACCTCACAAATATCTTTGATTAGAGTTCAAGGTTCGCCATTTCAGTACCGAACCTTATACCAGTATCACTTTATTATAGTGTCGGTATGCGGTACGGTACAAGATGGCAAGACGTACCCAATATCAGTACGATACGAAACTGCATACTGGTTCGGTACCGATACGGTACATCTGGTATAATACGGTACCAGTCGATACGGCAAACATTCATAGAGTTTGACTTCTTAACTTATACTATATATGAACTAGGTATACAGACACATCATGGATTGACCAAAAACAATCAGTCCATGGCTCTTACATCGTTGAGTCAAAAAACTCGTAATAGAAATGGATCGCTTGTTGATTAAGTTTGACTAACATAACCTATTTTTGACTAGTAAAATTGAATTCCCATGATAACAGAAAATTAGATGTGGCAGAGTTACTAGATTGATTTTTTATTTGTACTTGAATTCAAGTAGCTGGCAAATTTAATCAAAAGAAAAGCATAAATTAACATACTCAACATACAATAATCAAGTAACAAAATATGAATTAGATACAAAAAAAAAATGGTAGAGTAAAAATGGCAAACGGAGAAAAAGGTACACATAGAAAAAAAGAAAACTGGAAATCTAATTAAGAAAAAGAATATATCAAAAAAAGAAAAATAGAAATCTAATTCCATGGATCATCCCACCCTTTCGGTCCTTCCCTCTTTACAAAATCTAGAATGGCCTGAACTGCTTCGTGTACCCTATTAGAGAGTGAATGATTTCCCCATTGTATTTCAACTTTCTCAGCACCTCCCAAAGCCTGACATAATCTGCAAGATATATACAAATTAAGATTTTCATGCACCTCTAATAAAAAATGGTTTATCAATAACTACATCCACATGCTTAAACTGTGGGATTAGCCTGAGAGTTGTTACCTTTCTACCAGTGCTTTCTTATCAATGTAGTCTGGCACATACTCATCAGCCAAGGAAGAAATAACCTGCAGCCAAATACTCAGAAAAACATAATTCAAAACAAAATTTTGTAACCGAAAATAAGAGGAACCTGAAAAAGGACAAACATTAGCTAAAAGAATCCCAGTCTACAATCAATTAAAATGATATACCAACATGCCTTAAAATGTCTACAAGGTGATAAATATTTGTTCCCTATCAGGAGCTTAATCTTCATCAAACACTTGAATTTCTAATTTCCTTATGGCAATTTACATTATGGTAAACGCCGTTTTTTTTTGCAATTCTTACAACACAAAGTAAAGTTGCTTAAGTTATTGGAACCTCCTTTTTAGGCACCATTTTATATCATCATGCAATCATAATCGAACAGAGGATATTGATTGTTATAGTGTAGGGAATGGAGATGATAAAACATGGCTATCTGGATTCCCTGATGGAACCTTAAGAGCCAGAAATTAAAAGTCCTGTGCAAATGCAAACTGACTAGGAACTCAAAAGGCAAGTAAAGAAGATCAGCACTAAATGAAATATACTCCCAATTTAGTATTTAAAGCTTTTACTGTGCTGGTTGTTCCATGCATTTATAAATCAAGATTTTGTGAATCATTGCATCCATAGGTTGAGCCACTTATCATTGAGGGCATCTGATGCGATAGACTTAGTGTGAAGTTGCATAACAGCTGTAAAAAGATGTGATTAAAACATTGATGCTTCATCAGAACAAAGTAAATTTAGATAGACACTGATATCAGTTGTTGAAGAATCAAGAAAAAAGGTGATAATGATGGTGCACCTACCAATATTTAAAAAGCAGTAGCCAATGCACACATGCAGCAGGTTAATCAAAACATAAAGAAAGAAAATTAGCAAATTTGATGCAACCCACTCAAAATAAATAAATAAATGAATAACAACAAATTTGTTGAAGAAAAATATCAAGCAGAGACCCACTAGACCATATTTTATATGCAATTCAAGTGTGGCCTAGGATGCTATAAATTTGAAAGAGAGTAATTCCATTCTTGGTAAATGAATGATATGCATCAAATAATTAGTCTTACTACTGGACATTTAGATACCATAATGAAATACCAAAGTTTTTTTTTTTTTTTTGGGGGGGGGGGGGGGGGGGGGGGGGACAGAGAGAATTTTTTTTCCAGCATTTTAGAATGAAATTTGAATGGCAGACAACTTGCATTACATAAATCAATGTAAACACAGAAATTCTACTAGGATATCAAACAGAACAATTGGAAGTTTAGAGGTTGGTGTTCAGATTAAAAGCACTGAAAGAAAGAATTCAATTTGAGCAATAATAACTGAAAGGATAAGAGACAAGCCAAGGTAGGAGTTCACACAAAATCAGAAAATATTAATTGCTTCAAACATGGTATGCTGAACCGACCAGAACCGGTCGGTTCAGCCTATACCGAACAGATGCCGACAAACACCGGTACGGTACAATATATAAAATCGGTTCCGTACTTGTCCCGGTGCGAACCGGGACAGTTCGCACCGGCCCAAGTGAATTTTTTCTGCACGCCCGCGCGCGGGGAAAAGCGCCCACACCGGCTGCCCAATTAAGGCGAGCAGATGCATGGTTGTTTTTTTTTGTGGAGGAATCACGTGCGGACGCGCGAGCGGAGAATTGCGCCCATGCGGGCTGCCAGCCCGCGTGGGACATTTAATGCCATAGAGTGTGGCTTTTAACGCGTCCGCGCGCGGATGCATTGTTTTTTGCTTTTTTTTTTTGTTGACGTCCACGCGCAGTCCCATCCGCACGGGCGTCTCCGGTTCGGTATCGGTTCCAACCGGTACGCCGGTACGGTCAGTCCGGCAGACATTGGCTTCCAATGAATGATGCTCAAAAGAGTGGTTTGACCATAGATTTTTAAGATAAATATATAGACAAAAAAGGAATGAACAGAATAGGATAAAAAGTTATCCGAAATGTATTTTGCTAATTATCATGATTGGTTTGCATAAGCATGCATTACATGCTGTTCTTGGAGAGGTCTTTTACATGAATCTCTATACCTCTTAAATGGATCGGAGAGAGAAAGCTCTATCCCCTCCAAAATTTAGTAAAAATTATAGAAAAATCTCATTAAGAACCCCTAAAAAGGTCATAGAAAAATTCTGTTTACAACTCCCATGCTCTGTTTTTGTTTCAGAGATGGAAACTAATTGGATTTTTATGAATGTGATCTAAAACTCATTTCAAAAAGATTCTGATATACCTCTATAAAAATCATGGAAAAATTCTGTTTAGAACTCCCATGATATGTTTCTAATTTTGTGATGTTATTAAAAACCCATTCAATAAAGAGTTTGATATACATGAAATATATCGGATCCAAAATCACTGTTTTCTTTCTGCATTTCACACTTCATCTTCCATCTTCTTTCCATTTAGGCTGCTAACATTTCTATCTTACTCCAGGGTGAGAATCTTTCCCAAAAAATTTTAGAAGCTTTTAAATGTTTCAAAAGTCTGAGGGTGGTATTGTGGTTAACATCAGACTTTCCCTTGAAAATGGACAAGCTTCTTACCTTGCTTGATATCTTAGGAAAGAAAGTCAATGTTGTGAGGAGGCTCAATGAGCTTTTGACTACTAAGCTGCCTCGGGACACCTTTCCTGTCAATGTTAATGCTATTTACCATTCTTCTCTTATTCCTTCAACTTAAAGCCTCTTCATATGATTTTGGATTCTTCCTTTTATTTTGTGACTACTAAGATTAGCAATTAAATTCCTTAACTATTAACTCCTTAATTAAGCCTTATGAAAATAATGCCTTCCTTTATTAGGAATTTTGATCTAAAAACCATTAAATTCCTTCATTATTAACTTCCTTCATTAAGCCATCTGAAAAAGATAAAAAAAGAAAAATAGTGTGATGGACTCTGCAAAAGCCGGCCTCAAAACCCTCAAAGAATTTCCGTCCGGCAAGACCTACACCTCTGGGTAAATTCCCACTCCTGCCCTCACCTTCCTTCCTCTGTTTCCTAAATTTTAGTTCAAATTGGATTCTGATATTCACTTTGTCACGTTGCTTTGACTTTGATTACGGGGTTTAAACTGCAAAAATATAATCGTTTTGACGATCTGGATCCATCAGACTTTTTTGCATAGATTCTGAAATTTTTGGTCATTGTCATGTTCTTATATATCTAATTCGGAGTACATTTGGTGTTTTAGTGAAAAGGTTGCATTTTTCATTGATTTCCATTGTTTTCAGATATCAGAATAGACCTCAAAACCCTCAAAGAATTTCTATCCAGCAAGACCTACATCTCTGGGTAAATTCCCACTCCCCCATCTTCCTTCCTCTAAATCCATAAGGCTTGGACCTCCCCGATCATCATCATTTTTTTTATTTTTTTCTGGATGGTAGTTTTGCACCACTGGGAAAGTACAAAATGGAGAGGATACTCAAGGAGGGGAACTTTGGAAAGGTGAAATATGCATACCATGTGGAGACCAAGGAGGCCATTGCCATGAAAATCCTCGACCAAAAGTGCATCCAGGTTCGTTTCCATTCTCAAGCCCTTTTTGGGAAGTTAGTGATTACGAGGAAGAGAGAGAGAGAGAGGGACTGATGAGAAGAAAGAAAAGAAGGGAGGGAGAGCACCGAATTGGAGTCCACAGAAACATGATTAGGAGAATTATTTTTCATAGTTAGTGATTGGAGAGATTTTTAGATTATATTAGGAATAAGATTAGTATACTTTATTTAAGCTCTTTCTAATTCTGAATTTTTCTTTTGCTTATTAAAGAAGAGTATATAGTTTCTAAACTAGACCAGATGTTTTTTTTTCCTCACAAACACTAAAACTTATTCTGTACATCACATGTTTGATAAGATATATTATCATTTATATAAAATTTAAACTATATTTTATTTTTTCATATGTTTATATTTGTTTATTTTTATCTCTCCTTTTACATCTCAATGAAAAATCCTAATCAACATTAGAATAATAATCTGTATCAGTTTTTTTTTTAAAAAAAAAAAAGAAACCCAGTATTAAGATTCTGAACTGCACTGATATATCCACCATTTTGCTCCAAAAAAAAGAACCACATAGTAAGAACTAAGAACACTTCCTAATATGTATCACTTGAAGCAAAATAAAAAAAAAAAATAGAGAGGCATCAATTAAAAAATAATTTAGCGTCAATTCAAAATAATGTAAACCAGTTTGTAACTCAGTTATTAACTCACTTAAAAATTCTAATTGTTATCAGTTCATATCAGAGATGGAGGAGTCAAACAAAAGGGTTATGGTGTATGATGGAGGACAGGAGATCAGGGGAAAAGCTCAGGCCTTGGGTGAAACTATTCGAGGTTGCATCAGAGGGTGGAACCTCTGGAGCCAATTGAATTTTTTTGTAATTATTTAGAATTAATTTTCTTTTATTGACCTAATAGTAATTATTTAAATACAAGAACATTTTTAATGAGATAATAGCATTATGATGGCATTGGTTTACATAGATTTTGCATATAATTAACATTTTCTGGTCAAAAATTCTTCTTTAGATGTCTTCTATTACTTGAATGTGTTTAATACGGCATCATGTGGTTCTCCAAATATTGGGCATTTCTTGGTCTGCTATAGATCTTTTTTGTGCTTTATTTTTATAGGATATCTAAAGTCACTTATTTGTCCATGATATTGCAGCACATCAACTGGCTCCCGTTTTGTATATGATTACACTACTTGATTATAATTCACATGAGGCATAACTTGATTATCATTTGCATGAGGCAGATTCCAACTTGGTTCACATTTCTATATCCTGTAATTCTTTTTTTTGTAAAATGGGATTTTCTTTGCAATGAACAATGCATAAGTTATTTTAAGATTTATAATGCTAATTCGGAATTAGTCAAATATTGTTTTTATGCATCACAATAGTTAGTAGTGATAAATTCCTTGCATCCAATCACTTTCTAGCTTGTTGGAATTTATCAAGTTCACAAACACTAAAACTTATTTTGCACAACACATATTTGATAAGATTGTCTTTTACATAAAATTTAAACTATATTTTATTTTCAATATTTTTATATTTATTTATTTTTATTTCCCCTACGTCACAGGGGTATTTTGCTTGTTCAACAATTAATTGGATTTTGGCTGATGTTTAAAACATGTTTAAGGACTAAATTTAAAATAAAAACATGTACAGACTAAACATAAAATAGCAATCAAACAAAGGACCAGGTGTTGATTTCCCTTATAATTTAATGCGCAAGATAAGAAAGCAATAAATTTCTTCATGATTTTGGAATAACATAATTCACTGATTCATAATTGATGCTATCAGCATCCTCAACAATGCTCCATATGTGATAAGAAGGAAAAAAACATCTTGAAAGGAAAAACCATCTTGAAAGTAAATCAGTACAAATGACAAAAAGAAAACGAAAATGAAAAATGTGAACACTTCACCAGGCATTAGCCTATTAGAAAATTGATTGCATGCCCTGATTCAACATGACATGAAGTACTGTTGAAACACATTATGTCTTAAAAAAAAAAAAATCAACAAACAAAAAAAGATAAAAGAGTGATTACCTGGCAAGGTGTACTTGACATGTGTCCAAGTCTCAATCTCAACTGGTCCTCACTGAGATCTGAACTGAACATATCATCATCCCCCATGTATGCACAAAGTGAGTGGTACCTTTTAATTACTTCAAAATGTCAGCAAAAAAGATGAACTAAAAGATAAATGCATAATACCAAGAAATGTGTGTACAAAATGACAGGCCAACCAAGAGAAAAATATAGCTTGATCAACATTTTGATAACCCCTCCCAAGCAGACAGTAGCTGAAAGCCTTCCTCATGAGACAGTTAATTTGAATAATGAACTATATCTCAGTTGTTGCACTTTATGTAAGAAAGAAGAAAGCTTGGATGGTCTGCTCAAGCTGATTATGGTGAAATTTTGGTGAATCACTACTTCCCATGGTCATGGTAATGGTACTATCATTATTACTTTCAGGCAATTAACACAAGCTAGTATGAATATGGCCCATCTGCAATTTCCTCCCATGGCTCCTTTCATATTGCCTCCATTTATACTCCTGCTGAGATCGAGCAAACCAACTCAGACTCCTCTCACAACGCACCTATCTTATTTTCGTTTGGCAAAGTCATGCGCTCTTTTTCTAAATTTGCTCATAGAAAAAAAAACTTATACTTCTCAAAATATACAAAATTATATAAATATTCTCATAAAATTATTATTTATATGTATATCATCATAAAATATTTATTTTATATTTATATATTTTTAAAATTTATTATAAAAAAATATTATTTTTTAAGAAGGAAGCACTCTCCTCTCTCAACCTCTCTTCGACGCCACGGAGTGCATGCATGCATTGCAGAAGATAGCTACTTCTTAAGAGTGATAAATTTTGTGCTCTTAAACACAAAAGCCACGTCTTATATAGACTCGAGAAGCATTTGATCTGGTGTCCCCACAAAACTCATTTATGGTGAATATGACTCCGGAGGAATTTTTTTTTCACAGATGCAGTACCAAGCCTTTTGTGGTGCTAAATTTTATTTGGCAAATGCACTTCATACACAAGGTAATCAACGAATGTGAGAAGTATGTTGACAGCATAGGAATAGAGTATTATCAACCAGTGACTTAAGTACCATACTGTTAAGGTACCTATACCTGCAGGGCCGTTGGTCATGACCTGTACTGACACATGGTACATCACCTCTTATTGTTATGTCAGCACCAAGAGGCATATTATATGTTGGTAGCATACCATTACATACCAGCAAAGTACAGGCACTGCTACCAGTATTTCAAACCTTGTTACCAACAAAGATATCCTTTACAACAGTCATGGAAGAGCTTGTTGTCATTGAGAGTACAAGCAAGAATCTAAGTGCTTGACTATATTGTACCAAGGTTTCAAGATTCAGCCAAAAAGGATCAGTTCCAGCAATGGACAATCTGAAACTAGCCCAAATTTTTTGGGATTCAGCCAATTTTGGACAAAGCAATAAAAACCAAAAAAAATAGTTTCAATTTTTAAATAAGGCTTAATACAGCAGAACAGAAGAATACAATTAGATGGGATCCGGTGTTAGTGAAAACATGATTAATCAACGAATATATGAAATGCAATTATAGGGTTTGATCTCACTAAAACAAAAGAAGGCTTTAAAGAATAAAGGATAAACATCAGCATAATAAAAACTAAGTATATGAAACTCAATTTTAGTGAAAATAGGAACGAATATAAGGCCCCAGGCATGGTATGCTGTACCAGTCGGTACCAGGCGTATCGTACTGGTACGGGTGGGTACCGATACCGGTATGCCAGTGTCGGTATGCCAAGCATACTGCATACCATACCGTATTGACACTCGGTATGCCTATCTAGTACGGCATCGGTACGGGGTCCAGTACCGGTACGGCGAACCTTGCCCCCAGCAAGAATTAAGGGCAATAGATGCCACTGAGTGATCAGTTTCTTAACTTAGGATCTATTATTATACAAAATAATGGAGAGGCATATGAAGACATAAGCAATAGATTTAAAGCTGGTTGGATGAAGCGGAGAGAAGCTTCTATGGTAAACATGATTGATGCATAATTTGGAGATTTAAAGTTAAAAAAAAAAAAATCTTTCGAACTAGGGTTTGTTATATGGCTCAGAATGTTACACGATAAAGATAGTCCCAAAAAACAAGTTGAATGTAATAGAAACATAAGAATATCGAGATGGGTGTATAGTGTATGTCTTATTTCAGCAATTGGTGACATGACTGCTTCCTAGAGTGACTAGTAAAAGAAAAGTTATGTCCAGCAACTTAACATTTATGTGGCAAAAAAAGGAAATATATTTTAACAATTCCTCCAAGTGCACCACTCAAGTTGACATGCCAAGCCCTTCCATTAAAATCCTAAGTAAACTAAAAACAAATAAGCATTAAGGTAACTTAAGCATGCATCCAGACTGAAGATTGTTATAACAGTCATTAACTTTAGTTCAATATTTGAATTAGAAATTTTTATTAAAATTAAAGTCCACTATATATTTTTTGTGGTTCGAAACATCAACTTCATATAAAGGTTTAACAATTCTTTATTTTTGAAATAACTAGGCAATACTTAAAAAAAGCACAACAGGGGTATTAATATATATATATATATATATATATATATATATATATATATATATATATATATCCACATTCCACATACCAACCATTCTCAATTGAGCATTGGATAATGGGTATCCTTATAGATCAGACTTTGGTTTAAGTTCCTTTAACCTGAAATATTCAGCTGTTAGCCAGCTAGCATGTTCTACAAACCTCAGAATGAATGTATAAAATCCACAGCCATAGGAATAACAAGATAAAGGCATTAAACATTGGCAATGCTCAGATGGGAGAGTAAGAGCTGGGTAGATATTGCATTACATGATTTGGTATGTCAAGCACCAATTAGTTTCCTCTAGAAAACACTAGTAGAGGATAATCACCTGATGAGTATGGACCTTTTAACAGAATAGTGATTGTGGAAAATAAAGAAGATTTTAGAACAAGCTCTTTTGATATGTAGATCTACATGAAGGGCTACAAGCCTACAACTTAAAGATGGAAATCCCCTTGAAACTGAAGGGTCAACGCTCAACAGAATTTAATTATTCGTACATACATGATCTTGGATGATTTAAAGAGAAAAATGTTAGCACAATCATATAGAGTACAAGCATATATTAAACAATGGAACTGCTGTGTTGTTCACCTATAGGCAGTTATTGGAGCATCTGGGTTTGCTTCCCTGGGCATTAATTCCATTCCCCTACCTTCACTTATCATTTTTGCAGCCAAGTCTATCATTGCAGCAGTTTCAGGAAGAGTTGCTCTGTATTCCCGGTCACTAACTGGGGCCTGATCAGTTAATCATGTCAAAGTAAGCATATAAGATATAAAAGATCATTATATGTCCTGTTTTGTCAAGCATACATTCCTCAAAGAATCTATGCAATTTGACCAACAAATGAACTTTTAAATGAAAGAAAAGGGGAAAAGGGTGGAAAATAGCAATGGTTAATGTATTAATTATAAAAGTCATATGCCTAGTATGGAGGATAGAAAGCATTTAGAAGCAAAAGGGAAGTCCATCAACCTTGAATTTTATATTGTTTAGAAAGTATTTTTGTCATTGAAAGGCATCTAACTGATTTATCCTCAGCAATAAAAGTAAAACACTCATAAATTATCTATCAGTAGTGACCTTCACAAGCACAATGTTTAGTAACACATCATAATTGCAGCAGCAATAGATATATGATACTAGTATCTGAAAATACAGCACTCATTGGAACTTGAATGAATCAAGGGCATGTCAGAAGTTTGAAGACTATAATCATTAATATAGACATGCTTTAGATGATTAAAAAATGTTGTCTTTTTCCTTATGTTTCATGAATTTCTTACTTTCAGTTTTCTGATTTAAAATAGCCCTGGTTAATTTTGTTCATAATACCTCAGTTTAACCAAAAACACATGAGCCAGACATTGGCTGAAATGGCTTCTGAAATCAAGTATTTTGAACTTAAAGAGAAAAAGGTGCAACTGACTAGAGAATTGCAGATCATAAGAGGCTTTACATCCAATTACTGGCTATCTTAAAAGATGCAACATTGCAAGAAGATCTACATGCATCTTTTACCCCTCAAATCAAGAAACATTGGTTTGAGACGGGTTCAGTTCAACAGAAAAAGAGGAGATACTACTGTTTTCTGTGTACAATGTGCTCAGTTGCCTTTGTTGGTTGTCTTTCAGGGCACAAAACAGTTTCACTTCAGACAAAGCTACCAGAGTGATTGACCATTGAGAGGATGAGACAGTCCTGGTTGAAGACTTCTACTTAGATGAACAGCTGGTGTTGACTAGACAAGTGATAACAGAATTTTTTATCTGATTGTTGATCATCCATGATGAAGAGAATCAGATCCTAAGGCTTCGGTGACAAGGTTCAGAGGGTGCTTTTCCTCTGAGCAGTCATTCATGTAGCTTGCTTAACGAAATTTTGACTTAAGAGACAGGAAATTTAATATATGGAGGACTTCTTGGAGATAAAATATCCAGCATCCTTGCCCTGGAATCAGGCCCTAACTTTTTTTTGTTGTCAAAGCTGCAACAGAAACTTACACAGACTTTTGAACAATATCAGCTGCCTGCGCCTCTGCATCAGCCTGTTGAGAAATGTAATTAGAGTACCCAGGTGACACCCTTAGCTTTTTGTTGGACGATCTGGATCAAAGAATTGCCAAAATCATTTAAAAGTATTCTAGGAGAGAAGAATATTTGAGAATGTCCAATAGGCAGGACATGCCTCAATGTGGAGCTATAAGGCTCATTGGCTTTCTTCGTGTTATATTCTAGGCTCTTCCGTGCTAGCTTCAAACTGGGACAACCTTCTAAGAGAATCAGTCCGAAGAATTATCACTTCTTGTTTGGTTAATTTTTAGTATCCCCACCAAGGTTACCATCCTATTATAGTGTCGGTACATCCGGTATGCTACTCGGTTCAGCATGCTAAGTGTCGGTACACCCCCATACCATGTACCAGTTCGATACTGGTATTGGTATTGGTACGATACAGTGCGGTCAGTATGTACCAGTACCGACCAGTACAGTAAAGCTTGATTCCCACGCATAAATCACTTCCTCTTTGTGGTTCTGCATTTTTAAGTTTGGGGACTGGCATGAGAGGGAGACTAAGCTTATGCAACCTCCCTGAACCTTACAAATTTTCTAACTTAAAACATTCTTAATTCATATGAAGCTATAAATGTAGAAAAGACATCATAAATAAGAAAATACCTGCAAAATGACTCCACGAACTGCTCTAGAGCATGCAAAATTTGTACGCATATAATGCACGATACCCTGTTTAAGTGTTCATGGTTCAATTTAATACACTTGGCACATGCCTATATAGTAAGACAAGCTAAGCTTCTCAAGTATATGCTTGTATTTTACATATACAACCTGGCAACCAGTACTATGCCCAAGCAGCACAACGCCCTCTGAGTTTTCCTTATTTATTAAGTAACTAATAAGCTGATCTATCTCCAATGAGTCCTTCAATACAGAATTAGAATATAAAGTTAGAGCAATAATATATGCAAGTGAAGAAAAGAAAGAAAAAAATTAAAATACACACGATATATGCTAACAGAATCTAAATTTACTTTATGTTTAAATCAGTAATCATGTTACCCAAGAAACAGTGCTTGATCATGTCGACTTCATATTATACCATATTTAATGTAGTAAAAAGTTTAGCAGCAACTAAAAGTTTGAATCCAGATGGTACATACTTGGAAGTGTATCTGCTACCAGACTACATACATGAATTGTGTGCAATGCTAATTTCTTGAAGTTTAAAAAACTATAGTAAAATAGTTAGGTCAACGACATAACATTCATGCTGGCAAAGAAACCATATTATCTATATATGATTATCAATCAGTGAAAGCAAAATGCATCAAAAACTAACTGTAACTTCATATCAGGAAAACCAAGCTTCAGCTCTAGTCACAAACATCCAAAATTAGTAGAAAATTTCTTAAGACTAATTGAACCTTTTATCAAAGGTCTGACCCAAACTTTATCATGAGTGCAGCATTTTTTTTCTATGTTTTCATACATAAATGAATTTTAATTAATACTCAATATTGTTTTCCAAAATTCTCTAGATCTTGTGGTATACCAACCTCGTACCCAAGATTCGTCATACTGGTGCCACACTAGCATAGTGTCGGTATGGGATAGTACGGAATTTTTTTGACATACCGAGTGTCGATACGCCACCTATTCCAGATACCGGTACGGTACGCTCCATACGGCCCGATTTGGGCCGGTACGGCGTGCCATGCTCGTACCAAATGTTTCTCGAACTCTTCAACATCTCTTTCTTCCTGAATATTTTGAGCTCCATCATCATCAAGACTTTCACAGAATTTTATTTCAAAAATTAAAAGAAGAGCGATCATCTTTTGCCAACTTAAGATAATAACCTAACTCTTTAAACATCCTTTACAGTTTTCTACAGTTTGTTTTTCAACAATTTTTTGTTCTTGACCAATTTAATCATACATTCTTAGATAAAAAGGTTTTGCCGAATCAATCAAATAATTAAATTCAGAAAGAATACATTGTTTCTCAGTCAATCTCATTCCTGCCCACCCTGTTGCTTATTGGCATGCAAGATCTCCTGTACAAGAGTTGCCTATGTTCAGAAAGAAACATAGAAAGTGGCAGTAAGAAAAGGAGGAAGATCAAGTGGAAGTCTTCTATTTTGTGATGTACACACACTTCTTTTGGTAACAGTGAAATATATAAAATATGATGAGGGCAGTGAACAGATAGATTTCAGTGCACAATGATCCATGCAAGCCCCTTGCCCTTAAATGCAGTAATAGGTAATATTTAATTTAAAAATAAATTGTGGATTTGTGAAGAAAAGAGAACGAAAGAATTACAATGAAGAAAGCTAACGGAGATGGTTGGTGTAATGTCAAATAGATGTAAAGTGATATAAAGGACGGAAAGGAACTAGAGAATAGGTTTTTGCATAGAGGAAAGGGAACATCAGAGGCTCCTAAGCCATGATTGCTCAGATGGGAGAAGTCCCAAAAATCTTCTCTGTGAGCAAAATATCAAGTCTTCACTCTTCGCAGCCCAATTATGCTCCTTACATCATGCTTAATTCAATAGGAAAACGAAATCCTAAGCATACCTAGACCTTTGATTGAAATTTAAATTGATTCTATTTTACTTTTTAACTCTTCAATCAAATTAATTCTATTTTACTTTTAAAATAAACTAGAGCTTCACTGCAACACACTACTGAAAAGAAAACATCTCTGCCACCTGCAGGCATACTAACACAAGCATTCCACCAGCATGACTCTGAGTTTTCAGCATTATGCACCTTATGATGTTCCAACATTAATATATTCTCCTAGACAGCGGTTGAGGTGATCAGAAATTCATTTTGAACTCTTTTAAATAACTCCAACAGCACTAGCTTCCTTTTTGCTGCTGCTTACTGCAACCATTACTTCCTGATGTTCTTCCTGGACAATGGCTGCTGCACTTGCAGCATGACTTCTGCCAACTCAACTACATAGTAAGTTTCCAAACCAAGAAAATCATCTTAGACATTTCACTTCCTAAGACCTCTAAATTCTAATTCATAATGCTAGCACAAGATAAGAACCTCTTAATTGTTACGAATATTATTACTTCATTCAAATGGTATGACGAAGTAAATTTTATTGTGTCATACTTGTGTAATATTTACATAGGCCATGTTCAGTAAATTTAATGAAAATGCTTTCTTATTAATAGAACAGATTTTAAAGTTAACATGTAAAGAAGGTATTTAGGAGTTATGATTATTTTGGTGCAAATCCACCCTGAGGTATAGATCACCAAAGGAATAAACATTTGACCTATGGCCGCCTTCATCAACAGCATCTAGCAAAAATGCTCAAAATGAAGAATAACTTAAAAAACCCCTTGGGATGCCATCAAGAGGGTTTCCAAAAATTTAACCAACATGGTAGTGTTTTTGCAATTTTCTCCGAAACATTGAAGCATCATTAGCGATAAGTTTAATCTCATTATCAGGAAATAAGCAATGCTTTATCCTCACCACATAAGCAAAGTTCTCTTTGGATTAAAATGCTTAGAAATGACCAGGACTAATTGCCAACAAATTTATTGTGTCAAATATCCATAGTCTTCAATTTTTAGAAATATGAGGATTTTTTTAAACATTCTCATATATTTTATACCTCAATAAAAATTATCAAGAAATAATACTTACCAGATGTGACAAATGGAATAAAATATATTCTTATACCCAGGGTCGGCGGAACCGTCCCTAGCTGGATGGTTCCGACCATTCCTAGCCGTTCTGCCAGCTCACCAAGACGATTCCGACAACGGAAATGAAAACCGTTGCCGGAGGCGGAGAAGGAGAAGGAAAGGGAGGAAAAGAGAAAGTGAGCGGGGGAGGAAGGGAGGCCAGCGAAGGGGCAGCAGGCGGAGGCCACGGCCATTCCCCTGTTTTATTCGAAACAGGGGTCCGGTTGCTACAAAAAATTGCGATTTTTAAGTAAAGATGGCATATTGTTTGCCGATTTTACATAAAAATGCGAAACATTTTAGCAGCCGGACTGCAACCTCCGTTGCTGCCCCGCCTCAGGCCTCCGACGGCCCTCCACTGGTGCCCCGCCGCAGGCCTCCAACGGCCTCCCTCTCTTCCTCTCTTCGCCTTCTCTCTCTTTTCCTCTCTTATTCTCCCTCTCCCCCGTCTCTTCTACTGTGTCAATACGGGCCTGGCCCGGCGCTGGCCCGTACCAACTTGTCCCATCAGACAACCGGTACGGTGTCCGATACCGATTCCGCCGACGCTACTTATACCTCTCCTGGTTTTTTCCAACTATATCAACTACACAATTCATATGCTCTGTTCAATTCGACTCACTTATCTTACAAGGTTATTAACCATCATTGTCTCAAAATTTTGCCAAATTATTTGTAATGGATGACCATAATACAAACTTTTGAGCTGCGTTCAACTTGTTAATAGGCCTAACCAGTGGTTTTGGTCATGTAAGAGAGTAAAAAATGATGCCACTTTGCTTAAACTACCCCTCTAAAATAACCTAATTAAAATCTTTAACTCTGTCAATTTATTCTGATTTGCTTAGCAAAAAGTCTACTGGAGATACTTGTGCAAGAAGTATATATGTTAGATTTGTCTTGACATTTATTGCTAGTCCAGTCAAATGAAGAAAATTTTAGGTTAAAAAATTGAAAAGTAATTCTAGACAATATCAGTGGTCAACTTAATAAATTATACTTGTTCTAAGCTGGAAGTGCCATATCCAACATAGGACGAAGAGAGCAAGGGTTGCACCAAGGACCATTTCTCATTTTCCAAAGCAATTGACAAAGGTTCCAAATACCTGCCAAACAGTGAAATTTCTGAATACTAGAAGAAAATTACGTCAATAAAAAAGTAGTTTGAATTTACATCTAGAAATATGCGTGCGCGTCTTCAACAAATAATAAATGGAAAAAAATGATCCAAGGAAATTTCTCTAGGAATATTGCATGGTTAAAAGTTAAAACCTTTAGAGCCTGAAATTCATCAATCAAAATCCAAAGTCAAATTTACTTAAAGGAAGACTGGTAATTTAAATTTCAAGAAGTACACCTGTTTTAGTTTAACCAACACCAATTTATCTAATCTTTGCACAATTCAACATGACTGGGAAATTTTTTGGATTTCCGTGAGGTAAGAGCTGCATAATGAAAATATTAAAACTGGCAAAATAACATCTAACCAAAAAGCATGTAGATTAATCCTCCCATGTGATGCCTCTCATTTTCAAACATAACAAAAATAAAATAAAATAAAAATAAGTACGTAAATGTTCTTCTTGCATAAATTATTGCTTACAGCTGTAGAGGCATAAGAAGTCAGATTATGGCACAAGACAAGAATCTGTTATTACTGACCTACTGTCTTGCAGAAATCAGATGATTTAGCAGTCCCTTAATGGGAAGAAAGCAAGGAGATAAAGCTGGTAAAATAACATGCATACTACTATTAGAAGGGGAAAGAGATAAGGAGAGGAGGTGGAAATTGAGATGGGTTTGCATGTTTGTGTTAGCAAGTTGTGCACCTTATCTACTATATTGGAAAGAGAGTCATGTGGAACTAACCAATGTAATCCTAGGTGGTCATAATGACCTTAGCATTCATTTAAACGCCATGACTAAAAAATAGTAACAAAAATCTCAAAATAGATCTCAAGAGCACCTCAAGTTTGAGGTATAAATTTTATAGCATTAGCATCCAAGCTCGGCGGCTATGTTGCAAGGATTCCGGTGTAAGTAATGGGTGTGGATGGTGTCTCAAGTGCTCCATCCATTTATTATTTAAGAAGTTCCTATTGTGGACCCATGCCCAAATTGTAACTACATACCCATTCCCAAGGTACTTCTAAGTGAGGTTTTAAATCCCACAGGATAGGGGCATCCTGATTTCTCCACTGAACGGGACACCCTGCACCCACCCCATCCCAATAGCCATCTCAGTCGAGCATCTTAATACTTGCTTGGGACACCCTTTTTCATATTTTTTTTCTTAATTTATTTGTGAAGTTTGACTATTTTATTTATTTTTAAACATAAGTGAACTTTAAAAGTAATATATTTAAGATAAATAGTCCTATTTAGAATTACCCTGAGTCTAAGGTGAGAAGCTATGTAATTATCTGAATACTTCCTATTTGTGCTTCTTTATTGATCAATCAATGCCAGCTAATATTATTGTACCATATTATTAGGTCAATGCTTAGGTTGTATTAAGATCTGCTAAAATTGGATTTCATAAGGGCAAATATTTATGTAAGCTAAGAAGACCTATTTATGTTGGTCCACAATGTGCTGAAATCTTTTGGTTGAATATTCTGACACCTTCTAGATTAATACTATCTTGTTCATATATCTACTTAAAACTGATAATATAATTTTTTATGGCATTTTATCCTTCCTTGATTTCCAATGATCTCTTATAAATGACACTGCACTGAGCTTAGTCGCTAAACCAGGCACCTTTACCTTCAGCTTATTGAAACTTACAATTGATGCTTAGGTACCACATGAGTGGCAGTAAAGCAAGACTATCATATTATATAACAAAATAAGCATGAGTAGAATCTATTAAGTCTATGTATATAATTGTTTTATTGTTGTTTAATTTTTTTAAATTGCTATGAGTTTGAAAATATTGTTGTTAGAGAGTAGGATGAGCAAAAAATATTTTCTAAATTTTTCATGCCTAGGATGGTCCTGGTACTTGCTTGGAACGCCTTCTCTATTTTTTTATATTGTTATTTTTTAAGAATATAATGGATAATATATATTCCTTTTCCTATATTTTTAATTTTTATGTAATATTATTTTTTGAGAATATATAATATTATATATGTATGTATCAAGGTACATCGTACCGGTACCGGTAGGCGTACCGGTCACCAACCGGACCAGTACGGTTCCAGTTCAGACCGGTTTGAACCAGTACCGAACCGGCAGCAGCTCGCGGAAAAAATTCCGTGAAGCGGGTAGCGCGTGCGGGCCGCGTTAAATGCCACAGAGTGGCATTAACATTTAATGCCACTCTGTGCCATTAAATGCCCCGCGTAGGTGCATTGCTGTGCTCGGGCACGGTGCCCAGTGCGGGGAATCGCGCTCGAGCGCAGTTCCCCGCTTACGCCCATGCGGGCGCGCTGTCTAGCGCGGGGAACCGCGCCACACGCGCGTACCCGTGCTGTCCAGTTCGCACCGGTACTGGACTTGTACCGCTCGGTTCCACCGGACCGATCCGGTACGAGCTGAACCGGCCGATACGGACCAGTTCAGTATACCATGGTGTATATAGTATAATATAATATGTAGATTTTCTTTCTTATATTTTTCATTTATGTATGTATATAATATAATATGTATAATAGATACTCTTTCCTATATTTTTTATTTTTTATATATATTATTTTGAGGAAAAAATGCATGTTGAATGTGGGATTTGAACCCATGCTGATAACTTAAATTTTCCCTCCTAGCCACCAAGCCAACCACTAACATTATTTTCAGCAAATAACTAATACTACTAAAACTATTTTAAAGCTAAATACTAAAAAATAATAACTTGCTTATCCCATCCCGAACCTTCTTCACCCCTCCTTTCTTTTTCTTCTCCTCCTCCCTCCTATTGATCCCTTCCCCCTTTTTATTTTCATCTCCTCCTCTCCCCCGTTGATCCCTTCTCCTTTTCCTCTCTCTTCCCCTCCAACCAAAGCTAAATAATAGTTTGATCCCTTCCTCCGCAGATCAAATTTGAGGCAGAGCCATAGGTCAGTCCCAACCAGTGAAGTGCTCGGCTTTGAAGGACCCAGCAAGTTAGTGCATGTCAAGTCTCAGATTTGAGAGTCAAGTCCTCAATCACCAACTTGTCCTCTGAAGAAGACCGGGATGGCTGTATTAGTGAGTGTCCCAGCCAAGATGAAGGCGGAACGAGCAAGACGGCTGGCAGATATGGATTTCGGGGTTCCACACCCATCCAAGGTCCCGTATCTCACAGGAATGGCTGGGATTGATAGGACATCTCCAACCTGCCAAGACTTCAACCCTTACTTCTAGATACCTCAAAAGGGCTCGAGTAACATAACTTGAGTAATTTGGTTTTCCATACCTCATAAATTCTTGAACAATTGCCACTTGATCTCTTAACCAAGAACATGTGTGACTACTTCCTTGTTTTCCATCAACTCAGAGATGAAGCAACAGTTTGCTCAGGAAATATTAGATAATTACCAAATATTTATATGATTTTTACCTCATTTCCACTATGTTATGAAAGATTTGGTTATAACAAAAGTTTTGGGAACTTTTTAGATCTTCTGAATGCTGATAATTACATGAAAAGGAGATCTTGTTGGGAAATGTATAACTGATCAATCACATTCAACAATATAGGATACTTGCTCACAGCCAACAAGAGGTTAATTTGCTTACAAGTAATCAATACCTCTTATAGAATCATCTAGAAATTTCCCTTGATCTAACATAAGCTGTCATGTTAACACTTATACCCTCTCAGTCATCAAGAACTTCGGAGTCAAGTATTTACTAAACCCTCCTGAAAGTTTTCTCTCATTTTTACTGACACAAGTTCACCTTCTCAAGAGAATTTGCTACTTTAAACTCCTGGAAAACAATTTCAGCCTTCCTAAAAATTTAGTGCAGATTGTTGTGAATTTTTCAAAATTCACTTTGAACGATCATTAGACTCTTAGGCTTCGCTAATAAGGATGTCAATTGTAGATAGTTTAAGGGGAATGTCATCTCCCCTCTCATCAGATATAAATGAGGGCCAGAATCTTTTCGCCCTGGCAAGATATGTCAGTTATCTTGGTAATATCAGAAGAGGAATCACCTGAGATAACCAAGACAAGCAATGGAACCTGAAGAACCTCGTTCAAAGTAGTATAAAAGGGTTTCTCCTTCAATTCTTCTTGTTCTCTTTCCAAATAAAATTAAGTTGATCTAAACAGCTTTCGATAAAACTTTTTCTTTAGTGGAGGACTACAACGCATCTAGAATCAAGATCAACATGGAAAATACTTTTGATGGACTTAATATTTATCTGTCAATTACAAGGCCAATGGAAGAGGCATTAATATAGCATGGATCACAATAGAATAAACAGAAAGATCCATGTCTTGGTGAGCATTTTGGCTAAATCTATAGGTAAACATGCATGTAAGAGCCTGAGCTTTGATGGTTCATATTAAGAGCTTTAAGCATCTCCAGAAACTTAGTTCAAAATCATATTATCAGATTGAACACATAAATCCATACTGAATTGAATCCTAACAACATGAAGATATTTCCATATACGTCTGAGCAAAATACCGCTGGTATCATTCTGTTTATAGTAGAGAAAATAGTCTTACCATGCTTCCATAACTCACATCCTTTACATGGCAACTACAGGGTGGAAGGCAAGTTAGACCATTTGCTTCAACTTAGCCAATAACGGATGTCCCACTTTACAGTGACATTTTGTGTAAAATAATACAAGTACAATACCCTAATATCCATAGTCCAGGTAGAAAAGCTGATAGTAATGTCCAACTATCTTCTTCCTGATTGTTAGAACCTAAAGATGCATTGAATTGGGAAGCAAATTTCTGAAACATTTAAAGATCCTAATAATTTGCTCACTGACAAAAAAATCAGGGTAACTTGATGTCAAAATCAGGGTAAAAGAGATAAAATGGCAGGTTAAGATGGAATTTTGCAATGCTCCCACCATCAACGTTAGTGCATCATATATATAATAAAGGTACTGACGGTCTTGAGCATGCATTTATAAGAAAATTGATGATGATGTTCTGTTATATAATATGATTCTCCAAATCAATGACCAAGGGACTGGCCAAGAGAGAAGAAGATAGATACAAGAGTGAGCTAAAGCAATCAAGCTATAAGCTGATAGAGCATGTGATGAGGGTTGTTCTCAAAATGCCTGGAGTTTGGTATAATCCTCTGGAAGGAAGATAGTATCCCATTGCAAAGGACAAGCAGTAGAGTTAGCAAGTCCAAGACACCACAGGACTGTCCTCTTAGGCTACTGGAGTGAGTATGGCACTTGACAATTAAGAAAAAATAACAATGTTTGCAAACCACAACTTGAAATTATTTGGGGAGATGATTCATGAAGGCCATTTTCTGGCACAGGAAACTAATAAGAAGATCCAAAGAAAGAAAAAGAATCTGCAAGTTGTCTTTATCAACTTAGAGATAGCATCTGGTAGACTATCTCAAGACAAATATGGTGGATGATGAAGAAGAAAGATGTACATAAGGTGTGTATAGAAATTGTTAGGAACGAGAAGGCATGGGATGTGACAGGGCTTAGATTTCAGAGGTAGCTGTGAAATGAAACAACAAATAATGCTGGGCCTACACCAAAGAGCAACACTTCTTATAGATAATTACCAAAAAATATATGAAAAATAACTGGTTATCATTGCTTACAGACAATTCAATGCTATATGGTGCGACAAGGTTGAATGTTACATTAAAATCATAGAGAAAATTTTAAAGGATAAGAATCTAAATAATAGTAAATGAGAAGACTGGGTGCAACTTAAGTATAACTGGAAATTAAACACTATAGGGGACGTTTTTGGTAGAATGGTACCAAAAAAGTCCCCAAACTAACTGATCAGTCTCAGACCATGTTGAACCATGGCAGAACCCCATCAACCTCTTTGATTAGACTGCTTTAAGCAAGAATATTCTATATTAGTGGCATTTCACATTAGGAGCAAATATGTGTTTTGAAAACTAATATTATTTTTCAAAAGACTAAAAACCATACAACAGCTAGGCAGTACATATTCATGAAAATTGTTTGATGAAAAAAAGGGACGAAACAGGAAAATCCATCTCAGAAGAATGTCAACATACTCAGTTGCCAAAAGTCCATCTGTCAATCCACCAATAAAAATAACTTGCTGGTTAAAATCACCAGTTTTGAATGCCACCTGTGAGAACATATTCCAGTATAATAAGAATACCATAACAAGGATTAAAAATGTTATGTTAGTTGAACAATGTATAATTATAGATGCTATAAAATGTTATGTTAGTTGAACAATGTACCATTACATATGCTAAAGTTATAAAGTAGAAACCATGGTCATTATGAAAAGATGGGCTGGAAGCTGGCCCTTTCTAAGGCACTCAGGCAAGTTCACAATCACAATGCACTATATCACTGACTTCATTAACATGAAAAGTAATAATCTGCAAATGCTTAGAGGCAGTCCCAAAAAACACAATCCCATGATTCCGAGGATAGAATGTTCACTGGCATAATCTTGGAGAACATGAAGGCCAATATTAGTTCCTGCATACCAGTGTTAGCAGTGCAGACATATATACTCTAACTGTATTAAAATGTGAAATTTCACTTTTCTGTAGAAAGTCTCAACCATGAGCTTTTCATTATCACAAAACACTACCAAGGCTTGTCAGAAGGGCATATAAGCCATTTCATTTCCTGATCATGTTTAAAATAGTTAACCCTGATGGGTAAATAGGTCTAGAAATAAACAGGAAATCAAGAAAATGGAAGAATGAATTGCTTAGGCAAGCACACTAATTAAAGTGCTATCTTTAAGATAGCGATTTCCCCACTATAGATGCATATGGACTTGTGGAAATCCTATCTCCATATACAATGCCTAACACTTTCAAGCTCTCTAATGGATGCACTCCTTAAGGATCTTGGGAACCAAAGCACCCAACTCGAAACAAGAAAAGAGAAAAATTAAACTTGAAACTAGAAGAGAACTTTGGTGGTTTGTTTGTTAGACATAGGAAAGTTTTCTGTATTAGACTCTCATTCAATCACTCTAATTTATAAAAATAAAAAGATGCAAATAGTGACCATTCCTCACCGAATAATCACAAAAAGTGTCTATCCCTTCAAGAACTCTTAATCATAATAAAACAATATTACTTAAAAAATTGAAGAAAAAAATAAATCAGATTGAAATGAAGTGGCCATTGGAAGTTTAACTTCCAATGGTCATAATTCAATTGTCGGGACCCATCTCTGGGTTCCCAACATTCCGAAGGTTTGACGGTTATATTTATTTTTAATTTAAAAATACTCTAACAATTTATCACTTATTTTTAACTAAAAATAAATAAAATAACTAAAAATAAAAAATAAATTCAGGTTTATGTATAGTACATAACTATAAGTGGATGACCTTGGAACTTATGTCTAAATATGAATCAATAACTACAAATATGATTGAGAGGATTTAACCTTAATATCGAAATAAAAGATTAAATAAAACAATGTTCACACTATACACAAGTCCTTGGTCCTCTTAAGGCAGAACTTTATAGGCCATGTGCCAATCCCAGCATAGCAAGTACACTAGGGTTTTATCAAGACACCATAGGAAGCAGCCCTATCTTCCATACTTGCAAAAGCAAACTCACCAAAGGTGTTCCATAACCGCAGATCACTCGACAAAAGGTATGACTTCTATTAAGGGCAAATGTCTAGTCTATCTGTTTTAGAATTTAAGTGCATGTAATTGAATATGATACTTTATATAGAATAGAAGGTTATTTCCACTATTCTAAAATAATGCACTTGAAATACAATCTACTCATTAGTATGTTTTGCATATTCTCTGGCTAAGTTCCCTCAAACTCTATTCATGAGATTCTTAGTTTATAAAGATAAACTTCATAAAATGAGATCTTTAATTGTAGAGCAGGTTTTGGCTATGACTATCTCTATTTGATCAGTAATAGCCCCATATCCCTCCATACTTTATATCTTTTCACCAGATAATACTCTTGTTAAGTATATGCAAGCACTTGGTTAGTAGGTACTTATATTTAAGAACTACTTTACTTTTCTTCACAGGTTTTCTATATTACTTTACCTTTCTTCACAAGTTTTCTACATGACTATATCTTATAGCAATATGTCTACTACTACCAACAAGCTTTTTTATTCTTAGAAACATGTATAGCAGCTTAACTATCATAATATGCAGTGCTTGCATTATTAGCATATAAATAAAAGGAATACATTGTCAGAAACATCTCATGCATAATAGTTCCTTACCAGTTTGAGACCTAGCAACATGCTCAATTTCTTTAGAAGATAAAGGAACACATGATTGTTTCTTAGAAGATCAAGCAACTATTCTCCACTCAAAGAAAATAAATAGCCATTGGTAGATTTAGAACTAGATTTATCAGAAGCCTGATAAGCATTAATGTAACATTCTAAAATTGGTGAAGTACATTTATATTGTAAAGCATAATTTATAGTTATTTCACGGGTTTTTTGCATGGATACCCTTCTAAATATCGAATTTTGCGTGAATACCCTTACAAAATTGATATTTGCATGTATACCCTTGTAAAATACTTGTTTTGCTATTCTACCCTTTTTTATTCTTATTTTTGCATATGTACCCATGCCATCTAACGCCGTTAAAAAATTAGCGGTTTCAAATTAAAATGACTAAAATACCCTTAATGGGTAAGCGTGCAAATAGAAATTTTTATAAGGGTATTCAAGCAAATAGTAACTTTACAAGGATATTCATACAATTTTCTATATTTAGAAGGGTATATACGCAAAAAAAAAATCTTAGTAGATGAAAAGAATTTAGATACATTAATTAATGTGATAGCCTTTATAATCCTGTATTTATTAGGAAATGCATTTGGTTCTATGACGAGAGGCATGTTTCTTTATCATGAATAAAACAAAAATATACAATAGAATTTATTCTCAAATAAAATATATGGTATGCCGCTAGAAACCAAAAAATAGAGCTTCAATATAGGTTCACAGTGAAAAATAGGAATGAAATAAAATCAGCTACAGCAACCATTATTGTTCTTCTAACACTTGTAATGATTTTTTTTTGGTTCAGATTAATAATATAAAATAGTATAAATCAATGAAAGAGAAGAGAGGGTAAGATGATATTGAAATATTTTTTTATGATCAACAAATAGGAGAGATATGAAAGATTTGAAATATTGATCGCGTTGACGACTAACTTTTGGAAAGTATAAGTTTAGTAGTCTGAAGAATTTTTGTTTATCGTAGGTTGGATTACAGAACAGGGAGGAAGAGGAAGGAGATCGCGAGCGAGCTGCATCGCGATCTCGCCATCGCGAACGCCCGCGACCAGGATCCTGATACGCGGGGGCAGGGGGGAAGCCCACAGGGGGTGGGGTGGGGAAGCCAGGAAGGGGGAAGCCCACGGGGGGGTAGGGAAGCTGGGGGGGGAGCCCGCGGGGGGGTGGGGTGTGCCTCGGGGGCTTGGGGAGGGGGGGAAGCCCGCGGGGGGTGGGGAAGCCGGGCGGGGGGGGGGGGGGGGGGGGGGGGGGGGGGGATGACGGCGGGGGGGAAGCCCGTGGGGGGTGGGAAAGACGTGGGAAGCCAGGCGTCACAGGGGGGGAGTTGTGATGACGGCGGGGGGGAGCCCGTGGGGGGTGGGGAAGACGCGCCACGTGGGGGGTGGGGGTGGGGTTTGGAGTGGAGTAAGGATTATAACGTCATTTCAAAATTTAATTTTATTTTTAATTAATATAAATAATATTTTTCTTAACACCGTTAGAGCAACCGTTATATTATGGGTATTTGTACAATAACAGAGTTTTACAAGGGTATACATGCAAATATCAATTTTGGAAGGGTATTCACGCAAAATCTGATATTTAGAAGGGTATCCATGCAAAAAAACCCTTATTTCAAATATCTTGAAACTCTAGTAAGTTCTTCCCCTTGTTCCTTACAAGATTTACTTGTAAATTTACATAATCTACTAATAGCATATGTATTATGTAATATCAAGACTAGTAAAATTCATAACATGCATTAGACTTCCTATAATCTTTGCATATTCTTTTTGCTTAACAGGTTACCTTTATGGGGTCTTAAATTATGATTAGGATCAATTGGTGTTATATTAGATTTATAATCAAAGAAATTGAATTTTCTTCAAATTCTTTCAATATAATGTGATTGTGTTAAAATAAATGCACCATTTTGTTTTATTACGCTCATTCCCGAAATCATATTAGAGTAACTTAAATCATTAATTACAAAAAATTTAGTTAACTAAACCATTACTGGTGAAAAGATATACAAGATATGGAGAGATATGGTGCTATTATCAATTAAATACAGATAATCCTAGCCCAAGCCTACTCTAAAAATTAGATGTCATTTTATGAAGTTATCTTTATAAATTGAGAATCTCATGAATAGAACAAAAAACTTAGATAGAGAGTATCCAAAAACAATATTAACATATAGGTTGTATCTCAAGTGCATTATTTATTTTTATCCTTAGAATAGTGGGAACCAAGATATGCTAAACTAGTACCGATAGGCGTACCGGTCGCCTACCGGACCGGTTCGAGACTGGTTCGGACCGGTACCAAACTGGTATGCATAACACAGCGCGTGCGGGTGTGCTCGCTGCCCACAGCGCGCCACATGCGCTGTGGCGAACCAGTGCGAACCAACTTGTTCGCACTGATATGCATCTAGTATCGTTCGGTTCAGGCCAGTTCCAGCCCCATAGGGGGCGGAACCCTTTTCCACCGCCGAACCGGACCGGTCAGATACCGAACTTGCTTGGTACGGGCTGAATCGGCCGGTACAGGCCGATTCAACATTCCTTGAGGGGGACAACTATCTATCCTATAGAAAGTTCCGTAGCTAATTCAATGCACTTAACATCCATAATAGATAAGTTGGACATTTGTCCTTAATAGAACCCATAGCTTTTGTAGAGTGATATATCTAGAGCATGGTATGTTGTACCGGTCCGAACCGGATGGTATGAGGCGCACTGTACTGTACCAATTCGGTACTAGTATCCGGTACGGATGACATACCGAGTATGTATACACCAAAAAAATTTCGTACCAGATCATATCGATACTGTGCTAGTATGGCACCGGTACGGGGTCCGATACCGAGACGACGAACCTTGGTCTAGAGTATTCTTGATGAATTTGCCTTTGCAAGTACGAAAGATAAGGTTGCTTCTTTTATGTTCTTGGTTAAACCTAAGTATACTTGCTAAGCTAGGATCAGCACATGGCCTATAATATGTTGCGTTAAGTTGACCAAATACTCATGTATAATGTGAACATTGTTTCACTTAATATTCAATGTTTTGAGATCAAGGTTCAATCCTCTCAATCATTTGAAGTCGTTGATTCATGTTCATCCATAGATCCAAGGTCATCCACCAATTGCTATGCACTATACATTACTCGAATTTATTTTTCTATTTTTATTTATTTATTTATTTATTTTAAAATTCAAATAAGCAGAAAATTGTTACATTATTTTTAAATTAACCAACAAAAGGTTGGTCGCCAATAGACACTTTCATGTTCAAATATTTCTAACATTGGGAACCCAAGGATGGGTCCCGACAATTGAATTTTCATCATTGAAAGTTAAACTTCTACAATGACTTTATTTCCATCTAATTTAAATTGTAGAGTATTTTTAAATTGAAAAAAAAATAACCAGCCAACCTTTTAACCGTTGGGACCAGTCAATTCTAGTTCTCAACGGGCACTTTTGGGTCCCAACAGTTGATTTTTGACCATTGGAAGTTTAACTTCCAACTACCACTTCATTTCATCTGATCTAAATTTCTTGATTTTTAAATAATATGGTTCTATGCTGATTGGGAGTACTTGAATGAATAGTCACTTGATTTGTGACTACTAGACAACTATTTGCATCTCTTTATTTTTATAAATAAGAGTGATTGAGCAAGATACTAACACAGAAAACTCTCCTCTCTCACACAAACAAACCACCAAAATTCTCTTCTACTTTTAGTTAATTTTTTACTTTTCTCATTTTGGCTGGGTGTTTCAGTTTCCAAGATCCTTAGGGAGCACTCTCTTAGAGATATTGAAAGTGTGAGGCATTGTATCCTAGAGATAAAATTTCCACAAGTCCATCTGCATCTATAATGGGAAAATCACTATTTTAAAGATAGCATCTTACTTAGAATGCCTTGCCTAACCAAATTCATTCTTTCCATCTTTCTTCCTTTCCACTCTATTTCTAGACTTACTTTCATAATAAACCCCATCTCACCTTCAAAGAGAGGATCCCTGCATAGAGATGTCAAACAGATCTTAAAATCAAAGTCCAGATTTGAGTGTCTTTTCACCAGATGGCACCAAATATGTGATAGTAAAACTTCACACGCATATCTAATGATTTGAGAGCTTTTCCACAATTGGCTTTATATTTGATATCAGCTCTATGGATAATCACCGAGTTTTTGGCAGAGGTAACTATAGGAGGAGGAGGGACCTAGCACCATACAAAGAATGCTTGTGCGCGAGTAGAGCAAACTACCTATTTTATTGATAACAGAATTAGAATTTACAAACCAAAGAGCAACTCTTCATGATCATAGAACAGAAAAAGGGTCCAAATGAGATAGAAGATGGTAAGACTTGATAACGGGAAAGATGTTCATCTCTGAGGTCCAAAGCTAATAAACCAAATAAATATATAATCCTGTATACAAGTTTAAATAGGAGAATGAGATCCAGGACACAAAAAAGTTCAAGAAAATAATGATATTAGCAGAGAGTTAAGATTATGCACCCCTGATTTCGGATTACAAATTTTATGTAGAGGGGTTTGTGTTTCTAGGATCTATATAAATAAGTGCTTAAAAAAAAAAAAGCAAGAGTTTGCTTATCAAATCTGCATTATGAACAGATCTGAACATATTAACATAAAATTAAATAAATATGAGGGTGGAATATGGAGTTCCTGGTTGCTGCTGAGTACAAAGTGTAGGGTAAGGTGTGATCAAGTCTTGGAATAGAAAGGAAATAGCCCTTGAGATCTGTAATGAAATAGAATGAGGTTTTGTTGATCAGATCAGTTTGAGATTTAATGTAACAAAAAAAATATAATAGTTACAGGTAATAATCATAAGAGGAAGAAAAATAGAAGAATGCAACATACTGGAGCAGATTTATCAAAGAAAATATAACTATAAAATCATGAATTTACACCAATTACAACTTTATCAACTAACAACACAATCTCCACCTAGAAATATATTCAAAAGTTTATATAAAAATAAAATAAAATTGAGTCTCCCAACATGATGTGTTTATAAATCAATTAAAGAGAAATCTAAGAAGAAACAAGAGGAATAAAAATAACAAAGGTTAGGACAATAGGAACCTGAGCAATTACTTAATAAGGAGCTTATGTTCAGAAGGCCTCGTAGTAAAAAAAGAGGGAAAGTTGAAGATGTGTGCAATACCCTGGGCATAGGTGCAGTACAATGTTTCTGCATCCATTAAATCATGTACGTTACATGAACTAGATGAAAGTGTCAATTGCTTGCGTACATCTAACTTTCAGATCCTTCTAATTGCTAGAACTGAATATATGGGGACATAAAACAGAAGGGCACAAAACATGTTCCACCCAACAATAAGCAAGAAACCTGAGCCTTCTTTTACTGAATCTCATGCCTTCATTAATTCTCCGCTACTCATGATAACTTGACCAATTAAACTCCTCAAGTACGTCAGCATGCAGTCACAAAGAAAGAAAGGGAACATAATGGCCTTCTGTATCTATCTTAGCTAAAACTGTCAAAATCATTATGCATGACTCAACAACAAAAGAAAGCCTCCTCCAGTAAAGGAACTACAATCTAAAGGAACCTCAAACATTATAACCCCTATCCAATCCATTATCCTTTTAATATCAGCTTTACCCACTCTTAAGTTCTGTACCATCTCCAATACATCCACATGCCCAAGTGCCAGTCTGTGCTTTCCTAATGAATTGCAAGGATAAATAAAGGAGACAGTCTTTTCTTAATAAAGATTGAGAAGGCATGAGTTTCCCACCCAGCTTTTCTAAAGATTGGAATGCTCGAAGGCTCAAAATTCCATTTGACTCAAGTCATGATACATAAAGAGTTTAGGAAATTCTGTTCCAAGCACACTATGACAAGATCCCCAGCAGCAAATTGCCACTCAAACTTCGAAATACAACCTTGGAAGAAGCATAGCAGCATCATGACACAACCTAGAAGATTTTCTACAAAATAAGGCAAATTTGAGAAGATATTGTTTTATTGGATCTTTCTCAACATCATGAACCTCATTTACAGTAACAAAGAATCAAACAAGGGGGGTAAATATCCTACTTTACCGATACACGGTTATACAACAGCAAAACAATAGCACAAGCCACTAACAATATTCCAAATGAAACCTAGTTACTACATAGATGTCAAAATTAACCGCCGAAACTAAGCCAAGCCTGATTTCCCATCCATCAAAGAACAGACACACCAGTCGCGAATTTCACTTACAAACATATGATCGAACACCATATCCGCCGGAACAGCTATAAAGAGCTCTAATCAGCTTATTCAATTACAAAGTTGTCACAAGAAAAACAAAAAGAGAACTTTTTTCTTGGATTTTGTTGATTCTTGTTTTTTTTTTATTACCTGGACGGGCTTGGGGCCGTACTTGAAGAGAACGCCGCGGAGCTGGTTCTTGCGGGAGCCGAGGCCGAGGCCGTCGGAACCGGCGGGGATCGAGGAGGTGCCGCTGCCGGAGCCGGCGGCAGACTTGAGGGAGCGGCCGCCGACGAGGCCGGCGAGCCAGGAGGAGGAGGAGGAGGAGGCGGGGACGGTGGCCGAGGGATTCATGGCGAGTGATCGGCTGCTCCCCCGCCCATGTGACGGACAGAAGAATGGAATTAAATTATAGCTGGTTTTTTTTTTTTTTTTGAAGTCCGGAGCACCGTGGGGCCCGGAGACGGATCGGAGACGGTATTTTCCAGGGTGTAAGAATGCACGTACAAAATGAAGAGTAATGGATGGCTGTGATCCCATTGATCCCTCAACATTTTTAAGAAAAAATTAGCCCCTTGAAGGGCAGATACGCTTAAATACCAAATATTTAAAAATTCTAATTAGCCACCAAAACTTATTTTTAATTCCGACATAGCCAAATCACATTTCAGCATCTTAACACCATCAACCAAAAGTAAGAAATGACTAAATTACTCTCGTTTCTTTTGGGAGGATAACGATTGGAAAGAAACCGTTTATATTTAATTAAGAAGCTGTATCTAATAATTAATATACCTGCGCTAAAAGGCACCCAAGTTTCCACCCTATCATTCTCATATGGGATCATATGAAGTGGAGCCTAAGTATAAGCAAGAGAGAGTAGGCTGGGTGTTAAAGATGGGGGAAAATTGCTCTCTTACAGGCTACTGGTCTACCATTTTAATTAGGATTTTTACATGGATATCCTTCTAAATATCAAATTTTACATTAATATCCTTCTCAAATTGATATTTGCATGTATACCTTCGTAAAACTCTGTTATTGTACAAATACCCGTAATATAACGGTTGTTCTAACGGTGCTAAGAAAAAACATATTTATATTAATTAAAAACAAAATAAAATTTTAAAATTATGTTATTGTCTCTGTTTTCTTTTTCTGCTATCGGAATCGCAATCTATTTATATGTCTACCCATTAAGAATATTTTAGTCATTTTAATTTGAAACCATTAATTTTTTTAATGTCGTTAGATAGCATGAATATATATGCAAAAACAAAAATAAAAAAAAGGGTAAAATGCCATAATAAGTGTCTTACGAGTGTATATATGTAAATATTAATTTTGAGGGTATTCATACAAAATCCAATATTTAGGATGATATTCATGTAAAAAAAAACCCTTTTAATTAGCCGCATACAAGTTCTCTTTTGGCTATTGTCATATGGTAGAGAGAGCTTGCTTGCATGCATAATGGAATCTTGTTTAGCTTATCCGTATTCTCAATTAGTGTCCAAAAGAACAGGTGTAATCTATGTATATTGGTGGATCTGAATCACATCTAAATGGATTCTGGATGTATGCAAATACATATCAGTTAGCTTATACAAATTTGATGTCCTCTTTTTTCAGTTAGCTCTTCCTCCATATCATTCTACACATCATTTAGTGCAATCAATCTAAATCATATAAATTTTTTTTTTGAAACTATGAGAAGCTAATCTCCACCTTTTTGTATCCTATAACCACCTAGCTTTTAGGAGCTGGCTCTAATTAAAATCGAACCCTTAACCTCTTCTACTCAAATAGTAAGGAATGATACCATCCAAATAAGTGCCTGAGATATATCTAAATAAATTTAGTTGCATACATATGCATATTCTCTCCTTTTTTTTAAAAAAAAAAAAAAGAAAGGGGAGGAGTGGGGGATTGCTCAATGCATTTTTTTTAAATAAATATACATGATGTACATAAAAAACGATTCCATATAATGGTCATTCTCTCTATGATTATATTGCTAACTTTTGTATTAAAATTGACAAGTTTGTACTTCATTTTTTTTTGGTAAGGATTGATCAACACATTTTTTTTGAAATAAATATGCATGATGTACACAAAAAACAAGTTCATACAATCACTGTCTTTATAATTATATTGGTGGTTCTTGTATTCAAGCAAACCCATTAATGTGCATTTCTTGAGGGCCCTATGTTATGGCAAATATGTTAGTGGCTATAGCAGTTGTTAACAATAACAATGGCGGACCAGGACTGATGATTTAGTTGCTTATTGGTGGTGGAAAATAGTGAACAATTATGCCTTGGCACCAGGGAGAAGTAGGCAATGCTTATTACCGTGGGGACTGGTAGGGCCCAAACTTTACACAGTTGGACCAATCGCCAGTCTAGAGAGTAACGAGGAAAAGAGTAAAGGAGAATCCAGACTCGGACCAGAAAGATGCTGGTCTGCCAAAAATTTTCAACATGCGTGCACGCCCTCCTCCTATTCTTCTTTCTCGATCATGACCGGTTCAACCCTTAGACGGCTGAGATGGTCCCCTACGACTCCGGCCTAAAGAAGGCCCGGCCCTGCCATTACTGCCTCGGTCACTAGTCACGCGGGTCCCTTCTCTTTTTGATTAAATAGATTAGCTATATATCGATTGAAAATAGTATTCTAATTATAAATTTTAAGTACAAAAGTTTGATTAAAAATTTTGCATTTCAAAAAACTAGATAGATTATTTTAAATTTTTTGAAGTATTTTTTGCTTATTAAAATTTTTTTATCATTGCCCGTTCGTCTTAGGCCTCCAAATATATTGAGCGGCCTTTGCTTTTGACTCCACCGGTATCAGTTTTTGTGTTTTTTTTATTTTTTTTCTTTGTTTTTTTTAACCTTTAAATTTAGGTTTATGTGAGAAAAATGGGTTTTTGGACTTTTTTTTGGTGTTTTTATTGTTAATTCTGTCAGTCTTGTTATGTTTCTTTGGGGTGGAATTTTGACAGATAAATGGCGTGACGCTCCATTTAATTGGATCTTTTATTGATGTTTTAGCAGATTAAGAGGCCTGATAAGATGTCTATAAAAATTGGATGTTCAGACGATTAATGTTATTTTTTTACCACCCTATCTATATAAAAAAAAAAATTGAAGCTGGGAATTAGTTCCTATATCTTTGATAGACGTTTCTATTTGGCGGGTACTAAACCGTTATAACGGTGTGACGGTTATCAGACGCGAAGAAGAATGGACGATAGCAATGTTATCCTGAATTAATTTCGGTCACTTGTACTCTTTTTATAGCCTCCTCTCATCTCTGAACTCTTTGATCACACCATCATCTTTCCCACCCATGGCTACCGCTGCCGTCTCCTCTCTTCTCCCCCTCCACTCTTCTCGAAGAACACCTCCAATCGCCGGCGCTCTCCCTTCCTCTCTTGCCCGCCGCTCTTTTTCCCTCCTCCCAATCTCCTCTCCCTTCCTCTCTTCCCCATTCACCTCACCCTCATTCTATCCCACCTCCAAACGCTTCTCTTCCCCTTCTTCCAACTTTTATGTGAAAGCCGTGGCCCAGGAGGAGAAGAAGAAGGTCCTCGTTGTCAACACCAACAGCGGCGGCCATGCCGTCATCGGCTTCTACTTCGCCCGCCAGCTCCTCGGCTCGGGCCATGAGGTCACCGTGCTCACCGTCGGCGAGGAGAGTTCCGATAAGATGAAGAAGCCCCCATTCACCAGATTCTCGGTAAATTCGCCCTTCTTGGCCCCTGCGGCCCTGCCCATTGATTTTGATTTGTCTTCTGGCTTGTTCGCTATCCTTTTGTTCCCTTAGCCGTGGATTTGATTGATCCTGTAGGAGTTGGTGAGTGCCGGCGGCCGGACGGTCTGGGGAGATCCAGCAGAAGTAGGGAAAATTGTCGGCACGGCCACGTTTGATGTGGTGTTGGACAATAATGGCAAGGATTTGGATGCGGTGAAGTACGTAAACCATCAACATTTTTCTTTTTCTTCTTTGATGTTTTTGCTTCTTTATGTTGCTTCTCAAGATGTCAAACGCAATGCTTTGGCCATGTCTTCTCCTAATAAAACTGATTCTTGGTGAAAGCTCATAAGATATTTTTAACTGCTAACACTTAATTAAAGCATATATAGCGTAAACAAGAGTGAAATTAAATTTTATTGTGGTCCTGCAAAACTTAGTCGTGGAGGATAAGAGCCTACAAACAAGAGGATATGAAGACAATGAGTGATATCTAAATGAAAAAGAATTGAAAATGATGACCGAGCAAAAATTAGTGACCAGGAGACAACATGGTTTGATGTTTTTGTAATATTGGATTCATCATACAAAAGAATTAATGAGGTATTGAAGATGAATTTAATAGAACTAGACTTCAGTGCATTAAGGGGAGAGGTCCTTCCTATTTGTATTGTAAATTTGCAATAGACACATGCCTTAGCTAGTTAAATTAATGAAGAAAGCCCGTCGTGTTTTATGACAGAAAATGTTGAGCTAATAAACAGGGTTTAAGAAACTAGGATTGACATGGAAAAGTAGGAATTTTGAGTCTGATTAATGGTAAGTCTAACAGATTGTAAGGCAAGTATGAGCCTGAGTTTCAACGTTGAACTCGAAAATTGAAGAGCATCTTTTGGAATGAAGCTTGTGGAGTATATTTTGGATGGAACTTTTCATTAAGATATTCACCCATAATCCCATATATATACATGTCATGTAAGTCACATTAAAATGTAGTTCACGACATACAATGAATATAGTTGTCATAATACTTATTACGAAATGCAGACCTGTGGCAGACTGGGCCAAATCAGCTGGTGTCAAACAATTTCTGTACATCAGCAGTGCTGGGATATACAAGACTGGTGATGAGGTTCCTCATGTTGAAGGGGTATGCGGTTCAAGTTAAACTTCCTTATTTTTCTGGGTGCATGTTTGCCAGAAACCTGCATATTTTTGGCTTTTTGGTTTTCAAGAAAGCACAAGCATTGTTTAGTGCAATTGTGCATCTACATAATATACAAGTTATCAGTGCAAACTTAACCTTGCCATCTTCTGTAACAGAATATACATACAAAAATACATACACATATACATACATTCCACACATACGCACTGGAACATGCATAGAGGTACACACACATGCATAAACACATACACAATAGATAGTTCTACAGACACACTGTTGTAAATAGATTTTTTTTTTGAGTCCAGAGGGGCTAATACTCATCTTTTCTACCCTATATCCACCCCACTTTTTGAGGTAAACTGGAATTGAACCCTGGACCTCTTGCCCTAGTAGCAAGACTTGACACCATCCAAGCAAGTACCTGGTGGTTTGTTGTAAACAAATAGTAACAGTTTACCTAATTAAAAAATTGTCATGATCGTATAAATAAATAGTACTACAGGAACATAGTTTATTAAGCTCATTGTTCAAGTTTCATGACAATAATCCCTATCGCATCTGCTAGAGCCATTTCCTCTACCACAGAATGATTTCTGTTATCTCCACTCTCCATCCAAGTCTTTGTTTTCTCTCCTCTGAAACCTTTCAAATAAGACATCATCCCTAACCCATCTCTTAAAAATCAGTTGTTATCAAGGTTTTTTTTCTTTTTCTTATCCATCTTCCTTTCACATTATTATCATCATAAGCTATGAAGTCTTTAGTTATATAATCAACAATAACAAAAACTAAGGGCATTTAGTATTTCTTTTGTTTTCTGCTTTTGTTTTCAAAAGCCCAAGAAGAAAAAATGTCCTATACCAGCAACACATATGATGAAACCCTTTTGCATTTTCAAGTTGTTCAGTAAAAATCTTTAGGGCTTTGGAAGCAAAATTTTATTTCTTTCAAAAATGAGCTAAAATAGAATCAAGGAATAACATAAGTTTTGTGCAAATGTTGTCTTACATGTCAAGCTCCATGTGGAATTTCACTAATTTGTAAAGAAACAAAATGGAAAAACAGAAATGGTGCCGAACAGGCCCTAAATATTCTAAGTTGCTTAAAGCTACATGATTAGTATATTGATAGTCACTATGTTGTGAAAGCAAAATGAGTTTGCCATGACATAAATGATAGACATGGTGATTCATCCTAGGTCCTTGAAGTGGAAGTTTAGGACTTTGTTCATGATATATCTATGCATAAAAACATGCTTAGGTGGTTTCAAGAATATTTACCAATCCATGATATGATTCTGGAGTTGTTTTTGTTGTCTGAAGAGTTTGCTCAGATTGTGAAAGCACACAACCCTCCAATTTTTACTGTTCTTCTGCATCAGTCCATGTGCACCATCCCAATAGCCTTTTTTGGACTCTAAACTCTAGAACCGCGAGCAAAGCAGACACTTCACACAATGGAATAGATTTGTTATTTTAGATCTAAGCCTTTTTTCCTCTCCCATCCTCTCTTCTTCTTGGAGTAGTGCCTACGTGGTTTCTTATAGTTTTGCACACTTCCTTATGCCCCCTATAAATAGGAGAGGCCCTATGATTCGATGGCTAGCTCCAACTAGGAAGCCTCCTTGGCATCCTAGTTGGACTTGAATAGTAGAAGAGGGGGAAGTAACCCATGCTAGGGTGCCTTTCCCTTTGTGATTGAACTGCCGTAGGGGATTTCATATCCTACCACACAAAGGAGAGAAGGGAGGGTGGTATACTAAGAAAGGTGACCGCCCACTCTTCTAAACCTGGTCCAACTAGGTTTGATTTGGTCAAAGCTTCATTCTTTCTTGACTAGGCTTGATCGGGTCCAATTAGACTCTTCTAGGCCCAATTTATGCTCAATTAACTAGTCAGATCTTACATGATCCAATGAACTAATAATTGAGAGAGCAATTAATTAGAATCCAGTTCTAATAATAGTTGGTGATAGGTCACCCATGCTAGACATGTTACTAGGATAGGTCAACTCAGCTCCTTGTGTCAACAATAACCTACCCTTTAAGATCTGCTATGTCATGCATTAGCAATGTTGCTGGGCATGCAATATGGTCCCTGGTGAGCTAGGATGAACTAGTGATTCCTTATTCCTGCACAAGCTTTATAATTACATTTTGGCCCCATCATTCTAGTATTCTCCAATGATAATCTAGAATCCTTAATCATGCCAGTCACATTTTAGATAAACTTGTTCATACAAAACCTTTTTCAAAATAATTAATTACTAAGATAATATATTTTGGAAACCAATTAATTATTTTCTATAATCTAGAAGGATCACCATACTTGAACTTGACTATGTTGGCCAGTGGTCACTATAGGTCAGTCTGGATGAGGCCCTAGAGCAAGATTTGCCATATCAAAAGTCAATTTATGCTTGAAACTTTCAGAGGCCATAACTTGCCCTTATGATGTCCGATTGAGGTGTTTATTTTTAAATTAGGTAACTTTTCTAGATTTATAATGCACCTAGAGATTAGAGGAAAATTCCTTTGTTTCAATCTTGAAATGAGTTGGTCAAAGTTTTTTTTTTTGGAAAGATTTTGACAGGTATATCTTACGATCTAGGAAAAGCTACATAAAGTAGTTAAAGACAAAATTGATGTAGAAGTTTAAATTTACCTTCGATAGAATTTTATTTTTTTATGATTATTTCCACTAGCTATCTCTATTTTAGAATAATTGTAACCTTTTATAACTAGAAGATGAATCCAACCTGAATTATGTAAGGATAGATCTTACTACCATAAATAAAGGACTTATAACTCAATTTTAGGAATCATTATGAAAGAAAAGTGGACCTAAAGCCTACTTTCGCCAATTCTATAAATAGATCTGGACTTGATATTTCTACATCTTTAGAAAGTGTAGCTCTAAATAGAGCAGAATGAAGGCATATAGCCAACTCCAACTAGTTTGGGGTTAAGGCTTAGTTAAGTATTCTATTTCAAAAATTCAAGTTGAGTGGGTTAAAGGAGTTCCTTCACTTTCACTTCTCGGGTCATTCCAAAACATAAATAATGGTATGGGCCCTTAGACTCCCATGTGTGATCATGTCTCTGCCTCGATGTGGACACAAGTAGTATGATGGTTCCCTTGTCAGATAACCTAACCCTCACTCATATAGACCTAGTAAATCAGTGTGCTTCCATCAAGGATATAATCCAAGATACCATGATTGATACACGAGTTTGACCCTCACTTTACTAATCCCCAAAATGTATTATGTATCTTATGCTTAAAGCCAAGGAGCCACTTGCAAGATATGCACCCGGTTCACATCTCTATTATTGAAAATAATTTTCGAGGTGGATTGCCCGTGCTTACTATTTAATCAATGTGATAGCACTATCTGAGCATTTGTGCAAAGTCACTACCAAGGACTGCTATACTGGATCTGGAGCCCGGATCGGTTGCTCGGTGGCACAGGTTAGTACGACCTCGTGCCATTCCGTGCCTGGCCCATACCGACATGGTAGAGGTAGAGGGAGAGGGAGAGAGGGAGAACGGGAGAGAGAAAAAGAGAGAGAGAAGGGGGAGGCCGACGAAGGGTCGGCAAGCCGTACGGAGGAGCAAAGGGGGGCTCCACCTCCGATTTTTCTATTTTATTTGAAACAGGAGTTTTGGAGGAGGTCCCTTTTTATTTTCGCGATTTTTAAGTAAAGTTGGCAAGGAGTTTACTAACTTTACTTAAAAATTGCAAAAATAAAAGGGCCCCTAGGACCCCTATGTTTAACAAAACGGAAAAATCGGAGGTGGAGCCCTCCTCCGCCTCCTCTGCATGGCTCTCCAGCCCTCCGCCGACCGGCCTCCACCTCTCTCACTTCCTTCCTCTCCCTCTTCCTCCCTCCACCGCTCTCTCTTTTCCTCTTTTGCCTTCTCCTTTTTTTCTCCATCGCCGATTTCTCGTTTTGGTTGCCGGAACTATCTTGGTCCACCACCGATACAGTTCAGTACATCCCAAACCGGATGGTTCAGGACGATTCCGCCGACCATGGTTACTACCTTGGTGGATAAGAAACTCCACATAGTTACTATACATCTCAGCAGCCATACAGATGCGATGCCCAACCTTACTCACAGATGTGAATAAAATTTTGAATGCTTAGGAATATCCAATCCTCCCTATGGTAAACATTTCGATCTCTTGGATAATTTCCCTAAAGCACTTAGACTCTTTTTTGGTTCTAAGGCTAATGTTTGATGTATAATCAATACTGTTTAATGATCATGCATATGAAATATTCATGTATTATTTCAACCAATATTTAAAATTACATGTAAATAGTTTTTAGGGCATACCCTACTCTAATAATAAGAGTTCAATTTAGTGATTTCAAAACAAAACTGCTGAATTTGCTTAGTTACCATATATTGCAAACCATGGTTATTTAAGTATGAATTGTGACTCTTAGAGCAGGTAACTTTCAAAAAACTAATTTTAATACTTCTTCATAAACCATTAACCCTGCAAGGAGAATTTAGCTTTTGTTTAGTCATATAAAAGTGAACTCTCCAAGTATGCAGGACCCCGTCAAAGATGATGCTAGTCATGTATTCGTGGAGAAATACATTGCAGATCTATCCTTTAGTAGCTGGGCAATATTTCGTCCACAGTATATGACTGGATCTGGAAATAACAAGGACTGTGAGGAATGGTTCTTTGATCGTAAGACCTCCACCACTTGCCTCATGTTTGTACTTTCCTTTTCAATTTATTTATTATTTTTAATGAAATTGCCTGTGATTTCACAATTTCATGAACTAGAACATTTAGTTAAATGATCTTATATGATTCTAAGTACCAAAAACAACCCACATTCTTGCACATATGTATATGATGTACTTTTATGCTTGCATTATTGTAACTTGAAAGCAATGAGAGCAAAAAAATCCTATTTATAGTCATGATCAATGGTTAAAAACATAATGTATTGTTTTAGATGACGAAGAAGGTTACAATCTAATAACTTGGATCTTTTAACAATGACAAGAATTAAGATTATACAGAAAGTGATGGAATTGCTTAAAAGATATCATGAGAGATATTATCAATGAATTACAGCCTATGCAAGGGAGAAGAAAGCAGAAACCATGTGAAAGATATGGACAAAGTGATGTAAAGTAGTGCACTCAATATCTGTTGAAGGATGTACGAAGAGGATGGGAAGACCTAAAATGACATGTAAGGTATATGGAAAATGTGAAATAAAACCAGAGTCAGCCCCACACAGTCATGCTTGGCTAATGAGGTTTCATAAAGACAACCATGAATTTTGGGATTAGGCTTGATGGTTATGGCTTTATGTGAATGTCAAATTGATCTCGTTAGTATATGTATTTTGATGAGATAGATTTTTTTGATGACTATAAAATTTTGTATTCTGCTAAATGCTAATTCTTAAATTATTGTGCAAATGAAACTTATTTTGGACCCCATGTATGTTTGTGCTGGCATTTTATTGCGAGGTGGAGTCTCAAAGTATTGGGTTAGTTAAGCTAAAACAAACATTTTCTCCTCACTTTTTCCTTACCTTTTTTGGTTTCTCTCTCTATTTGTTACTTGCAGAACCTTAAGGCACACTGTCTAATAGTACTTTCTTAAAAATTTAAGTCATCCTCACTATGCAATTGTTCAGATAAACTAGTTCCCAGGATACAACAAGCTATTAACCCTTAGTTTCAACTTAAATGTTCTTCCGAACACGAACTCTGGAAAATCCATCGCTAGTTGCCACTCTATCTAATCTTTCCATTGCATGTCAAAAGACCATTTGAAAAACTTGTTCATGTGGGTTCAAGTTAATTAGATCTTTCCCTAAATATTCATTTTGTAGCATTTAGAGACTTGTTGCATCCTTCATAAACTACTGCTCCAAAGTTCGTGCTTTATCCTAGCATACCAACCACGAGTTCAATATTGGACACAGCATCTTGGTTTAAAAATCATCATAGATGGGAATCCCAGATTCGACAAAAAGAAATTTGGGTAGGATATTAGCTTATATTTTTGGGCTTTCAAGATAACATAATATGGTCCACCAGGCTCAAATGAAAGAAGAGAAGATTGAACAAGCATCAAGAAGTGTTCCAATCTCAATGAAATGGTAAAGAAGTCTCATGAAAGAAAAGCCTCAATAAAGAAGAATAAGAAGATCCGGTTAGAGCTAAGGTAGATGGAGAAGGATCTCTCTCAAGGTTTTAAGTATTGATTTCAGTCAGTTTCAGAAACTGATGAAACTCCTGCTTTATATTTATATTTATATTTATTTGTTTGTTAATAAGTTGTTTCCTATATTGATTTGATATGTTTGTGGTAAAGTTACGGTATTTAACTGCAAGGTTTAGTTTTGGTACTTTATGATAATAATTTCTCCATGCATTTTATAAGAATCTGCATTCTGATGGATCATTTATCCTTGTGAATTATAATTGTTTATTTTGCAGGAATTGTTCGCAATAGACCAGTTCCAATCCCTGGATCAGGCATGCAACTGACTAACATTGCCCATGTGAGGGACTTATCCAGCATGCTGTCTCTTGCTGTTGAGAAACCCCTTGCTGCAAATGGCAAAATATTTAATTGTGTGAGCGATCGTGCTGTGACTTTGGATGGAATGGCCAAACTCTGTGCTAAAGCGGCAGGACGGGAACTCAAAACTGTACACTATGATCCAAAGGCTCTCGGAATTGATTCGAGGAAGGCATTTCCTTTTCGTATTATGGTAATTGTCTCTCTTGATCATAGTACATAATGAAATCCAACAAGCTATTTACTGAAAGTAATTGACATTATTCTATGTGGTGCAGCACTTCTATGCAGAACCAAGAGCTGCAAAAGAGATATTGGGATGGACTAGCACCACCAACCTTCCAGAAGATTTGAAGGAACGATTTGATGAGTATGTTAGTATTGGTAGAGATAAGAAGCAGATGCAATTCGATATTGATGACAAGATACTGGAGTCTCTTAAAGCTATGGTCACTGTATAACAACCATATTAACATGAAATGGTTCAGAAGGTGTGAGGTGGCTTAAGGTGTTTCTTAACTGTATCAGTAGTTTGTGTCAACCAATTTCTGCCATTATCAATGGATGACCTATCAGTCTGACATGACAATAAAATTTTAAGACCTTTGCTTCTACAAGGTTATCCTGAAGACTCCAGCCTTTTGTTCATCATACTCGCTAAGTGTGTCCCTCATTGATCCTTCAAGGTCATATAAGGACTTAGGAAAAACTTGAAATTTCGAGCGATTTGCTCATCTCTTACACTAAGTGAAGGGAACAGCCTGCTGATAACCCGGTAAATTCTGTGTCAAGCCCTAGTGAGTTGTCTAGTCCATTTTTTGTGGGATTTTCTTCCCACATATTCTATAAAATATTTTGGAATAAAAAATACTCATGATTCTGTTTATAGTGGAGTCAAATTGGGTTAGTCTTTGAGTAAACCAAGAAGTCCTGGTTTTGGTTTTAAAGTTCTAGCTGAAATTGGGCTAGTCTCTGATCTCTCAACAACAGAACTCCTATATTTTGTATTGTACAAGGGACTCCATTCTCTCAGATGAAGAGTATTCTTGAACCAAGAAGTCCTGGTTATGGCTTTAAAGTTCTAGCTGAAATTGGGCTAGTCTCTGATCTCTCAACAACAGAACTCCTATATTTGGTATTGTACAAGGGACTCCATTCTCTCAGATGAAGAGTATTCTTGTTGCTTCTATAACCGCTTGGTGCACAAACTAACTGGAAGAATTTCAACCTGGGCATGTTTTTGAGTTTGGTGTTCTGTTGCTGCATGCTTTATTGATGGATCCATTTTTCTCTGAATTTTTTCAACTGTCACTAAATAATAGGCCAATAGCCGAAAACTTATCTTGGCACTCACTCACCTTCCTTAGGTGGAGGGTCCAAGTTTTCTCCAGATGGCAGCATTTTCCATTGCCTTAAACTGTGTGCTATCAAATTTTTTCCATTGCCTGTTAAGTACTACAGATGTATCTATTGATTCATAATATATGCACGTAACAAATTATGTTGTTTCACAAGCACATAAAGATAGAGTTCAAGAGGACTGCCCTGCGGCTCCAAAGGGCTTACAGATAGAATGATCAAGTATGATTTGGATGCTCATGGCTTTGTTTAGAGCTGCAAGTGGATTTGGATGACCCACTCTGGATCTAGAACTCACCGAAAAAATAATCAAATCCAATATCGACCCAAGTTATTTCAATTTGATTTAGGTCAAATGACATGACTCGTTTGATTTAAAGCTGAATCAACTAGAAGTTAACATACTATGCATTTCAAAATCCTCCATGAATTTAAGAAATCAGTTTACTTTTAACAATAACTTCTGTGTAGTTAAATATTAATTTCTTTTGGTCATTATAATTTAGATGTGGTTTCAACCGAATTTTATGTGACAGAAACCTAACAAAGAGGAATACGAAAAGTAATGTTACGGGACTCCAATTATGTACACATGAAAAATTCTCTTATCAAATAGCGTAAGGTAATTAATGCAACTTATGGGATTTGTTGCCAAAAAAAAAAAAAGAGTTGTTTGGATATGAATTTGTCTAATTGGCATTTATGGATCCATCAGCTTTCTCTTGCCCATAACCGGCACCATAAATAGGGGTGAAAGTGGATAGAATAATATATCTATCCAAATCTATTTTCATATCGAATCTATCCGAATACAAGTAGGAACTGGAGCGTCCAACTAAAATCTGTATTTGTATCCATATTTCTAAAAAAAGAAATATATGGATATAGATAGATAACTACTCGATTCATATCTAAATATCTAATTCTATTTGTAACTCTATTTAATTGTATATACCACTAGTACTAAATGAATGATAAATGAAGTTAATAGCATGTTAATGTGGTCATATACTTTCTTTAAAAATTCTTTTAAGAAAAGTATATAGCCACATTATATGCTATTTACTTGATTTATCATCTACTTAATAATATCTTTGATTATATAGTCATAAATTTTAATTATTTAGCTTATATATGTATTTATATATATACTTTTAATTTCCAATTTGTAAGCATATCTATTTAAAACAAAAATGATTATGAATTTTTGCATTTGACTAATATCCATATTCATACATATATTTATCATGTTAGATATTTTAAATAAAATGATATGTTTATTTATTTATTTATTTGTTCCATAGTGGCCCACATATTGGAAGATATGGGTAGCTATTTGACTTGTTCAAACTAAAGGTTGTGAGATAGTTATCAGCTTACATATAGGAGTTAGTTTTCTTGATGGGATGAAACTAACTTGTACAACGTGCATACAAGGGGTCCCTGGTCTTGCCAGATAGTGCCTGCCATTCCCATCTATAGACACTAAAAGGAAGAAGGCATAGACCAGAAGAATTCCTTGTGCCCTACAATCTCCATTCTCAAAGTCTTCATCTCCCTAAACCTTCAGACAAACGACATCAAATCTGATCATATGGCTGGAGGTAATTCTATTTCCGCTGTGTTTAATTCATCTGATATATCATGAAGTTTTTTTTTTAAGTTTCTTATTGATATACCATATAGTTTTATCACATTTGGTATTAGAGCCATGCTTCCATGCCTGTGTTCGATTTAATTTTTGATGGGTTTGAGGGATGAGTTTTTGAGATCTTCTTCATGAAATAGGTATTTCAGAATAGAGTGCACAGTCATAGAGTTGTGTTTTGTTTCTCCTTGAAACTTTTGATATGAGAGACACCATTTTGAAACAGAGTTTTGGTATATACTATAGACATTCAATAGGCTCCATAAGAGGTCAAACTACCATAAGCATTTATATGACCCTTGTTATCGGAAATCAAGATGAAGAGTCTGGTTCAGTTTTTAAATTTATGAGTCTTCCCCAGACAGAATGTTAGTATAACAAGAATCAATAGCCCCACGACTGTGCTACCTGGATTGTTGCCAGGTTAGTCTTCAATCCACTTGAAACAAAATATAGAGGGAGGAAAAGGCCTGACACAAGGTCCTCCACCTTTTCTACCATTGCACCTGCAAAGGGACCATCTTTGGGTACCAGAACCCCAATCATAAAAGCACCGAATAAAGCATGTGTTCCTATAGTATCTATCACAAAACCAGCAGACAGAACAGCCGCTAGAGTGGCACAAACATATATTTCCCCTACAGGCTCACCCTCTGGTGTGCGTCGTGCAATCCATAACAAGATGGGTCGCACACGGATTATACAAAACAAGACAAATTCAACTCCGCAAAAAAGAACCTAGAGAGAGATAAGAGGGAAATGGCTTGAACCAGATAGGACAACGGCAAGGGTAGGAGGATCCAAGCAGCAGACCTGGCTATACAGTCAATATCAGTTGTAAAGAGCTTGAGCTCCGCAAGGATACAAGCTAGGACTGGGAAGGCTGCGATGGATAGAGCAACACCAATGAAAACTTAAAAAAAAAAAAAAGGAGCACCCTGAATGTCCTTAGAGATTGTATTTCTTATGATAATGCTACAAGGATGATTTTGGAATAATTAGGAAAATGGTTTTGGCAGTGACATTATTATCTCTACCAACATAACTTAAGGATGCCTTGAAGCGTGAATATTAAAATTCTTGGGAGTAGCCACAGCATCCCAATAAATTTTATGCTTACATAAAATCATTTTAAAATTAACTTCATAAGAAGTTTTGGCATCAAATTGTAATAAACTTATAAAATTTAGTAATTTTTACCCACAGGGAAATTATTAAATTTTATGATTTGATTAGAATGAGATGGTAATTTTAGGCATCAAAATAGATTTTTCAATGCCCACAGGTACGGAAAATTTATTTCTTGATGTTTGAATTTATCAGTCTTATTAATTAAAGATAATAGTAATTCATGTGTGATGCAACCTCTACCCACAGGAAGGTCAGGATTACTGTTATATATAGTTTCTTATTTTTCCTTATCATAGCATGTGATTATTCTTTGGTTATTTGCAGCTATTCCTACTGCTATTATTGACAATTCATCTCGCATTCCAACACTTTGTGGTAACAATTATTCCGACTGGAAGGAAAATATTCTCTTCACTTTGGGTTGTATGGATCTTGACTTGGCGCTCCGTGAGGATGAACCTCCCAATCCCACAGAATCCAGTACGCCACAGGAGATTTCTAAGTATGAGCGATGGGAGCGGTCAAACCGCTTAAGTTTAATGCTCATAAAATCTCATGTCAGTAAGGGCATAAGGGGTTCAATCCCTGACTGCACTAAGGTCAAGGATTATATGAAGGCTGTTGAGGAACAGTTTGTGAGTTCCGATAAGGCCCTAGCCAGTACCCTAATGAAGAGATTATCTACCAAAACCTTCAATAATTCTAAGGGTGTCCGTGAATACATCATGGAAATGAGGGATATTGCGGCTCAACTGAAGTCCTTGGAGATTGAAATTTCAGAGCCATTTTTGGTTCATCTCGTGCTCAACTCTCTCCTTTCAGAATACAGTGCTTTCAAAATCTCCTACAACACACATAAGGAGAAATGGTCAATCAATGAACTTCTGACCATGTGTGTACAGGAGGAGGAGAGGTTGAAACATGAGAGGCCCGAAAGTGCACACATGGTAACTCATGGCAAAGGAAAAGCCAAGATAGGCAATCATGGCCAACGGGGCAAGAAGGAGCACAAAGTACCAATCAAGAAAGATGGTATTAAGCCGTGTTTCTTTTACAAAAAGAAAGGTCACTTCAAAAAGGATTGCCAAAAGTATAAAGCCTGGCTCGTAAAGAAAGGTAATTTTAAATCTCTTGTATGTCATGAATCATTATTTATTGATGCTCCTAAAAGTTCATGGTGGGTTGACTCATGTTCTTCAATCCATATTGCCAACACAATGCAGGGATTACTCAACCTCAGGAAGCCAATGGGCAGTGAACAGAGTGTCTATTCAGGAAACAAGATGCGTTCACATGTGGAGGCGGTTGGGATGTTCCGACTAGTTTTAGAAACTGGATATATTTTAGAATTAAAAGATGTTTTTTATATTCCTGGATTTTCTAGAAATCTTATTTCTGTTCCTAAATTGTCAGTACTTGGTTATGAATTTTCATTTAAGGGTTTATGTTTGAACATTTTTATGGATAATTGTTTGATTGGTAATGGAATATTGGTTGATGGTTTATTCAAAATTAACTTGGATCAAAAATTTGAAAATAACTGTTTTTCCTTACATACAAATGTTGGCATAAAGAGGAGTCTCATAAATGAGGACTCTGGCTTACTTTGGCATAGGAGATTGGGACACATCTCCATAGAGAGAATTAAGAGGTTAATGAATGATGGAGTTCTTAAACAAACTCTTAACTTCACTGACTTCGGGACTTGCGTGGACTGCATTAAGGGCAAGCAGACCAACAAGTCCTCTAAGGGTGCCAAAAGAAGTTCAGAAATTCTGGAGATCATACACACAGATATTTGTGGACCATATTCTCCCAGCTTGAATGGTCAGAGATACTTTATCTCATTTATTGATGACTATTCGAGATTTATGTATCTCTACCTTTTAAATGAAAAGTCTGAGACACTTGATGCCTTTAAGATTTATAAAGCTGAGGTAGAGAAACAAAGAGAAAAGAAAATCAAGATCGTAAGATCTGATAGAGGTGGGGAGTACTATGGTAGGTTTACAGATAAGGGACAAATGAAAGGTCCATTTGCACAGTTCTTTGAAAGTGAGGGTATGGTTGCTCAGTACACTATGCCTGGCACACCAGATCAAAATGGTGTAGCTGAGAGAAGGAATCGTACGCTTATGGATATGGTGAGAAGCATGATTAGTAACTCAAATTTGCCACCTACCTTATGGAGTGAAGCTCTGAAGACCGCTGTATATATTTTAAACAGGGTTCCATCTAAGGCTGTCCCTAAGACACCTTTTGAATTGTGGAATGGATGGAAACCTAGTTTGAACCACTTACACGTATGGGGTTGTCCAGTTGAGGTGAGGGTTTACAATCGTCACATAAAGAAACTTGACCCAAGGACAATTAGTGGTTATTTCATTGGGTATTCCCTGAACTCCAAAGGTTTCAGATTCTATACACCCTTAAATAGTACTAAAATTGTTGAGTCTAGAAATGCAAAGTTCTTAGAAGATCATGAACCTAGTGGGAGTGACCATCCTCGTAAAGTATAACTTGAGGAGGTACAAGAGTCGGTTGTTTCACCTCAGAGTGAAATGCGTGTGATTGTGTTTCGAACACAATCATCTGAGCAACAACATATTCATCAAGAACAGGTTCAACCCGAACTTTTTCAACCTACGGATAATGTTGAAGAGTTAGGGATAAGGAGATCTTCAAGAACTAGAAGACCAGCAATTTCTAATGACTATGTTGTATACCTTCAAGAGTCTGATTTTGATGTCGGACCTAAGAATGATCCAACCTCGTTTTCACAAGCCATGAATGGAGAAAATTCCACACTTTGGTATGATGCCATGAAAGAGGAAATGGAATCAATGGCGAAAAATCAGGTTTGGGAACTCGTTATATTACCTAAGGGAATTGCGACCATAGGCTGCAAATGGGTTTATAAAACCAAAAGAGATGTCTCAGGTAATATTGAACGATATAAGGCCAGACTTGTTGCCAAAGGTTTCACCCAAAGAGATGGCATTGACTACCATGAAACCTTCTCTCCAGTTTCTAAGAAGGATTCATTCAGAATTATCATGGCGTTAGTGGCTCATTTTGATTTAGAGCTACATCAAATGGATGTGAAAACGGCCTTTCTTAATGGGGATCTTAAGGAGGAGGTTTACATGGTACAACTTGAAGGTTTCAATACAGAGAATAAAATGGTTTGCAAGCTTAAGAAGTCTTTATATGGACTAAAGCAGGCCTCCCGCCAATGGTATATCAAGTTTCACAATGTTATAATTTCATTTGGATTCATTGAAAACATTGTGGATCAATGCATATACCTTAAGGTCAGTGGGAGTAAGTTTATTTTCTTGGTCCTATATGTAGACGATATTTTACTTGCAAGCAGTGATTTAGGTTTGCTACATGAGACTAAACAGTTCCTCTCTCAAAACTTTAAAATGAAGGATATGGGTAAAGCTTCTTATGTCATTGGCATAGAGATTCACAGAAACAGAATTCTAAGGACCTTAGGTCCATCTCAGAGAGCCTACATTGAAAAGATTTTGGAGAGATTCGGGATGAAAGACTGTGCGTTCTCAATAGCACCCGTTATTAAGGGAGACAAATTCAATAAAGGCCAGTCTCCTCAAACTGAATTGGAAAAGGAAGAGATGAAAAAGGTCCCTTATGCATCTGCAGTGGGCAGCTTAATGTATGCTCAAGTTTGCACGAGACCAGACATTACCTTTGCAGTAGGGTTATTGGGTTGCTATCAAAGCAATCCAGGAATGGAACATTGGAAGGCTATAAAGAAAGTGATGCGGTACCTACAAGGAACCAAAGACTACAGATTGACTTATAGACACACTGACCATTTGGAGGTGGTTGGGTATTCAGACTCGAATTTTGCCGGTTGTGTGGACACCAGAAAATCTACTTCAAGATAAATTTTTCTTCTTGCTGGAGGGGCTGTGTCCTGGAAAAGTAGTAAGCAAACCATTGTTGCTACGTCTACCATGGAGGTAGAGTTCATTGCATGCTATGAGAGTACTACGCAGACATTATGGTTGAAAAACTTTATTGGTGGTCTCAAGGTTGTCGGTAGTATAGAGAGACCCTTGCGAATCCATTGTGATAATATAGCCGCTGTATTCTTCTCTAAAAATAACAAGAGTGGAAGCAGAAGCAAACATATCGACATCAAGTACCTCAGTGTAAGAGAGAATATAAAGAGACAAGAGGTATCTATTGAACACATTAGCACTCAATTGATGATTGCAGATCCCATGACTAAAGGGTTACCGATAAAGCAGTTTAAAGGTCATGTGGAAAATATGGGACTTGTTAATTGAGTTTATGTTTTTCTCTCTATTTGTTCATGAATATAAGTTTATTATGATATTCAATGAATTCATTTTTATTTGCGCATAAAGTATTGAATTCATAAAGAGGACCCGAATAACCTTAGTAGTTGTTCATAAAGAAATTGCTCTTAAAGTGCTTAATTAAGTAACTTGATGCATAGTGATGCATGGAAGGGAGTACTCACTTGACTAGAGTATAACCGCTATGATCCATGTGTTTGGTTACTTGATCGAGTGGGAGCATTCCACAACCAAATGAACAAAGTAAAATTGGCCAATTATAAGTACCCAATGCTTCTATAAGGTTATGTGGGCCAAGTGGGAGAATGTTAGATATTTTAAATAAAATGATATGTTTATTTATTTATTTATTTGTTCCATAGTGGCCCACATATTGGAAGATATGGGTAGCTATTTGACTTGTTCAAACTAAAGGTTGTGAGATAGTTATCAGCATACATATAGGAGTTAGTTTTCTTGATGGGATGAAACTAACTTGTACAACGTGCATACAAGGGGTCCTTGGTCTTGCCAGATAGTGCCTGCCATTCCCATCTATAGACACTAAAAGGAAGAAGGCATAGACCAGAAGAATTCCTTGTTCCCTACAATCTCCATTCTCAAAGTCTTCATCTCCCTAAACCTTCAGACAAACGACATCAAATCTGATCACATGACTGGAGGTAATTCTATTTCCGCTGTGTTTAATTCATCTGATATATCATGAAGTTTCTTTTTTAGTTTCTTATTGATATACCATATAGTTTTATCACATATCAAACAAAATAAATATGAATATGGATATAGTGGTATTATCCGATTCGGTTTCAGCTCTAACCACAAAGCATTAGTAGAAGAGAGTAGGTTTACAAAAGGGGCACAATTTGTGGAGAAAGTAAGAAGGAAGTTTTGGCTTGAGGAGTAATAGCTTCATTGAAAAATTATTTTATTAGATTTTATGTTTAGATCTTTTTCATCAATTTATATACCCGCTTAGCAATTTAGCTTTGTACGTTAAGATACATGCAGTGTGCAAATTGATTATTAAATAGCACCAATTGATTGTTATGAAGCCTCTCAGGCGTAGCATGCTTATTTTCGTTTAACTCTTGATTATCAAAGTATCTATTTTCCTTCTTTTTCAGTTATGAGGATTGTCAAATGAATAAATTGCTCATGAATAACTTATGCTTAGCTCAAAGTTAAGCTCATTGTTAGTCTCTTAATTAGTAAATAGGTTAATCATCAGCTAGAGGGTTGAAATGAAGAAATAAATGTTCCAGACAAGAACTACGTGATATAGATTTGACACAAAAAAACTGAGTATTAAAAATAGAACATATAACATTGTTTACTAATATTTCCTATATATCAAATTTTTTTTATATATTTTAGATATTGATAAATGTTATATGAACTTACCTTGTATATTTATTCAACCTAATGCAGCACATAATTTGAAAGCCAAGCTTGCTCAAAATTTAGGGATAAAAATATATTAAATAATATCCATCTAAATTTATTTTCTGTTTTCATGTACAAAGTTACTATCCAATATCGATGCTCATATTTTTGTCAGCTGAAAAAAAAAGTGGATGTAATCATGAACATACAAATATCCGATCCATATCTAAATATATAATTCCAATTTACACTCCTATTTAACCTCATATAATTTGCAAATTTGCATTCCTATATCTTCTATACAATGACATCTTTGATCGAGCGGTTCATAAAATTTAATCATCCTATATTCATATTCATCTTTTTAATATTTTTGTGTGCACACCTATTTCAAACAAATATACAAAAAGATATCTATAAAAACAAATATAATATAAATTTACCCTCCAATTAATATTTAAATTTACATTCATATTTTATCAAATAAATGTAAATTCAGATACAGATAATACTAATATCCCATCTGTAGCAAATCTACTTCCAGCCATGTCAGAATTAGATGATTTGAGCTTGAGCCAAGTTTTTCTAAGATCTGCTTAAAGTTACAAATGATCATGTTTTATTTAAAGCCGAGCCTGGCTGATCTTTAGGTCGGTGGGCTCGGCCGCACGCACTGCGTGGTCCCACCGTCAATCCCTCCGCCACGTCGCTCGTCGTCTCCCTCTTTTCCAACATCGACGGCTAATAATTAAAGCATAAAACCACTTCGGAAGATTCCATTTCCTTTTTTGACCACCTCAGTCCTTATCCTCGCCGCCGCTCGAAGCGCAGAAGGCCAGATCTCCTCTCCATCCGCCGTTCTCGATCCCCCTACGAGACAGCTCGTTTTCGATTTTTTTTTTTAAGCTTATTTTTCGTCGATCCCGGCGCGGGATCGGTTCAGGTTCCCTCGAAGATTGAGTTTTTCTTACCTATTTTTGGGGAAATTTTCGGTGGTTTTCTCGCACGGTAAAAGAAATATTGGGTTTTTCGAGCATTGTAATTATTATGTTTTTTTAGCTACGAGTGGATGTTGATGTCGAGATTGAGCAATAGATGATATGAAAAGGATAGATTGTGGCTGGAGGATCGTTCCAAGAAACGATGGATATGAGAAAGTTCGGATTTTTATTCGTTTGCGTCATCGCGTTGTCTGTTCTGATGATGAGAGGCTCAGGAGAGAGGCAACGGGCAGAAGGTCTCTTCTTGGGCTTTAGAGATACTGCGATCGTGGCTTCTCCAGAGCTAAATGAAGACTTGGTATGTGGAATTCTACTATCTTTTGCCTCTATTTCCCATTCCGATGAATTAATAATAATCTTTCTTATCTGATGCCAGAGTATGCAAATTATAATTAGTATGGTGCTACATCTAGGGGTCATATCTTAACAATCGATTTTTCACAAGAATTTATGAAAAAGAAATAAGGAATATTGCATCATATCAGCAGGTTTATTCTTATGCGCATGCGTTCATGCATGTAGAGCAGCTCTAAGGGAAATGCTGAAGGGTGTAGCAAGTCACTATGAGTAACCTAGACTTGCAAGGTTCGTATAGTATACCAACTTGATTGTAGTTGGTCACTTGGTTGGGAAAACTTGGGGCAGCATTGCTGAATATGGTGAATCCCCCAAAAGACTGAACCAGGACGCAAAAATTCTTAGCTTTGATGGCTTCCTCCCTGAATCATCCACACATCTGTGGCATGAACCAAATTTCGGAGATCGTAAAAGTGGGTTCAATACTGTTACTACTCAAATCTTAAAATGTCCTAGCTAGATCAATGCCATTTGCTCTGCTTGGATAGTTTGCTTTATTGGAATTAAACAAATATGTATAAAACATCACGTGGCCTTGAGTACAAGCGGATAAGCCAATTAACAATCGGTGGCTTGTTTAGATGCATCGGAAATCCCATATTGATTACATGAATTCACCAGAATTTCATTTATCTTTCCTTTTTTGATTTTATGCAAGCTATTATGTTTCAAAGCTTATGAGTTCTCTCTATATCATTCATTTCAAAGTTCAAACTTGGTTCGATTTTAGTTTGGGGCTATGAAGTTTTGGTCTTGATGGTGGATTCAGCCTGGGTCTCCGAGTATCATGCCAAAAAAACATATATCACATAATTTTAGACTATAACTTTATGTTTCTTATAATCTTCAGATCTTGAGCTTTGATGTTCTTAGGCTGAAGGCTTGAAACTATAAAAAAAAGTTAAAATCTTTTTTTAAAAAAATGGAATGTTAAAAATCATATTGCATTCAATTTTTTGATAACGATATATTTTTAGACATTTAACACTGTAAGCATTTATATAATCAAACATATATACAAAATGGCATGGACTACCCTGCTTCCATAGAATTAAGGCTTCAATCCTACCAGTGCAAAATCAATGATGAGCAGATTAACCTATGTTCCACTCAGTTGATCATAATATTCATCTAAAACACCTACACACTGAAAAATGACGAATGGAGATCACAGATGAATGTTAGTTAGCTCGTTATATTTCGGCAACTTTCAAAGACTTGCTTACTGCAAATTAAGTGTTTTTGAGACGCGGATATTCCATCATTCTTTTTTGTGGCCCTTTCTTTTATAAATTTAAATTCAAGGTCCAAATAGCCACACGTTGGGGACTTTGAAATGGATTACTAAAGAATGTCAAAATGCAGTCGTTAGTCACAGATCTTTTGTCAAATCTTTCTGTTGTGCAGTAATAGTGTAATCAATGCTAGTCAGCTACTTGAATCTTCACGCTCTTCTCCGTAGCCCTTATAATTGATCGTGCACAGCCTGTCAATGAAATTGAACTATGTTTAGAGCTAATTGTGGATTCTGTCTGCATTGCATGCTGCAAAGGAGTGATTTTATTTCCTTTGAACTGCCACAGATAACACAGTTCCTCTTAATTTTGTTGTGATGAAATTCTGAAACTGATTAATGATGAGATCTTGTGATTACAGATGGAGCGAATATGGTTATATTGTGGGCTAGATTTTATGGACACGAAAGAAGTTTTAAGAAGCTCAGGATCTTCTTATATGGAGGATTTAGTTTGTGATTCTACTGAGACTAATCCGAACTCTAGGTTTTTTCTGAAAAGCGGCAACTTAGAAACTGTGACTTTTCTCTCACTACAAATTAAGCACGAACTTCTTAGTTGTTTGAGTAGGCAAAACTTCCATTTTAATGTTCCTGGAGATGATGATAGACTGATAAATATGTATATGGAGTATTTGGAGTCATTACTTGGATGCAGTCTTCTTTTGAGAAGGCATTTAGCAGATCAACCTCTTCAAGCCACTTCCCCTGCCTCAGCTCCAACTCCGGGTCCATCTTCTGTGTCAGCTTCATCCCCTAGTCCAGGAGTTGAAGTGCCTAGTTTTGGTCCAGCACCATCTTCTGATCTTGCTGCTGCTAGTGCTCCAGCGCCTGACAATCAATCTTCAGGCGACACAATACTTCCACCAAATTCCTATAATCTAACCCCAGGTGCCGCTCCAGTTTCACCATCAAAGAAGCCAAACAACAGCAAAAGATCTGTTATCATTGCTGTGGTTCTTACTGCTGCTGGGACATCTCTTATGGCTGCATGTATATTCTGTTGCTATCATAAATGTTGTAGAGACAGTAATGACTCAACATATGGGCAAAGAGATGAGAGTCCCCTTATGACGTTAAGCTTAAGTGACTTCTCTGGTATGGAAATGTTTCACAGATGATTCATGTAAACATATTTTGAAATTGTAGTTGCTAATTTGTAAGTTTTCCTTTTCAGGCTTGTCACCCAAGTCTTTTGGGCAAGATACAATTCACAAGGAAAAGATTGGAGGTTTGTCTGTCAAAACTGACCCTGGCCAAAATGATCATGTTTTATCATTCGATGTTAGCTCAGATGGAACTCGATCATCTGATATACCTTCAGGAAATTCCATTTCTTCAACTGAGATGTCTAATATCTCTAGCAATGCTTTTGAGCCAAAACCACCTCCTCCTCCACCTGTTATGCTTCCTTCTATTAAGAAAATTGCTCCATCACCTCCTGCTCCACCCCCTCTTGCTCCACCACCTCCTCCACCTGTTATGCCTCCTATTAAGAAGGTTGGTCCATCACCTTCTGCTCCACCCCCTCCTTTACCCAACTCAAAGCCTGGTCCTCAGCATCCACCACCACCACCACCAAAAGGTGCTCTTCCTCCTCATCTGCCACAAGGAGGCTTGGTTTTAAGAGTTACTCAGCCATCACCTCTTGGGCCAAATCATTCAGGGGATGCAGCATCTGCCCAGCGTTTTGGTGCAGAAGATGATGCCAATGCTCCCAAAGAAAAAACCAAGCTGAAGCCATTCTTTTGGGATAAAGTGCGTGCAAACCCTGATCAATCCATGGTCTGGCATCAGATTAGATCGGGTTCATTCCAGTAAGCCTCTATATTCAAAATTACTTGATGTTGTCAGTTTTTATATTGTCATATTGCATACCATGGTTCATTTCTAATCATCAATTTACAGGTTCAATGAAGAGACGATAGAAATGTTATTTGGTTACAACTCTGCTAATAGAAACAAGTGTGAGGGTAAGAAGGAATCATCATCTAATGATCCCTCAACTCAAAATGTTCAGCTTATCAATCCCAAGAAGTCACAGAATTTGGCAATTTCTTTAAAAGCATTGAATGTGAAAACGGAAGAAGTTTGTGATGCACTTATGGAAGGTAAATTTTCATCGTCTTTTGGGGATTGTAGAGGCTATTCAGTACCATATGTTCTTGTGCATCAATAAATTAAGAAAGAAACTTTGCATATTTCATATATGCAGAACAAGACTAAGGCCTCTTGTAAGCTAGGAACAACTTGTTTTGCTTTTTATGCTTGTTGCTTGCCCAGTTTTCTGATTAGCATGTGGTTGACCACTTGTTAGAATTTTTCCCCTTGCATTTGTTCTTGCAAAAGTACTTTATTATATGTTGTTCTAGTGCAGTAAGATATTTTCTTATCTTTTCCAACTAAGGAAGGAGCTTCCCATGGAGATATGTCAGCCATTTGACTATATTAATGATCAAATATATTATTTTAATGCATCAATTCTTCTGCTTATCTTCCTCCAACCAGGTAACAATCTCCCCACGGATCTACTTAAGACATTGTTGAGAATGTCACCCACCACTGATGAAGAGCTGAAGCTTAGGCTTTACAGTGGCAACCTGTCCCTGCTTGGACCTGCAGAACGGTTCCTAAAAGTTGTGGTGGGTATACCATTTGCATTTAAACGGATAGATGCATTGCTATTCATGGCTTCTCTACAAGAGGATGCATTGGTCATAAAGGAATCATTTGCAACTATAGAGGCAAGTCTTGAGATCTATAATTTCTTTTTATATCTTTCTAATGATTATTGATGCTTGCATAACCATAAGCAACAAAAATATTTACATAGTTCTTGTCGGCGGCCAACTGCCCTTCAATGTTTATTGGCATGTTTTCTTTTCCCCAGCAGTTGCCTTGTCCATGCATTAGGCACTAATCCATAGGAGGTTTATGTTTGGTTGAGAAAAGTTTGAAAACTTTGAATATACCATTCTTCAATTTGTTAAGCCATCTCCATGTAGATGGGATAAGGCTTTCCAGTTAAGGCTAAGTTAGCTTTTATTTTCTTCTCTAAAAGTGCAATCACTTTCTTTGTAAGATTAAAAGAAATATTTAGCATTGCCAAGGGAAAGATCAAAATGTACAGATAAGCAGCAAGGCCTTGCCCTTCCTTTTAACTAGGATATGTATTAAATTATCAAGGCCAAATAATTTGTAATAGAAAGTAACATTGAATTTCTTTTCACTGAATCCATCCAACTCTTATTTTGTCAACCCTTTCACGTAACATAAACAAGCTAAAAGCACTAAGTTGACAACAAAAATAATTACAAAAAATAGTATTCTTCTCAACTTCCTGATTATAGGCATTCAAATTAAAGTATGGTAGTTAGTAAGGGCAAAGAATTCCTTCTCAAATGTAGATGATGCAAGCATCAACAGAATATTTCATGTTAGATGGAAAATATCTGAAATATCTGCTCTTTTATTATTCAACCCTCCAAGTAAGGCATTTGCAAAGGAATGCAAACCTCCAGGTATTATTCATTACAAAGGAATGCAACCCTCCAAGTAGAGCATTTACATTATGATGGAATTCACCTAACCTTTGTTAGTGATGATTTCCTCCTAGGTCGTTCATCCCTTTCTCTTTAATTTTTATAAATGACTTTTGAGTGTAAAAGCGAAGGCCTATCACTTGTGAGGATACTCTTTAACATGGGACTTTTTGTGGCAAGCATGTCGATGAAACAATGTCTGGTATTCTGAAGTAGACTTGCCGTTATGAATGAACAACTACAGCTGTTTCTAATCATTATCCTTGATATTGGCATATTGTACATCTTAATTTGATTTAGATACAAATATAAATGCATAAAGTTTATTAATGTTCACTTATAAGATAAATCAAACATAATACATGCATTTCACAATTTAGCAATTCGTATCTGTTTCAGCCCTTTCTTTTCCAAGCCCATATCCAACTCATATCCTTACACATTTATAACTTTTATCATTATTGTGTGGTATTCATTCATATTTATATTTGCTTATAGATATGCATATTGATTTTAGGATTTAACAAATATATGCTTCTGTATTCATATTTGTCGAGAAAAAGTGGATATTGTAATGATCTTGCATGCTTCTTTTGGACCCAAAGGGACTTGGAAAGAGTGCAGAGGATTGGCCAAAAGCTTGAAATGGAATCCAGGCAATTATAATTGCAAAGTGAAAAAAGGACTCAATATTTTATGTATTTGTAAGTTGATCATACAAAGAATACATTGTATAGGTAATGATGACAAACATAAGCAATACCACCACCAAAAATAATGTTAGATAATGTTTGTAAACTGCAACTCATGTCGTGAATAGGTTGGGGAATAATTTGTGAAATTTGCAACTTGCTGTATGTTTCATGGAAAGTGCAGTTATTCAAAAGTAGTTCAAAGAATCATCTAATCAATGAATAATACAAAAGTTGTTCAGTCGGTTTGAGATTTATATTTCATGGAAATTACTGAGGTACCTTTTAGCTTATGATCCACATCATTACAAGTTGATGTCTTGATTTGCACCAAGATTGGTTTGATAATTGATTTTCTCTTCACTTTATTGGTCTTAGTGTGTCAAATGCTCCACTTATGTTTGAATGCTTCCTGTGGTTGAAGTGGTGCATAAGGATCCATCTAATCACATGTGGTGCTCATGTTAGAGGTTGGTATGGTATGAAGAAAAACGTTGTACCATATTTTGTAGTGCTAAGCATCGACAGCAAAAGTTGGGACCCTGCAAAATTGATTAGAGCATTTTCTATGATATGCTGGGATAATCCTTTATGACCATATATTGACAGCATGTTCTGGTAACCAAAGCAGACATTTTGGTGATTTGGTCCATCTAGATGGATTATTTAGCATCATTGATCATGTGAAAGATGCAACGGCATTACCTATTGCATGCATTGATCCTTTTAGAGGAACCTGACCCACAAGGTAATGCAACTAGTTTTGTGTATATGAAAGCAATAAAGGAGAAGAAACATAAAAAGAGATTTCAAAGGTCTGCAAGAATAAAATAAAAAAATAATTCCACTTAAAGAAATAATCAATTTAAGGTATTTTCAACTACAATTGGCTGTAGAATCTACATGGACCCATATCATTGTGTATAATTGCGATATGCTACTATACAAGCTAATTAATGAATCTTAGGTTTATACTGATGCAAGCTTATATAATGGAGAACACATTATATGAAGTTGGAATCCACATTAAAAAGTGTAGATTGCATGATATCATTACGAAAAGAACTTGAGATGAGTAATGAAGGAACCAACAGAGATATCTAAATTCCAAGGACAATAGCTCAAATTCAACCGTATAACATGACATTCAGTGAGGATATCATGCTGTCAATTGTGAAATCTGTGATATAAATTGGCTTTAATTTTAGTCCACGAATCCACTTGGACCTTTACTTCAGAATAATGTTATTAACCGTGATAGCTCATGCATACTATTTTAGGAATTCTGGAGTGCCAACATGTTTGGATCCTTTAAAATGACTGGAAGGTACTGTTTGGTACTTAAAATTGAGGGTCATTCTTACATTAGCTGAAGTGTTGATACCTTGTACAGAAAGAGTCATGTTATAATGCGCTTCAGTGCATTTCTAACTTGTTAATATACAATTGTTTTGAACTCCAATAAAAATGGACTAAATTGTTTGGGCAATCAAGTGCATAATCTTTTCTTCAATGTGTGAAGCACCATGAAAAACAGGTTACTTTATATAAAATGCCATTGATTAGTCAACTAAGTATAGTATTCAATATGCACACATTTTATATTTAATAGTGCACACAAATTAGTATGGACCCTCTATCAGATCCAACTAATCATAGAATTATGCTACAAAAGCACCCTAAAAACTTACTATTTGACAAGATCTCCTATTCTAATTTAATGTTAACACCCGTGCTTCTGGTTTTAAACAAACTTGTAGGAAGAGAAAGCTGCCAAGTGGAGAATTCCATTTTGCAGTCTTGTTTGATAAAGTTCTATCCAGGAAGACAAAAATAGGCTTTGGATGCTTGGTTACTACTAGATCTTTTTTTTCCCTATTGAGCCACAAAGAATGTAACAATAACAATATGCTAACAATTTGCTGCAATGTTTATGCTCAGCTCAACTCAACTAAGCCTTAATCCTAAACTAGTTGGGATTGGCTACATGAATCTTTTTGTTCCATTCCACTCTGTTTAGGAGTCACACTTTCTGAAAGATGTAAAGATATCAAGTTCTACCTTACTACTTCATCCCATGTAATTTTTGGTCTACCTCTATCCGGTTTTCTTTCTACATGTATCAAATCAGTCTATATTGGTGCATCTCTTGGCCTACGTTATACATGTCTAAGCCATCTAAATCGTCCTTCTCTCAATTTGCCCTCAATTTGTGCCACCTCTACCATTTTATGAATGTTTTTATTTTTTATTTTATTTTATTTGTATCGCCACATATCCATCTCAACATTTTATTATGGCCACACTCATCTTCTGCGTATATTATTTTCTAACTGTCTGACATTCTATATTATAAAGCATAGATAATCATATGGTTGTCTTTAATATTTTTCCTTCAACTTAGTAGGACTATTATGATTACATAATTTCCTAGTTGCACTTCTCTAATTTATTCAACTTACTTTAATCATATGGATAACATTCTCTTCAATCTCTCCTTATAAATAATTGATCCTAAATACTGAAAATGATCGCTCTTAGAAACTTCATGATCCTCAATTTTAACCTTCTTCTCTATTTCTAATTTTGCTAAATGTATATTCCATGTATTCCATCTTGGTCCACTTTAACCTAAAACTCTTAGTTTCTAATGCACTTCTACATATTTCTAACGTACAATTAGCTCTGACGTCGTTTCATCTATTAGAACGATATTATCCACAGATAACATGTATTAAGGAATGTCACCTTAAATATGCCTAGTAAGTTCATCCATAACTAGCACAAAAAGATAAGAATTTATTCTCAATGTAAGTTTATTATGATTGGAATTTGTTAGTACTACCACCAGTAGTACACACTAGTAATACACTAGTAACTGCTCTATGGTACAGGTCCTTATTCACATTAGTATTATTTATAACGGAAATTCCTTTTTCTGATACCCACCACAAGACTTTTCTAGGGACTCTATCATATAGTTTTTCTGAATCAATAAAAAACTATATAAAGTTCTTGTCTCTTTTCTTTATATTTCTGTATTGACATTCGAAGGAGAGAAATGTCTTTTACAATCGACCTTTTGGGCGTAAAATCAATTTGGTTCTCTAAAACACACCTTAATATGTGCTCAGTTACCTTTTTCCAAAGTTTCATAGTATGGCTTTTGAGTTTAATACCATGATAGTTAGAATAATTTTGGGTATCTTTTTACTCTTATAATTCAGTATTGTAGTGCTCTTCTTCCATTCACCTGGTATCTTCTTAGTTTTTAAAATCTTATTAGACAAATTAGTCAACAAATTACTCCCACATCACCTTAACACTTCCAAACCTTGATAAGAATTCTATCAGGTTCAACCGTATTTCCTATTTTCATCTTTTCGTAGCATCCTTTATATCAGATGCTCTAATTCTATATGTATACTTAATAAATCTATCCTCAATGGAACTAGTAAGGTATTCCACATCATCTACATGATTTCCATTGAGTAGCTTATCAAAATAATTTCATCATCTTTCTTTGATCCTATTCTCCTTAACCAAAACCTTTTGACCTTCATATTTCATACAATCCCATCATATGAATATCAATGTTTTTATCATTGAATCTAACAATTTATTTGTTATACCAAATATTGTCGTCACGGTTCCAAAGGGGGAAGATTCATATATCTTTATGTTTTTCTTATGCACCAAATTGCAAGTTGCAAAGCACCATTCCTTGCTGCCACCTCCAAAATGTTTACAGTGTTAAGATATTCTAAATTGCATAGCTACACCAAAAGGCAAATCTATGATGTATAAACAACTATATTGTATTTGACGATCATATTTGGATATGATTAATTACTTCCTGAGGGTCAAAAATAAAGGGCAATTATCTAGTTATGGTCCTGGCAATTAGGGTCCTAGGAGGGGCGCATTAGGGACAAACTTAATCTTTGGGCCTTTTTTTTTGCACAAAGTGGTTGTCCTAGTAGTCAAATCCATGCTACTGCGCTGTCAGCCTAAGCATTTTACCATTGCATGACAAGCAATGGCCCTACTTATTTAAATAATGGACCCAAATTTCTATAATTGGTTACTCTTTTGTAATTCCGTTCAATTTCGACTTAAGCTGCATGTTTAGGATGTCATTTTGTAAACAACTAATCACATTATATTCCCTGTAAGTTTATCTTTTTATAACATAAATGTTCTTTTTGTTTATGGTTTATTGGGCTTTGCTCAAAGCTTGATGCATCCTTTTTGGATCCTGGTATGAAATGTAAAGGGTGGATGTAACTCGGTTGAACCTAGAATTGGTGTAATTGCTTACATCATCTTCATTAAACTTTCCAATAGTCTGGTTTTAGTACTATTTTACTTTCTCACATCATAGACTATGTAATATATATGGTGTATTTTCTTATTGATTCTGCAATGATACTAGGTTGTTGTTACGCATTTTCAAGTGTTATTGGTAGACAGGAGGAGCAAAATCATAAATATAAGTCTTTATATTTTTCTAATGTATTTTGACATCTTTTATACCAGGTGGCTTGCAAAGAGCTCAGAAGTAGTCGTCTGTTTTTGAAGCTATTAGAGGCTGTACTTAAAACAGGCAACCGCATGAATGATGGCACCTTCCGTGGAGGTGCTCTGGCATTTAGGCTTGATACACTTTTGAAGTTGTCAGATGTCAAAGGTACTGATGGGAAGACCACACTCTTGCACTTTGTTGTTCAAGAGATTATCCGGTCTGAAGGTATGCGTGCTGCATGTTCGGCAAGAGAGAGTGGGAGCACCGCTAGCCTGATGACTTCTGGCCTCAATTCTAATGAAGGTTCTCCAAGAGAAAGTGGAGATTATTACTGTAACCTTGGCCTTAAGGTTATTTCAGGTCTGAGCAATGAACTTGAGAATGTAAAGAAGGCAGCAGGATTGGATGCTGATGCCTTAACAAATATGGTGGTAGACTTTGCTCATAGATTGGTGAAGACGAAGGAGTTCCTGAACAAGGATATGGGAATCTTGGATGTGGACAGTGGCTTCTACCAGTCGCTAACGTGTTTTGTAGAGCATGCTGAGGCTGATATTACTTTCTTGCTGGAAGAAGAAAAGAGAATAAAATCATTGGTGAAGAGCACCACCAACTATTTTCATGGGAATGCAGGGAAGGATGAGGGTTTGCGGTTGTTTGTTATTGTGCGGGATTTTCTTGGGATGCTGGATAAGGCTTGCAAAGAAGTGAGAGAATCAGCACCTAAAGCATCCAGAACACCAAATATTAGGGATAACTCGCCAATGGCACGTGTCCCAGATCCCCGACAATTGCTGTTTCCGGCAATTAGGGATCGGCGGGTCGAGTATTCTAGTTCTGATGATGAGGAGTCTTAAAGTTTTTTTGAGAGAGCGATGTAGTAGATCATGCTTGGAGCTCAGCTTTGGTTCTTCAGAACTCTCTGTTGAAGCAGCTTTATAATTATCATTTATTCTTTAGATGTGCATATACAACTAAAAAAAGTTTCATTTTTTCATTCAAATATGTAAATACTGCCAAGGAGATGCTTCATGTTCATGTACATGATTATAAAGTTCTTTTAGCTTGCTTATTTTGAAGGTCATGTGCTGATGTTACACTAGTGAATACCAACCTAGTTACAATTAATCAAGTTTCTAAATTTATCATCAGAAGCACTTAATGACTTGCCTAACTTTGTAAAATTTTTAAATTAAGGTTGGATAATTTATCATCAATTGGGCTACTAATTAGTACTAGGAAATTATTTTATTTTGCATGAAGTAGTGATCCTGCATTCTATTTCAAATGGAGAGAAGCAAAATTATGTTCATGCAGACTGATGCTGTCTAATCACCTCCTCCGACAGATACAACTTCAACCTGCCCCCACCAAAGCCAGCATCTTTTTTATTGAGCAGTAATGATAATACCCTTCAGTCTGAGAAAATAGGGTAATTGCCTTTTTGAATTTAAGAACAAACTTTCACCTGTGTTTGCTTAATCTTCTGTTTGGTGAGCATGACAAGCACCTGAATAGTCTCTGGTCATCGATATTTTTTTTGTTTTTTTCTTTTAAATTTTTACCTGCTGATTGATTTTTTAAGCGATTTTTTGGGTTTCTGACTCGTGAACCTTACCGTTGCTCCGTGGCTCATCCTTCTAGGTCTCACAAAAGTTTTAACTCCAAAGTATTTTTTTTGTCAATTTAAAAACAGTATTACTGGCATTACAGAAAATTTTTTTAATACCAGAGAAACAATGAAATTGTGAAGATTATAAAATCCACCACTCTGCATAGTTGCAAAAGCAAGAGGTATACTGCAGAGTCTTTCAGGAGCATGAGTTCAACATGGTTTCTTTTTACCAATGTGGTGTTTGTCCTTTTGGATCTTTATCCCATTTCTAGTAACCACTGACTTGAAATAGTTAAATATTAATTTCTAAACAGAAGAATCGAAAGGCCATATTGGTATCTTGGTTCATGGTCTTTGTTCAAGTATACTCCTAAGAATCTTGGCTTGTAATTATCATGGATTTTGCTGGCTTACGTTTCTTTTCTGGTGCCATGTTTTACAAAAATCCAGCCTATGTTAAATGATTCCTTTGTAGCTGAACTTGATTCTATTGTCAGTTCCTCTCTGGAAAGCATTTTAGTGAAATATTTGAAGGATGAAATCCACATCCACTCATCGGGGTCCCACCGAACGTTAAGCCACCAAATGGTTGCTTATAACCAACCATTGGAGCTTACATTTGGCCCCACCACAGTGCATGAGAAATTTTGGGACAATTAATTGACATTTTTTTTGAATTTTCGGATGTAGGATAAATGCAGCATTTGATCTTGGTAAAGCTGGAGATGATGACATCCAATTAGCACAAAATTTTTTCAGCGGTCAAAGCGCCTGCTATGGATATATATCCAATAATTTCACATGGTATGAAGGAAGCAAAGGAATGTTGGTGTATGGATTTTAATGACGAGCGCTTTGCTTGTCAATCTACTTCATTTTCAGGTAATTCTTGCTAGTATTGTAGAATTCATCGCCATCCATGGAAAGGACTGGGGGTTGACACAAACTATCTTTCTAGCTTTTGATTAAAAAATTGCTTTCAACTGCTAAGAAAGTGGATTATAATCGGTGTTCAGATTTCGACTCCATCTATTTAATTTGAGGTAACTCATCCAATTATTTGCCCTTCCCCTTTTCATCCATGGAATGAGGTTTTTTCGGTGTAAAAGTTTGGGCTAAAAAATAGGTCAGGTTGGCTGGATTTGGGTTCAAAGTTTTGTCTTGAAACCATCCCAACCATCTCATTTTCTTTTTAAGTATCTTCCAGAATTTCCATATAGGCTATGGGAATCCATCGAGTCATTTAGATTGTCTCTTCACTTTGGGCATCACTTCATACTCACACAAGATTGTCCAAATTCTCATTAATTAAGGGGTTATCTGGGTAATACCGTTGGATCCTTAGGATTGGAAATAGAATTTCTAGAATTACTGAATATGAAACCTAGCATAACCCATGTCGTCCAAACCTCTTCCAACCTATTCCCATTGCGAGGGAAATTTTTTTTTCTTGAGATCATTTTCTCTTCCTATGGGATTTGGGCAGCTCACACTAAAAGTATTCCCATGATTCTTGTGAAGATAGGCTTAGGCCCTGTTTGAGGGAGCTTTTGGAGTGCCAGAAAGCACTTTCTGGCCCTCCAAAAGTACTTTTAGATGAAAAACTGTGTTTGGTAAATTTTTCAAAAAGCTGTTTCAGCTTTTGCGGGAAGCTGAAAACAGCTTTTGGGAGGAAGCTCCAATTTGGAGCTTTTGGGAGGAAGCTGTTTCAGCTTTTTCGGAAAGCTGTATTTTTGACAAAAATGCCCATATTAAAATAACATAATTACATAGTTTGTCCCTTTATAAACCTAAAAATCTGCTGGAGCCAAGAACCCTAGCCGTCAGACTCCCTTCCATAAGAAAAGGTATTTTTCTTTTCAATTTTTGTATGCATCTTTTGAACCACATTTTAGAAGAAAATTTTTTTAATCCTTTTCCATACCTTCCAAAATCAATCTATTGTTTTTTTTTTTTATCATCAACCTTGCGGCTCACGCTGAGGTCCTCCTCGAGCGTGGACCACGAAGAAGAGCCCCTGGACCGCGGAAAATTATTTTATGAAAAATTATGGGAAATTATTTTATACTAATAATTATAATATTTTATACCTTTATTTTTGTATTATACTATAAATATAATATCATATTATATTATATCATAATACATTAATATGTTATGTTAAATAATTTAATATTATGTTATATTATGAAAAATTAATTTATACTAATAATTATAATATTTTATACCTTTATTTTTGTATTATACTATAAATATAATATCATATTATATTATATCATAATACATTAATATGTTATGTTAAATAATTTAATATTATGTTATATTATGGAAAATTAATTTATACTAATAATTATAATATTTTATAACTTTATTATTGTATTATACTATGAATATTATATTATATTACATTACATTATAATACATTAATATGTTATTTTAAATAATTTAATATTATGTTATATTATGGAAAATTAATTTATAATAATAATTATAATATTTTATACCTCTATTATTGTATTATACTATAAATATTGTATTATATTACATTACATTATAATACATTAATATGTTATTTTAAATAATTTAATATTATGTTGTATTATGAGAAATTAATTTATACCAATAATTATAATATTTTATACTTTTATTATTGTATTATACTATAAATATAATATATATTATATTATATCATAATACATTAATATGTTATGTTAAATAATTTAATATTATGTTATATTACCAAATATTAATTTACTCTAATAATTATATTACTATTATGCTATATTAACATAATATTATTTTATATTACAATAATATTATACTATATTGTATATTTATGTATTAATTTATATTATGTTTTATTATGTTCTGTTGTATAATACTATGCAATGTCCTTTATGGTAATTTTGTCATACAAAAGTACTTTCTCAGTTTGTTTACCAAACACAAAACAAAGTACAACAGCACTTTACGAATGTAGTTACCAAACAACAAACAGCTTTTTATAACAGCTCTACTTCAGACAGCTCTACTTCCAACAGCTCTACTTCTAACAGCTCTACTTCTAACAGCTCTACTGCCAATAGCTCCCCCAAACAGGGCCTTAATCTGGCACATATTTATGTTTTTCCTCTTTATGGCCATGCAAATCGCTGCATTGCACATGATTCTCCAAAATATATATGGGACATCCCAAGCACTATAGGACTATGGTTGTATAAAATTCGAAAAAAAAAGAAGTAATAGCAGATATTTTTTCTATATTATAAATAATTCTTAAGAAGCAATATTATAAATATAATTTTTAAATTTGAAAAGATGTGTATCATCAAAAGAGATATGTGCGGAAAGTCCAAGCGCTATAGGACTATGGTTGTATAAAATTCGATAAAAAAAAGAAGTAATAGCAGATATTTTTTCTATATTATAAATAATTCTTAAGAAGCAATATTATAAATATAATTTTTAAATTTGAAAAGATGTGTATCATCAAAAGAGATATATGCGGAAAGTCCAATGCTCTAAAAATGCACTGTTGCATCAAGCATGCATGGCTAACGTAATAGAAAGTTTTTGAAAAGAGTAACAAGAGATATTTTTTTATACAATATATATTTTTAAAATCAAAGATTGTGGATATAGTTTTACTATGGTCATATTTTGAGAAAAAAGTAATAAGAGATAAAAATATTAAGAGATTGTAAAGATAATTTTAGACTTAAAAAGATATATTTCAAGTGCATGACTATGGTTATATAAATTTTTGGGAAAAGTTAAAAAAAAGGCATCTTTTTATAGATTAATTTATGTTTTATTTTTTTTTTGGAAAAAGATATTGGCTTTTTTTTTCTATTGATTTTTTTCCAATCAAGATGTATAGATCTATGAATCTATGTATTTATATAGATCTTGTTCATGAATTTATGAAAATACGTAAAAGCTCTAGTTACCTCTACTATTTTAGGAGTCTCTTTCTTATTGTGTATAGCATTGCCACTTTTTTTGGCCTCATTTACTAATTCAAAATTTAATTTAAAAGCCATATTTCTATCTGGATATTTTCGAGATGCCATAAATATAATTTAAAATTACAAGAATATATTGCATCAACTGCTGGACTTTAAGAGGACAACTTGGCATCGAATGCATGTGACTAAAATTATATAAACTTTGAAAAAAAGTAAGAGGAGATGTATCCTTTTATACATTATATAATTTTTTTATAAAATCAAGGATTGTAAATATAATTTTAAAATTAAAAAGATATATTCCAAGTCTATGTAACTATAGTTTTATAAAATTTTGGGAAAAAGTAATATGATATACTTTTTCTAGATTATACATGATTTCTTAAAACTCAGTGGTTGTATATATAATTTTTGAATTAAAAAGATGCATATTGTCGAAAGTGGGATGTGTGGAAAGTCCACTGCTAGACTCTAAGAATGGATTTTGGCACAAAGTGTATGTGCTTATGGTTTTGTAGAAATTTGAAAACAGTAACAAGAGATGCATTTTCTTACACATTATATAACTTTTAAAAATCAAAGATTGTAAATATGATTGTTAATTAAAAAGATACATTCCATTGCGTGTGACTAAATTATAGAATTTGAGAAAAAGTAATAAGAGATGTTTTTTATTCTACATCATATATAATTTTTAAAAAACGAAGATTGTAAATCTAATTTTTACAACTTAAAAGATGTTTTTGTCAGAAGTGGGATTTGAACCCACGCCCTCTCACGAGGACCAGAACTTGAGTCTGGCGCCTTAGACCACTCGGCCATCCTGACGGTAGTGGGGTCTATTGGCCTCACAAAATAGTAGACATATTATAGATGAGTTACATTTTCTCCAAAAAAATTAATTTCGATGCTAGAAGGGCTCTAAATGGAACCTCCTTTTTTTTAATTTAATAATAAATAATATGATCAATTTCATATTTAGTTTCATGACTCCCCTTGTTCTTGTGCTTTGATTTTTTTTTGGTCCCTAGAAGGATATATACATATAATTAGAGAAAGTACTAAGAAATAAATAAAGTTCATCAAAATTAAAAGGAGAAACCTATTCAACAAGCACTGCAAGGTATCTAAGTGTGCTTGTAGATATGCTTCGCTACCTTTTTAATTGGCATGCCTTTGACTAGAAATCATGTCTAAGACATGGCAATTGTTGCATTCTCATAGGGCATTGCTCTATGAGCAAATAAATTATTCAGCTTGTGATTGATCAATATAGCCATGATGACATAACAGATTCAATAAAAAGCAATGAAATAACATCAAAGCAACTAAATTCTAAATTAATAATTAACAAGTCCAAAAAAAATAACAACCTCCAAGAAATTTGTTTACAAGAGTCCGACTTCAACTTTAAGAAATATACAAGGACCTATACATGTGCATGTTTAGTCCACATCCGTTATGTACTAGATAGATCTTGAGTATATATGCAGGGCAAAAGAATCTAACTAATATTTTCTAGCTAGATTTTTTAGATAAAATTTTGGATTATTGCAAATAGTATCAAGCAGACAAGTGCACGCATTTTAGTCCCATATCGATTATATATTGGGAGGATCTTGCATGCATATGTAGGCCAAGAAATCCAAATTAATACCTTTTTTTAAAGCCAATTTTGAGTAAGGTCCTTAGGTGTTAAAATATGCCCCATGATAACACATGATAATTAACTATAAAATAAATAAAAAAGTAAATAAAATTAAAAAGAGCATATGTTAGGTGACTAATACCAGAGCTAACAGCCCCATGAATCTACCGAACAATCTGCCTCACAAGTTGATCATGGAAATTGATGGGCTATTGCATATGTTGGAAAACATAGTTTACACTAAATAATATATCTGAGTGAGTGAAGGTGAGGTATTGGAAGGCAGCCATAATAATTTGATAGAACTAAGGCTCATATTTAAGTGGTGCTTGTATTTTGGCCGCCACTAGTTTAGAAATTGATTTAGAACCCTTCATTTGAGCATGCTCAAATACATCATACATAGTTGCATATTTTGGCTAATTTAAAAGAGACCATATGTGAAGTGTGCTTTCCACCACTGCATGTAGAGAATTTATAGTCCTATATAGCAAATTCTGCATGGTGTCAATCAGCATTGTCGCCTGTTATGACGATGGCATCAAATGTAGAGAAGCAAAATGACTATGCTACGTTGACTTTGATAAATAAAGAAAGAGGAGTTTGCTACACTACGAAAGAAGACCATAGATATGGAATTTGCTGAAGCAGCCAAAATGGCTCGTGAAGCTTGACAAGGGCTTCAATTTACAAACATAATTAGGTTGTCCTGGATCTTTGAACCCTGGTTAATAATGATTGATTTATTTAAATGCCCATAGAGGAAGGCATTTTTGACATCTAGGTTCCGAATATCCTAATTATGAGCCAAAGTAACTATTAAAATAATATGAATCATCGTTGACTTGATTATCAGTGACAAAGTCTCTAAGGAATCAATGCCGATGATTTGATTATCCTATGGCAGTTAAGCATGTCTTAAGTTGCTTAAACGACCCACTAAGTGCAATTTGGTTTTGAATTCCCACTTATCTCCTATAATACCTTGATTAGATGCTCGAGGGACCAAGTCTCACATTATTTTGATGTAGGGTATTGATTTCTTTTCTTTTTTCTTTTTTTGATAAATCAGATGGCCCATACAGATCTCATATGAGTACCATCCAGCAGAATCAGAAAACAAAATATCCCAACGAGGGAGGAGGGGGCCACATTTGCACTGTTAGTTCATAACACCTCACCAAAATGTGCAGCCACAAAGAATGCAACCTAATCCTCTGCTTTGTACATATGGCTAGCCTGAAAGGAGGTATACTCTCTAGCACACTGCCAAATGCCCTGGAGCAGAGAAGGGCGATCCACATCCCTAGTCTGCTCTCGACTCTAACTAACTACAGTAGCTGAGTCACCTTCTAGATAAATAGAGTCGGCACGAGGGTGCAAATTTGAGATATTTTTCCATTTAGCATGCCTTAGATTGTTCAATATTTCTAGTTTATCATACACGCTGTGAAAAGGAACATAAGAATTTTGTTTCTAATGAGATTTAGAGGAACCATAATATTTCCAAATATTCTACAAAACCAAATTGTCATCCCTCCACATCAGAGTTAGAGCCAAAAAGCAAATTCTATCATCCATCAAATTGCTACAAGCTAGGCCTGGACAGCATTGTCGAAGAACTTGCTGTTCATTTGAAGTTACAAAGTAGTGACCATAGATATGATATTATCTAATAGCCCTTATCAAACAGATATTTCTATGCATTGCATTCTGATTGTTATCTGACAACATTTTTTGGTTGAAGAGGATTAGTAACATTTGTCATGACCCAATATGCACGCATCACTTGCTCGCCGGACACAATGCTTTTGTTTGCTTCTGCAGGGAAAAAGTGGTCATGATGTGTTCAGTTCTTACTTGAACACAAGTCCTCTTCAGGGAAGCAGAACGATAAGAACCGAGGCCTGTTTTCTGGCAGATCAAATTGTTTATAATTTCAACTTGTCATTGGCATTTGCAACTGTTTTAATCTTAGATCTTGTATCACAATCCATCTTCGGGAGGCTGTTTTCATATCCCTACGGTATTTCCAGGAGCCAATAAAAACAAGCAGCATAATGAGACACAAATGAAAGTAGCTGTCTGCTGAATCCGTAATATAATTTCAACAAAAGATGCGCGAATCATTTAGCTTGGTAAAAGCTCGAATGAGATTGTGACCCTGCCTATTGGAATCTTCAAGCAGGGTTGTTTACGGGAGGTGACACGAATGGTGGATATTTATCTGTTTCCAAAACGCATTCCTCTTGAAGCTTGTGAGTTCTTGAAGCCATGACACGGGATGGTCAAGCGATCAGGATGAAAACAAGCTTTAAGTGTAAAATTTTGCCAGAAAGCAGGGCAAGTTATTGTTTCAAATTGTTGCGATATAGATGTGTAGACATTGCAATCACAAGTCCTCTACCTACTGTGGCAATCCAAAGAAAGACTCGTTACTCTTGACATTGTGTAAGGTTGCAAGCAGGTTTCTTAATAAAATCCAGCCAAGACGCCATTTGACTATTTGTTTGGATTGCTTCCAAAGTTAGACTGAATTTTCTATTGAGGCTTGGAATTGCATTTTTCATAACGCAAGCAACCTGAGACTAAACCTGATCTAACCAAAGTCGCTTACCAATAAACTTGACGATATGTGTAAATTGTTAGTTTTCTGCAAGTCAATCCAATTTTCACATGTAGTTCTATAGTAAATGCAATTTTAGATTACTCTAGCAACATCTAAGTTATACTTCTTTTTCTAATATTATGTCATATCATTTACAGGAAAACCAGATGGCCAAGAAATGCCACTGAAGGATCAGTTTGAATCATTCTATTGTATCATAAAATAGAGGCATAATTAGGAGTACTAATACAAGAGTATTCAGGTTAACTTGATGTCACTTCATTATATCATAAACTTCCGCAGAATAAATGTAATTTAAACAATGCCTGATGTTAGCCTATCCAGTCTGTAAGTCTCTACTATGGGGCTCGGTATAGATGAGGCCGAATAACTGGTTGGATATGACATAATTTGGAAACCAAAGTTAGTTAATCTATTAATTTTTCTCAAGAATTAGATTATTTAGAATTTTTTCAAGACTAAGCAAGCATTAGCAATCATTCATATGAATGAAAACAGGTAATTCCAGTTTTAGGTCTAGAATTTAGGCTTACCCTGGCTTGAATCATGTGGACAACTACAACAGCCGTTGGACAATATATGCTGACGTGAACGTCAAGAACTCCAAGGTTAATTTCCATTTCGACCAGGAATTTGCTGGTTCCGCTACAACTGCATTTTGTTGCACATCCTGCTTTGTAGGTAAATCGCATGGACATGCAAACTAAATTCTGCATGCTGAAAACTGCAGTCAACTGCACAAGAGAAAGAGATAAACGGTCAAGACAGATGCAGAAAAAAATTGGTTAAAGATGCTTTTAACATTTTCTTGGGATCAAATGACCAAGTTCGTGCAAAAGAAATACAGTTTTATCATGCGGATCACCAGAAGACACATGAGCAGGAGCATTAGAGTTCATCCACAAGCATGTTTACTGGAGGGCAAAAGGCATATCCCTCAGATTGTTACTTTTTTTTAAAAGAAAATGGAAATATCCTTCAGACCGTAAACTCACTAAATGCAGAAAAATCAAAAGCCAGGCAGTACAAGGCCAACTATTAAGAAGTTGTCAAACGGTTACACATCAGAAGAGCACTGGTGTTGTTGCTGTTTCTTCTTAAAACAAAAGGAAAAAAACATTGTGCTGATAGATCCAAAGTCAGCAGTACATGTTCAACTAACAAGAGGTCGAAAAGTAAACATCTCGAGATTGGTGTTGTTTTTGCATCTTTAAGAAACAAAAGGGAAAAAAATAGTCTGGTATTCTCAGAGCTGGGTCATCTTGCTGGGGTCGAACTGATGGTTCCAGGATCATTCTCTTCAGCACTCATCACGGTACCGGCATGCCACTTTGAGAATCCCTCCAGAAGAGCTACCTGCATCCATGGATACCTACATTGCTCCAGAGCTTCAGGAATGCTAAGCCATCTCCGCTGGCGCATGCTCTGTTCTGGCCATGAGCCAAGCTCCTCCGTGACATGCATAGCAAACATTGCAGCTTTGCACAGGCCATCTGGGCAAAACTCATCTTGATGACTTTTGCTTTTGAAATAATAGAATCCCAAAAATTCCTGAGATGGAAACATGAACCAATTCTTCAACTCAAACAATAAAAAGGAACAGCTGTCCAGAAAAAAAAAAAGGTAAAAAAGGTAGTTCATAAAACCAAAGAAACATGAACTCAAGCATCGGATGAAAAAAAAACATCAGTAACAAATACAAATCATTCTTCACGGTGAGAATATAGGAAGAATCAGCAAGTCTTATCTTTTAAATTTATTTTTTCCAATCAGTTGAAGTAAGGGTTAATGCTCCAAGTAATGTAATTTTCTCCCAAACTCTTGCTCAAATAAATAGCTTTATATAGTTAAGAAACTAGCTACCAGCTATCATCCCTTTATGCAGTATTATGACTGCTTCCTCTCAACTTCCACCAACATTTAGTCCCTCCTCATGTTCCACCCCTCTTATTCTTGATCTTTTAAAACAGTTCAAGAATGCTCTGCTTGGTAGTTGAAGGCAAAGGAGGAAGATTTGGTGACTCTGCTTGGTAAACAGATCAATTATTCAGGACCTTCCATCATTGTTGTGGATCCTTCGCTTTCATTACATCAATGTCGATTACCTCAAGAAATAGCAATAGGGCTTTTCCAAACATTTTTAATTCGTGGTCTAATCAGAATAGCAAAGCCATGAACCACCTCAGGATTCAGGATCCTCAAAGTTTCAGTACCCTCTGAACCATCTCAGCTTGAGTAACACCTATGCTTACTCTCCTTGCTCCTTTATGGCTGACCTTAAATTTTACCATGCCTCCACGTACTCGGGCTGCAAAGCCATGAACTGAAGCCCATTAACAGTCAGCATTCTAATGTGCAGATAACTATTTGGGCCTTTTTGTAAATTTCAAACATATTCTATGATGAGTCCTGTAATCAGGGGCAGTCGAAGTCTAAACTATCACAATAAATTGGATCTAAGTCAGTGATGATCCGAACATTCAGTTTAAGTCCAACCCTGATTGAAATATGTAAAGAATTTGATACCTGATGTAATTCCCTCTTCTTTACATCGGTTGGGCGGCAGTTGACAGTGGTGGAGGCTGGTGCAAGACCCATGGTTCGGAGCCGTCAGATAGTTGGAGAGGGAGAGAAAGGGACCGAGGCGTGGGTCAGGATGTAGGTAGTTTATATGTATGACATAACAATGTTATGTCTTAATCAAATTAGATCAGGTCGCGATGAGACAAAGTGAACTCTTATCCAAATTCAAATCCATTGTTTATCAGATTATTGTTAGATAACTGGATGCAACTCCCCTACTAGATCAAGACTTATGGATTGATTTCGAATAAAAATCAAATCCATTGATAGGCCTCGGAACAGTGAAAAAAAAAACACCTAGAATGCACTACCTCCACTTCATCCACCCTATCTCTAATGTTTCTTCTTTCTTCTAAAGGTTCTGACAATTCATCAACATCTTCATGGGAGCCTAAAGAAGCAGCAATTAATTTTGTAGCCACTCTCATATGATCAGAAACATGTTGTGCAAGAGAAAGCTCCTAGAACAAGGATTATTGATCTTCGACCTTTGTTGTTTTTAACTCCCTTTTACTATTTTTTTCTACTATATGCAATCAATGAATTCACAAGTATCTCTTACTCCTCAGCCTAAGAGAGAATGTACAGAGTATCGATAGGCAAATTTGACTGACAGTTTCTCCTCGTTTAGAAGAATACAACTTTGGACTAGCATATATGCAGCTATAGGAGTGCTTATGGATGTTTATGACAAAATTTCCAGCAGCTGTACTATATTAACTCGTACACACTTCTATTACCTGATCTCTAAACACCTAACTGCACCACCCCCACCCATATGCTCTACACCTAACCAAGATTTGACCCTGCCTAGATAAAACAAAGCTTGTTTGCCATGCCTCAGCCACCACCCTGGCTCTGAGAGACCCTATCTTCCAGAAAGCCCCGACCTTCTCTCCCTTTGCCATCCCTTTGCCTCCAACAGCCTACCCTGCATCCCTCCACCATGAAATTTTATTCATGGCCAGTCAAGATCCAAAACGGAAGACGAAAACCCAATATTATTCGAGATGGATTGGATGTTGTTTTAGTCGGTTACAGATATCAAATTGCACACGGGCCAGCCACATCTATCAATTTAGCTTTGAATCCACCTGAGATATGACTCAGAGTCAGACCCAGCAACTGCCTCCCCTACACGCCAGGCTTCACTAGTGTAGCGCATGCCTTCTATATCTTTGGCCATGTATTCACTTGCTATTTATTAGGCCAATTCATACTGTGCACCTTGACTACTAGCTGCATTTTGTGCAATGTTAATATTATGCAGTGTTTGCCTATCAGATAAAATTCATAATGTATGTTAATATTACAGATCTCTAATAGTCAAGAGCAGAGGCAAAAAGTTTTCCTAGTGTTTTCTCAATCTGTAAGATTTTTATCTTTTTATTCAGAAGTTTGCACGTCTCCTATGTTAAACTTGGCCAAGTGCCGACACTCTACACAATGCAAAACTGCATTGAATATTGGGATCATGACACACAACATTTGAAACTTTAAACTTACACTTAAATGGTCAAATTCATTACGTCCTCACAACAAATGATATTAGTTAGTACTAATTTGGAAAGTCAGCAAAATTAGCCGAATTTATTGCAAGACTGAAATAGAGAATAGAGCAATACTAACATGCCAAACCATGTAACGTATTCCATTTACTAAAAATTGAAACCATTTCAGAATGTCATTAATGTGATTGCATGCATATCATGGGGTAATCAAATATCAAATACTCAGATCTGACTAACAAATTTGTTGATGAGTAGGCTAGCACAGGTTTATCCTGCATAGACTGTCCATATTTGAGCAAAAGATGATAAAATAATTTAAAAAATCTTAATAGTATTTATAAAGAATCAAAACTATTGTTTGTTTGAGTTACAAGCATAAGCCACTACGGGAGTGCCTTATGACTGTGGACACCATAAAATATCCAAAGGCTCTGTGCATAGCACAGGAATATGTTTAAAAGGTCATGCTTTAAAATTTCCGGAAAAAAAAAACAATCACTTGGCTTTGAATTTTCTTTAATAAAATTTCTCTAAGATTTCCTGCAGGGGAAAAAAAAAAGACCAGTTAGGCTTCCTTGGTAATTGAACTTCATGTTGAGCTAATTAAATCTTTTAATATGCAACATATCAGTATCACACATATAATGAGCAACATCCATGTAAAATCATTAAAACAAATACATCTATTTTCATGGATATAAATTGTTCATACAAATAAACTACTAAGGCGCATTCCAGGAAGAAAGAACAACAATAATATCATACCATTATATCCCCTCGAACTCCTGCTTCTTCAAGAGCTTCTCTTAAAGCAGCCTCTTCAACGGTTTCGTCATTTTCCCACCCTCCCTATGAAGAAAAGATAATTAGAATGAAAAACTAAAGTAACCTCATAAATAATAAAAGTCAACAAGACCAAAAGGAAATACCTATGCACATGAAATTATATGAGACCATGAGGATGAGAAACATAGTAATAATAATGTTGAAGGACTCCAGAATAAATTAGCATGAAAAGGCCTCCCAATATCATGATTTGGCAAGAAAATAAAGAGCCATTTAGTAAACAAGAATCAAAAAAAGCTAAATACACAGTTGTTGGAGAATCAAATGGACAGAAAGAAATGCGTCAGTAGAATATAGTAATGTAGTTAAAAACTATCGTTCTCTTATCTTTAGTTGCTTCTGGGTTCCTACAGATCACATACTTCAGCTACCATTATTTAAGACTTGGTCTACCACCACATGGGACTTGGTGGCAGGAAAATTTGGAAACAGGTTTTCGCTTAGTGATGCAGCCTAAACCATGGCCCATAAAGATGATACGAAAAGTTTATGCACGAATATAGAAGTCAGGGAAGTAGCAGCATGAAGCTACAAGACTGGTGCTTTGGAATGTAAATTTCATTTTTTTCCTACAAGAAATGGTTGTCAAAGTTAAAGGGGTTTCAAAGTTCAAAAGCAACGAAATGGTCATCGTTTCAATAAAGGGTTAGGTCTGGCAACCTCCACCAGCAGCTGGAGAAAAACATCATGATTTATGCCAATCACACATACAAGAATATTCAACAAGGCTTTCTAATGCTTCCATCACCTTAATTGGAGCACACATGATGGAGCAATGATTTCACAGAGTAATTATGCTGCAGCTGGTAACAAATTCTAAGAATCAGAGAGACATGTTCTACCACAAAATAGGGCTGCAAACAGGTCATGTTGGAAGGGTTGTTGCATGAAAACCATACATGAATCACATCAAGAATTTGAATCCAATCATAATTCATATCCATACAGGTAAAGTATGATAGAGTTTAAGATTTGTTTCATTAATCTACAAAGTGGTTGCTTACTTGTATCATAAACATAATATGCAAGAACACAAGACTTAAACAATAAACAGCTTATTACTAAAAGAAAATGTTAATTAAATTCAAGGAAGGTTGGGTACAGCGTATAATATTAGTTTCAGGTCAGTTTAATGACAGAACAGGTGCTCCAATGATCCACATTCTATCCATATTTCAAACAGGTCATGTTTTCCTAAACCTAATCCCACTACAGCACAAATCGGGATTAGGTTATTTTTGGGTTGGTCCAGACCAAAGCAGGTCAATCTAATCAGACAACACAAGGATTTAAGTGCTGCTGGCATGGGCCTATTGTGAAGACGGCTTTTGCCATGTCATGTCACACTGAGAGCCAAAAACCAAAGTTCGTACAAAAAGGACATAAGAGCCTGTTGACTTGGTACCTAGCCATATCAACCCCTGTTGGACTGGAATGGGTTGATACAGGTCAGCACCACTTGATACAAACCAGCAAACCTAATACTCAGTATCAACCAAGTGCCAGGTGTTAGTACCAGCCTGGCAGGGGCCAGCTCTTGAAACAATGCAAATAGTGATCTTTTAGATATTTTAGCTGCAAGTGATTCTTATCGTAGTTGGCTTAGCTTAGAAACGGTTCTAGCGAGTTCCTACACTTAAATCTGTTTCAATTTCAAATGTAATGTAAGGAAACAGTTAGCTGTCCAACTTATCCTAATATAACCTCTTCTTTCTAGTAGAACATGGAGATTAACAATTCATTCAATGGTGCGAAAACGATTGTTTGGGCTTAAAGAATTTCCTTATGGACTCTAAAGGATATTCCTTCAATTTCTTCTGCTTACCTATCTAAATCAACTTTCTAATATTATGAATTTTGCAAACCTACCTCTTGAATGTTCACATCGTTTCGTACAAAAGCAAAGAAGTCATCATGGCTATCGATTTTATTAAGACAGAGATGTTGCTAAGGTAATGCGTACATCACTCAAGGCATTCATGAAAAGTCTCACATGTTCCTAATGTTGCAGATCATGTCTCGCTAAACTATCTAGCTTCTCATCCTATCTATTTTCCTCTACATTGCAAAACAAAAGAAATTTTAGACTAGGGGTCCACCAAAGCATGTCATAAAAATGGGGATAAACCATACTTCCTCCTGTCTTCCAATGGTTATCTATTTGTCAGTTGTGCATCACCTTCTAAAGAATATTAGATATTCTGCTTCACAATATTCATAAATTTTACAGTGTGGAAAACATGCAATGAAGGGAAAAGAAACCTTGTTATAGAGTCCATGTTGACATAAAGACAGAGACAATCAGAATAGAATGGCATGGATGTTCTTAAATATGATGGTAACTAACAAAAGTATGTAAGATGATCAATAACAGGAAAAAAAATTAGGAACATTTTGGTCAGAAAATAGGACGAATAACATAATGAATGCAAGCAACTCATCTAGCTTTGTTGAATGACAATAAGTACTGCACAGATATCTACAGGAATCGGATTCGGACATGTATCCGACTGTCTAACTATACAGAAAAATTGAGGCATGGGGTTCCATGGTATAAAATTTAATTAAACTAAATTACATATATTTTTGTATCTTTAAATATTGTTTGTCTAAATATTATAAAACATAATAACAATATAATGTTTGTTAAGGTCTTTCAATATATATAATTCTTAAGGCCTTTCAGTATATATAATTCTCACTCAAACTTCCCAATTAATTTAAGGATATAAGAAAAATAACATTTTGCAAATTTTTTCGGTATCTATATCCTTGACCAATCTCTAAAAATACCAAATGCTCCTAATATTAAAATGGATGGTTAAACTCATTGTTGGGAGAGTTCAGCTCATTGCCAATGTTTAAAGGTGGAAACTAACAAAATTTCATACATATCCAAGTGTCCGGTACACATCCAATTTGGATGCATATCTGTCACGGAAGTTTGGAGCTGGATGCAACTGTCTAGATAAAATAGATGACAATTATCAAATTATTTTGAAGCATCAATGCCCTAAAGAGATATATAAAGTCATTTGCTTTACGATGACAATAATCCATACACACAAATTCACCTCAGCATTTTATTATGTATGTTACTCATTTATGTGATTGCATTGATTCATTGCATGAAAATCAAACCCATAAAACATATCTATCCATCATGCTATTAGCCTATTAAAAATCTCTTGTTAAGTAATCATATAGATGCTACATAGTTCCTTGAATACTTAATTGTATACCTATTCGTGATGAAATTCAGCAAATAACATTCCTTCGCCAACAAATCCTAGTAGAAGCCTTCCTCATACACATCAATGTATTAACGGCAGATGTTTTCAATAAAACCAAAAAACCTATATTTGCCTCATAATGGACCACCAACACTTCCACAGCACTCGTTGCTTAACTACATAAATTTTTTTAGAATGTCATGAACTACCCTGCTTCCTAAATCACAGCCAACTCAAAATATCTCCAAATTTTTGCAGCTTTGACAAGATCCTTAGAAGTCCAAGAAACCAATTAGCCATCATGAAACAGAAACTCAACAAACAAGATAGAGCATCTTGACTTCAGCAATTCATTCCAGATTGATTTGTAGAGTCCAGTTTACAGAAATCGCATTAACACAAAATATGTAAGGCCGCCTTTGTGAATTGTAACTCTTCAGGAAAATTTTAATGGTGTTTTAGCATGCTCCTTCCAGCTAACTCGAGCCTAAAATTAAGTAGGTCACTTGAATGCATGGTTCACTTAGGATATTTTTGCATTGCATCAAAAATTAGAAATGAGACCAAAAAACATGACTTAAAGAATAGAGAATTTGCAGCCAATGTAATTTTTTAAAAATGACTGGGATGAGTTTAAGTAATAGTTGTGTGGAGCACAAATAACAATTCAATAAAAAGGAGACCAACAATTTTAAATGAAAGCAAATGAATGAAAATAATATAGCAAATGAAAGTTAATTGAAATGTTAAGGGGCTACGAGGGTTCAAGGTTGCCAAATATATGTGATCTTCCAGTTGAGTGAGAATTGGCAGAGAGGAAACCGGAGAAGAGAGAAGTGAATGGGAATAAGAAAGCTTATCACCCCTTAGGTGATTTCTGGTATCAAGGGCCTATCCATCCCTTAGGATTCACCTTCCCCCATCTCCTCTCCTCAACAGATTCCATGCTAATGCACAGCCCCTAGATAAATTAATTTTCAAACAGCTACTGACGCTTGAAAACTGCCAGCTATGTTGCCGTGATAAACTGAAATATGCACTGGAAATGTCGAGAGCAAAGAGCAACAGTGGTGTTTTCTGCTTGCAAAAATTAGCTCATAGCATCAATATCAAAAAAATTTACTTCATAGATGTATGATGGCCAAAGTACACTTAATGCAGCTGCATATTGTACACAGCTTACCATATAATATCATTCTTTGTAATCAAAAATCATATAGAACCATAATTGTAAGTAACAGTTCTTATCCCTTCAACTCTTAAATGGATAAACTCTTCATGTCACATGAAACTGTATTCACAAAACTAAAATGGATTAACACATATAACATCTAAGAAAAACTGAAAATCAGAAATTCCTAAAATGCTAAACTGTTATAGTCAGAAACTGACAAAGGCCCTGTTTGGGGGAGCTTTTGGAGGGCCAGAAAGCACTTTCTGGCCCTCCAAAAGTACTTTTAGATGAAAAACTGTGTTTGGTAAATTTTTCAAAAAGCTGTTTCAGCTTTTGCGGGAAGCTGAAAACAGCTTTTGGGAGGAAGCTCCAATTTGGAGCTTTTGGGAGGAAGCTGTTTCAGCTTTTTCGGAAAGCTGTATTTTTGACAGAAATGCCCATATTAAAATATAATAATTACATAGCTTGTCCCTTTATAAACCTCAATGGTCATTCGGAGGATGAAAAATTAATTTACATTAATATTTTATACCTTTATTTTTGTATTATACTATAAATATAATATCATATTATATTATATCATAATACATTAATATGTTATATTAAATAATTTAATATTATGTTATATTATGGAAAATTAATTTATATTAATAATTATAATATTTTATACCTTTATTTTTGTATTATACTATAAATATAATATCATATTATATTATATCATAATACATTAATATGTTATGTTAAATAATTTAATATTATGTTATATTATGGAAAATTAATTTATACTAATAATTATAATATTTTATACCTTTATTATTGTATTATACTATAAATATTATATTATATTACATTACATTATAATACATTAATATGTTATTTTAAATAATTTAATATTATGTTATATTATGAGAAATTAATTTATACTAATAATTATAATATTTTATACTTTTATTATTGTATTATACTATAAATATAATATATATTACATTATATCATAATACATTAATATGTTATGTAATTTAATATTATGTTATATTACCAAATATTAATTTACTCTAATAATTATATTACTATTATGCTATATTAACATAATATTATTTTATATTACAATAATATTATACTATATCGTATATTTATGTATTAATTTATTATGTTCTGTTGTATAATACTATGCAATGTCCTTTATGGTAATTTTGTCATACAAAAGTACTTTCTCAGTTTGTTTACCAAACACAAAACAAAGTACCACAGCACTTTACGAATGTAGTTACCAAACAGCAAACAGCTTTTTATAACAGCTCTACTTCAGACAGCTCTACTTCAGACAGCTCTACTTCCAACAGCTCTACTGCCAACAGCTCCCCCAAACAGGGCCAAAGAGCTGCAATATTAATTTTGTTTTTTTTGACTACCCAAGAATGAAACCAATAGCCAACATCACAGGTTGAAAATATGCCAACATTTTTACCACCACAACTTCAATTTAATACAGAAAATATTTTCATCATAAATGAATGATAGATATTAATATGCTAAAGGTGTATAAGAAGCCAAGTAGAATATATATCGCATGCAAAAGTAGACCTACATTGCTAGCCAAGTAACTAAACCCAAAGATAAATTTAGTAATATATACCACCCATTCTAATCCATGTTCAGTAGAACCTAGAAAAAAAAATTAATACATGGAAGATAGCAGCCCAGGAATACGTTAGCAACAAAATACTTTGTGAATAAATCTACATAGCATCAAATTGTATTAAGAATGCTAGGAATAGGATACGACACTTCAAACACTTCCTTTCTCTCCATCAAATTTAATTATTCAAGAGGCAGAGGATTTGCATCTCTGGTCAGTCACATAGTTGCAAAGGTGCATGTTGCAGAAGTTGCCTTGTAGCATGTTATTTTATGGACCAGATAACATGCCAACAAGTCAGACCAGAACCAACCCAACTTCAATCAGATGCAAACCAATTCTCAGACCAATCAAGTGGGTCACAGGACAACCTCTATAGCTCAAGCTCATGTCCAGCTTACTGGACAAAACCAGACTTTAGCCAACAAAAAAATATAGACCTAGGATAAGATGCAAACATAATATGATACTTGACAAGAAAAGCAAGTGGGTGAGTTAACTTGAGGTTTAAATTGTAGACCTAAAATATAATGACATACAGTTCAGGTCATGATGGACTAGAAACTAAGCCCCTACAGTTACACCATTTGCTCGCATACAACCAAAGAAAAGAATTACAGAATACAGCAAGAGGGAAAGAATATCTGACTCATGACCATCTGTGTTGAAAACAAGATAAAGGTGATCAAGACAGTGTTTTGAATTCAACTTGTGTGTCCCAATTGCCCTCGTGAATATTGATGCAATTTAAACTCTTTTTAGTTAAAATAAAGAAAGCTCTTTTCTCTAAAATATGTAAGTGGGGAAAAAAGATGCTAATGCCTGGATATCCTACGGACAATGTAAACCTCAGTTTTATTTCTAAAAATTTATCATATATGGTGGAGTCACTGCATTAAAGCATGGAAAAGACAAGGTCACAATGTGAGTCATATACTCAACCAAAACTAGATTACGATGTGTTTATGGCAACAAGAATGAGTATAACACAGAGCCCCTGATGCTTGTGTCATTAAAAAAAATGACAAATATACTCAACAGTTAAGCAACTTAGGATATTAGATATGCTATGAAATAAGCGAAGATGCTATGAAATAATTAAATATCCACTTTATATCACTAGATTATATCATGCAAAAAAGAAAATCTCTAGTATTATTAGATTAGATATAGCTTGTTCATAGTTTTTAGAGTATATTTTTTAATATTTTTTAATTTTTCAAGTACTAGAATGATTAATACAAAAAAAATATGTAATCCAATTTTAGAGCAGGCAAACAATCAAAAAACACACATATTTGAGTGAGGAACTCTCATCATATAACAAGATAATCAAAATTTTGTCTCAATGAAATCTCTTAGTTACTCCTCCATTACTCATGTGGATGGCATTTTGTCAAATGTCACGTGACCGTTAATGATGCTTGTCTAGTGGATTGAATTTTTTCCTCCTGTGGCAACATCAATAATCCAACTAATTCTAGTTCACATGCCCCTAAACATACTTATTTCCCAGCAACTTTCTGATGATATGATATATAGCATACCATGCTTCCATCTATATCTACAATTTGTTCATCTGCCATTCTTCTAAATAAAACTTGTCCTTAATTCTTCATCATTATCATCAACTCCGCAAATAGTAAATTTCATCTAAGTTTGCCATTGTTTTATGATGTTCAGTAACATTTCTTACCCTTTTATGTCTTTCAAGATCCAAAGAGTATCATTGATAAAGATCAGATGGAATAAAACCTGACTGTGGAAAAATCATGGGCTTGATGATAGTGCTCTACAGTAGACTCATCCTAACCTTAATTGACTATGAATAATAAGCTACAGTACCCTTTTTATCTTCTCTCTCTTAGTTAGAGTATGAAGCTTTTTAGCCTAAAAGCATATATAGTTTATCTTTTGTGCACAAAACTGTTCCATTTAGGATTTTTTGCATGCCAAAATACTTGGAGAGCAAGTCTCAAATAGGTATGCTTTTAGGAACCATTTTAGTCAGAATTGGTCTTCTTTGATGAAATATCACTCCACAACTATTGCTCCATAACTAGATACCAGCCTAAATTAGCCCTCAGAAACGATGTCGAATTCCTGGACAAGTAATTTACACAAAACAAATGTCCCACATGAAGCCTAGATGGGATGTTTTCGTGACAAGGGCAACCCAGGAGACCTACCATATTTTGGTAGCTTATGAATCAAGCTCATATGACCACAGAGCAACCCCTCTAGATTATCCTGGATTTGAAAAAGAATCTAGACAAAAAGAAGCCAAGGTGTGATATAGAGAGCAAAATTCATCTTCAAGATGCAAGTAACAATCCTATAGGCCAAACTCAAACCAAATTTCTAATAATATTTTGAAAACTAATTCTAAAAGGTGTTTTTTCAGTTGATTAAATAAGGTACAACAGAATAGCCTTGAATAACATAATTGTGAAAATCTGATGTTCAAAAAAAAAATGGGGCAGAATTCTCATGAATTAAATTATTTGAATGCTTTAGTTCCAGCTGCATGTCATGTAACTATTGCATGCTTTCCAACTTGAACACTAAGATCCTCCTTAAACTTCATATCCTAGAGATTGTTATTTCCCATTTGCCAGTAGATGAATATATTTTGTGTATGTGTTGTCAAGGGTAATAATAACCAAGAACATCAAGTACTAAAATGTGCCCATTGTCAAGGTTAGCCCTAAACTCAAATGTCTATAAAAAACCTTGAAGACAACACCCTTCTTAAAAGCCTTAAACTTCTTGAAAACCTAAATGGGAATTTGATCTCTATCAACCAATTCTTTCAATATTAACGAAGTTGACTCTCTTCCTTCCCAGAATAGTTCCACCCCTACAAATTAATAAAAGAAATAGAATGCAGTCCATGCTTCAGCTAGCCAAAATAGTCATTTGTTCTCCAGCTGTACAGATGAGAGAGCAACGATGAGAATATGGTTGGGTTTGGGAATGGCAAAGGGGTTGTCCTAGTAAGCAATATGATGCAGAAGCATAAAATATTTAGACTAAACAATTATACAACAATAGGCCATGCAATAGACAAAATGAATGGTGTATGTTTTAGTGATGATACCATGACTAGATTCTAAAAGGAGAAATACAGAATGGAGAACAAATTAAACTAAGCAACAACTATCATGGGAGCTAATATCACTGATAAAAATATTAGATCAAGTAGATGCAAGACTAGAAGCAAGTCTTCAAAGCAAGTGAACCTTCCCCCAACTAAGCTACATTTACTCTAAAAAACATATAATATACATGTATATACTATCCAATATAACTGAAATTTTCATTTAGAAAAAGTATCTTTTTTCTATCATACCTTTCCATTGATTTTTTCTTTCTAATAATTTATCTGCCAACGAAGATTTAAAAATTATCAAATCGAAGCGAAGTGCAATATGTTGAAAAAGCTGCAAAATATGCAGGAGTTGAATAGTTACTGTCGATGAAACACAGTTTCCAAAAACAAGCTAACAAGCCAATAATAGAGTAAAGCTATTTCTGGTCGAAAATGACCACAGACTGTGTTCTTGAAGCTTTGAGACACTCCCTTTTGCAAATCTCAGCTTTGTAGACATGCATATCCACCAAACAAAAGAAGATAAGATGTGCAACTCAATATCAAAGATGGCTTTCCCATGGAAACTCACAGGAGAGGTTTGTGTGGGTGGTGCAAAAAAATGGTTTTGTGTATCATTGCCAGTCAAATAATGAGTATCTGCAAATTAGAGTGGTTATACAAACAAATAATTTCTCCAAGCATGTAAAACTTCAAATGAGACTGTCCAGATAATTTACGCACTCTACAGGAACTTCTTGAGATGTGCTCCACACCATGGTTTCTGGAGGTCTTCCTTAGTATAGGTATTATCTATGGACTTATTGATTGACCAAACATCAAAGGCTGAGAGTTAGTCCAATAACAACAAGACAAGTAATAGGCCATCAAATCCCGCCATTGTATTTGTTGAGGTCGTAGTTCCTCCGACCTCAGACCTTAGCCCCCACCAAACTGGAACAGAAAAAAAAGACTGCGTCCCCACAGAAGGTATCGTCCGCTTTGGGGATCGATGGCTCCGGGCCCAGTGGGCTCGCTGGAGGGCGTCACCCCTCACGGTTTTGTCCTTTAAAAGGCGCCTTCTGAGGAAAGGGTAATCGAGCCCTCCATTTAAGGCACAGACCTTCTCGCTATTCAGTCAATGTGGGACTAAGTCCGAGACCCTTTATTCCCACAACATCAGCCTGCCCAGCGGGAAGGTCTGTGCCGAGGTTAAGGGCCCCTACCTGGCGCGCCATTGTTGAGGTCCTCGAGACCCTTTATTCCCACAACATCAGCCTGCCTAGCGGGAAGGTCTGTGCCGAGGTTAAGGGCCCCTACCTGGCGCGCCATTGTTGAGGTCCTCGAGACCCTTTATTCCCACAACATCAGCCTGCCTAGCGGGAAGGTCTGTGCCGAGGTTAAGGGCCCCTACTTGGCGCGCCATTGTTGAGGTCGAAGTTCCTCCGACCTCAGACCTTAGCCCCCACCAAATTGGAACAGGAAAAGAAGACTGCGTCCCCACAGAAGATATTGTCCGCTTTGGGGATCGGTGGCTCCGGGCCCAGTGGGCTTGCTGGAGGGCGCCACCCCTCACGGTTTTGTCCTTTAAAAGGCACCTCCTGAGGGAAGGGTAATCGAGCTCTCCATTTAAGACACAGACCTTTTCGCTATTCAGTCGATGTGCGACTAAGTCCGAGACCCTTTATTCCCATAACAGTATTGTTACTGAGGGAACTTGGAAATGAGATTAGAAGATATAAGTTGTAGTCAAATTTAATAAAAAGCTCGAATACAGAACCACAATCCACAATACATGAGAATAAATGTGTTGTAGATATTGAAAAAAAGGGACTTAAGTTTTTCAAGACCTTGTGAATAAATTCGTGGTAACCAATAAACTAGTTGAAACAATTATGGGCCTGTTTGGATTTTTCTACAGGATTGGGCCAAAAATTCTGTAGGATTTATGGATTAGGCAGTACAACCAGCAAAATCATAAGCTACAAGCTGACTAGGCAAAATATCTGGATATAGTTTTGGAGTGGATTGGCTTGAATCCCTATAGAGAAAAAAGAGAGAGCTGAGGTCCCTTTTTTCTTTGTGTGGCATTCGGGCCAGCCCTCTCAAAAGCTATTTCTGAGTATTTTATGAATAAAGGCCTAGCCTAGCTTATAGCTTGTGATCTTGCTGGTTGTACTGGTTCAATTCATAAATCCTACAGAATTTTCAGCCCAATTCTATAGGAAAATTCAAACATGCCCTGTGTTTAATGAGAGGATCGAGCATATTTTATGTGTCTCCACTTACTAAAGGAAGGTAACATTATGAAACATTCATGCCTCCTTTCAAAATAGATCAGTTCAGTAGTCTCCTTACAATGGGGTGAATACTAGTGTATTCAACAAAATATAAGTCCAATTGCAAGGCTATACAAGCATTCATCCTTTTTAACTATTTGTTGTGGTGATAACAATATATAGCTAGGAATATCATACCTTTGGAAACAGAAGGCCTGGTCCACTTTGTGAATTTATCATAAGAACTTCAACAATCTTCTTAGGCTTAGAGCCACAACTTTCATCACACTTTCTATATTTGAACGGTATACACCTATAGGAAGTGCAATGTGTTAGAAAATATGTAAGCCGAACTATATGTAGCAGTCTAAATTAAAATTTCAAGAGCTTTCATACATAATCATGTCCAAATTTATTAAAATATTTCAATTGTGCATCACCTACAAACCCAAGTAATTGAGCATAATGTAAGAATACATCATTTGTCACCACTTTATTCAATGTGCAAAGACAGAAATCTATAGAAGGTTATAAGATTTATCACATGTTTTAATGCATGTAATATTACCAAGACAGAACGATGAAGCAGATACTTGGGCGCTAGTGATAGTCCAGGCAGGATGAGTCAGCAGAAGCGATTGATCGACGGGACGGGGGCAGTGGGTTTAGTTTCAATTCCCAATCCAAAACGAAGAAAATGCTAAGGAAAATGAACACGATCCCAGGGACCTGACTAGTTTTGCAACAATGTTGTACTAATGTGAGTCCAAAATTAGACCCTTAACAAGGAGATGTGATTGTCTACCAATGTCAACATAGTACCACACGAATTACGACAAGCACAAACATCAGCTGTTTCTAGCAATTTGGATTGGCTCCAAATAGTTTTCAGATTTTACAGATGTTCTCCAGCATTGAAAATATCTCCAAAACTTCCTTATTTGGGTTGCATTATGCATTGCATCCAGCAGAACTTTATGCCTTGCTGACATGCAGTGCCATATAATACCCTAAATAAGCTAACCAATTCATCCATCAGCACCACCACCATTTGCCTCAGCAATTTTTGCAGAATACCAAGAATGCTAAAAATAACCACCTAATTCTGCAAACTAAGATTGATTTAACCTCACGATGAGGTTCCATTCTTTGTCTATGAAACCTAAATAAGAAACAAATCAGATTGGTTCAACCAATAGTTAAATAGATCTTGCCGGTGTTCCTGTTTGAAGTTGCTTTCCACCTGAACTCTACTCTCATCCTAGGCTTTCCGCTTGACCAATCATCTGAAAACTAATGGAAGAGGGCTTCAACACAAAAGGGAAAAGATATCCATATCGGATCGTGGTTAATTCCCAACACCCTAAATTTCTTTTCCATTCACCAAACCATTACTAAATTAAAACAATAAAACAGGAGGCGAAATCAAGGTCAACTAAGATTTTCGCCCAGATTCAACGGCCATCCACCGATCAAAACTATACAATTAATCAATCAAAACTATGGACTATAAGCAATCAACCATAAACAATCAATCAATCAAATGCCAATCAACCAATCAATTGCGGAATCAAATAGCATGTCGCCTTTGAAAAGAAACTTCGACAGAGACAGTGACAATGACAAAGTCACATAGATCATCATGTGGAACCACGAAAACAACACCAGCGAAGAAGTGGCACTGATAGTCAAAAATGATTTAACAACAAAAACAATCAAATTTATCATTCATATCCGCTAAAATCATTCATGCATGTATTCTTCGACAAGAAAATATATTAAAAAAGAAAAAAAAAAACAAAGAAGTACAAATGCAGAATAATTTAAAATAAAATACGGGAAAGGGGAAATGAATGGGGGAGGAGGAGGGACCCGGCGACAAGGCGACAACCGGCCTCGTATCGCTGCTGATGTCGACCCGTGCGGGCCACCAAATCACACATGCTCTTCTCCCTTCTAACCCCGCCTCTCTCCTTTCTCTCTCTCCCTCTCTTTATCCTACTTTCCTTGTTCGAAGAAAGAGAAGATGTATCACCCTTCTCCTCTCGCCATCCCGGAGATACGCCCCATTGTCTCAACCCCTTTTCCCAATGCGGCGGCGCGGAGGCGGCGGCGGCGGCCCCCGCGACGAACCCCACCACGGAATTAAAAAATGGGAACGCCGAAGAGGAAAGAGTAGGGGCGCAAAAGGGCAGAGGCACGGGAGATCACAGGGAAGGCGAGAGAGAACGTAAAAAAAATATTAAGTAAATAATAAATAATAATATATAAATAATAACAATAAATGATATCTAGAAAAATATTGGTGCGGTGCCGTCGGATGGGCCTGAAAGGGACGGATAAAGGCGGAAAGGGTGAAGCCTTTATAGGCTGCCCCGCATCCGCCGGCGATCACCGAAACAAAGCCGCGTTGAAGAAGTCTGTCGACTCGCTCAGTCGCTTGCCCCTATTATTTTTTAAAACTCGTATCTTTTTAATTTTATTTATTGTTCTTATTTGACTTGATACGTCTACTCTGATTAGGATCTTTATCTTTGTTGAAATTGGACCATCAAATACCTACTCATCTTGTACTTAGACTTGCCGACATTGTTTTTATTTTTTTACTATAAATTATAGTTTTTTCAATTATTCTATGATTATCTAGTTTTTATGTGAAAAGTTTCTTTGTTACCTCAGATACAATGCATATAGCAACAGTGAGCATGGCATTGAGGCTCTGTTTGTTATTGCAATAATTTTTTGCATTTGTTTTCAAAAATCTTTAAAAAAAAAAAAAGAAGAACTTGACTGAACAAATGTGTGTCATAGAAGTTTTATATGTTTTAAATTATCCATGGAACCTTAAGAACTTTTCGTAGCAAAACAGTGAGAGTGACATAAAACAAGGAATGGTGAAAGTTCTATGCAAATACTAATATTATCACCAATATCAATCTCCATACGACAATATACTGCTTTGTAAGTAAATAATAACACAAAAATCAATACCAAACAAGTCCATAATAGTGAGAATATTTAGAATAGCGTGTTTTTCGGTGTAGATCAAACCTGCCAATCTAAGAACCAAAACAAGCAATTAAATCAAACAATAGTAGTGCAAACAATTTTTGAGAGAAGAAAAAATTTATTCAAAAAATAATGAGTTCAACTTTCTCTCACAAAGACATCTCACAAAAATAAACTTTTTCTTACACTTCATATCACTCTCTCTCTCTCTCTCCCTCTTAACAAAACCACACACTCTCCCTCCCTAAAAGATGTTGTGTCACTATCTCCCACCAAACAATAAACTCAGTTATATTGAGCCTAAGGCTCAACCTAACTTAATATAGATCAGTATTAAATATTAAAAAATATTTTATTAATTAGTTGGAGTTTCTAATAACTCTACCATTTTATATTAGTAAAAACTCCATGACGACTATGTTGAACTTATCGATGATGTGAAATGCTACCGTAGTCATTGCTATTATTTCTATAGTAATAGTAACATCCAATTACTTATCGAACCAACAATTAAACAATGCAACTTTATTAGCTCAAACCCTTCATTGTACGTATTGGAATTGATGATATCCTCCAACATTTTCTCTCAACATTGACTAATGGTCACTATGTTGAGATTCCATCGAGCATCTAGCTTATACCATCAAATATTAAGTTGCTAGTTGTAATCACTGTTTGTTTATCTCTTTTTATCGAAATGGGATGAAAGAGGAGAAACCTAAGGCTGGGTTGGAGAATTGTGCAAACATGTCACTAGTTATCATCAGAACTAAGAGGATAAAGTTTTGCAGTTCAAATACCTTGAGCTTCAAGCACTTTGATTACTGAAATGCTACCTATCTTATTAAAAGTTAAAGATAGCATTAAAATTGAAAATGTTAGGAAATCAAAAATGAAGTTTCATTACACACGAGGTTCAAAAAAGGGGGTTCTTCTTTATAATTTATGTTCTTTATACTCTCCTCTCCATATTCTGCCATTATCCTCCTCGTAATGCCTGGTTCTCATCTTCGATATGTGTCCGGCTTAGTTATCACCATTATTTCATTTCTCTTAGAAGTTATGAGCTTTAATTTTAAATTCAAATTCTCCTTCAAACTCTTCATTAACTACATGTATTCACTTGTAGTATGATGGCATATGAACTAATTTTAAACCTTTGTAACTTAATCAATTTCGCATAGCTTAGGTTTTGATGATAACTCTATTCGGCCTACTTTATCAAATAATTTCTCTTAGGCCGATATTCCTTTTTGAGTCTCTTTTGAATTATCCTTAGCTAATACAACATTTTCTTCTGGATTATTTGTGCCTTGGCTTTCTGTTATAGAATCCATCTGCTTGCTTTTGTTCGCATTACCTTTCAGCCAATTTTAGTAATATTACTTATCAATGTCTCATGATATGTCATGTGATATTTATTATATGATCAAGATATGGTATAAACATTGGTCACAAAAGTATTGACCATTACTTGCAAATAAGTAAAATCAGCAAAAAAATTTTGGCAATATCTACATGTCTCCACTTTAGTAGCTCCAAAACTAGCTAGCTGTTCCATTTCATGAATGATGAAATCACTACATAATTTGTTTTACAAATGATGCTTCATATATTTGCATATTATTAACTCCTAAATATGGAATCAAATATTTATGAATAGAATCTTTTACTTGTTTGAACTCTGGAGTAACGTCAAAATTAACTAGCATACTAGAAGCCTTGTCGAATACTAAGGCACAATATGAATTCTCCACGAGCATATCTTCTTGCTGCTTGATTTTTTAAACTATTTTAAAATTAGTCATCCTTTTATCCTCATGGCTGACTAAATCTTCAAAGAATAATCTATATCTTAAATAGCTTTAGTATAAGATTCTTTTACATTATTTGACTCCTCAATATGGATCTCTATAACTAGATCAATTATCACAACGTTTAACTCTTTCTTGAGGAATTTCAAAATCAATTAGTTCTTCAATCACAGACTCTTCTGTATTTGATACAATATCAATCTAATCGAGCTCCTCCTACTTCAGATTTTCTTTTAGACTTAGTTAATCCATGAGTGGATCCCTTACCATACTCTATAATTTTTTCTAAACTTGATCCAGCCTCAGACAAATAATGCTCCTCCTACTTCAAATCTTTATCTTTGAACCAATTCTGCACTTCATCTGAATTTTGTAGAAAATCTGTAACTAAAGCCTACTCTTCATATAACTTTTGTTTGATAATACTTTGATATCTTATCTTACTAGATCTTGAGTAAATAGCTATAAGAATATTCCAAGCTTGCTCCAGCTCCTCTATATCCTGGATATGGAGGTTATTCTCTATATCAATTTTAGCTTGGATAATTCATATTATCTTCTTAGATTTCAAAATCTACTTTCTTCTTGCAACCTCATTATCAAGAATACCGTTGACGTTGTTCCTAACTCTTCTAAGATATCTCACAAAGTTTATCCCTTAGACAGTATTTGACTATAAACTTCCCAATTGGATAACTAATTTTGTTCAACTTATGAAGTGGATGAGTGGTAGCAAAAATAGCTATGTTGATATTGGTGAAATTGGCCATCACGATAAGAATATCGAATCAAAATATAGTCCATATGTTTGCACATACACGTAACAAATTACTCGAAGTTCTAAAAATACATGGAACAATTATCTTCAAACCTTTCAACAATCAAGTCACTACTCTGAAAGTTGGGTTTTGAATGAATTTGATGGAAGTCATACATTGCTTGTCCACATATTTGTAACATACACACAATGAATTAGTGGAAGTTCTAGAACCACCCCAAAAAATTACCTTCAAAACCACCAACAATCTAAAAAATCGCTCTAGAAGTTGTACCTTGGATAAATCTAATAGAAGCCGTACATTGCTTGGCCACATTTCAATCTCGTCCGATACCATGGAGAATAGCAAGTTTTCAATGTACTTTGGATAAAAATCGCTTTAGAAGTTATACTTTAGATAAATCCAATAGAAGCCGTACATCACTTGGCCACACTCCAATCTCATCCGATTCTATGGAGAATAGCAAGTTTTCAATGTAGATCAAATACGCCAACTCGGGATCTAAAACAAGCACTACTTAAATCAAATAATGTTAATGAAAAAATTGCAGAGAGGAAAAAATCTATTCAAAAAATAAAGACCAAAATAATGAGTTCGGCTTCCTCTCAAAAAGATGTCTAATGGAAAAGAACTTTTTCTTAAACTTCATATCGCTCTCTCCCCCCCTTTTAAGAAAATACATAGATTTAACTTGATTTATCAATAAAATAGTATGTGCAAAAGAGTTAAGAAAGTAATAAAAGAGTTTTTTTTCTGGCAGTCAGCAAAAGAGGTCCAAAGACAAGAAGTGATGAGTCACCTGTGAAGCCACCAAATCTACAGATTCATTTCCTTTTGTGAATATGTGAGATGCTGTAAAGCGAGTCAGCCTCTAGGACATAGACAAAACATCAAGGAGCAGTGGGTGAACATCTAAGTAAGGTTGGGGTAGTTTGTTGATCTAGTTGACCATTGTTTGAAAGTCACCTTTACGTCATATTAAGGTTGCATGCAATTGCAGTGTAGCATATATTAAACCCTCCCAAGATACAGTAAGTTTGGCCATAGGGACATTATTATTCATTAGCCTCCTATCTCCCACAACCAAAACCTTACAAGCGTGATGTTTGATAACAAATGCTGCTCCTCCATCAATGCCATTCCCTAACACATTGCTATCAAAATTTATCAAACTACTTAGAATGGGGGGTACCAGACAATATTAATCACCATTAATGGGATGCAAGAAAGAGAACCCCATATTCTTACAGTCCTTAAAGATAGGCAAGAGATAACAGTTGTGTAGTGATGGGATAAGGACATGGAAGAGTGAAAAATAAAGAAAAAAAAGGGAATGAAAAAGTATGCGAGAAACATGATAAGGAACCAAAAAAATAAAAGATCTGCAGGAAGAATATGCTAAATTTGCTTAGCTAGCTAACCCACAACCTAATTTGCCATTCTAGATAATCCAGTCAACTAGATATAAGTTAGACAATAACTTGTCAATATGAAACAATCAAGATCCACATACATGTACTCCTCTATAATTGAATTCGCTCAAGCCTACCATAGTCTCTATATAACAACCCATACTTGTACTTCTAATAGAAATCTCTGCCTCTAAAAGCCAACAAATATTAATTTTTGATAGGCTTAAATATTTGCATATTGTCTCCTTCAGTCTATTGTACCACTATTTGGAATAAGATATTATTCAATAATTTCTATCATCAACTAAATTTTTTCTAGAGTCTCTGAAGTGATCACTTAACACCTTTTAATTAATATAAAGCATCTAAAAGTAATCTTTCAAGCATTACCATATCTTCTTCGATGTAAATCTCCATCTTTATGTCAAATATGAATTTCTTTGCTCTATTATTTTTCAATTCCACTGGACAAGATTCATTCTTGTCCAGTTGAAATCTTTTTCTATTACTTTAGTAGTTGAATCCTCAAAGTTGCTTAAGTTGTTTATTTTACTAAGGTCAAACTCTTCACATCTTTTAATGTGTTAAAATGTTATTGTTCAGACCCTAAGTGATGAACTTGTCTTAATTGTTCAATCTCATTTTTGCTAAATGAACAAAAGTAGTAAATACAAATATTATAGAATGATACATGGAAAAGAGATGGTAGAGTTATTAGATGGGCATAAAAGGGTCAGATAGAGGTGAAAAGGCTAAAGCTTTTGGTTACCTTGTGTTTGTCGATGAAGATTGCATAAAACCCACAAGTGTTGAAAAAACCAATCAAAGACAATTGCATGTAATTTCACTACTCCCTACCATAGCTTAAAACTTTGAAAAACTCTTATCTCTTCATTTATTTATGTTGAGCTTAACATATCTCGTTTGATTTGGATTTTGATGGTTGTGCTTACACTTTAGGATATCGTTAGATTATTATTTCTAATAGAAAAACTATAGTTGATATCTATTACTTAATGATTATATCTAATTTAAGTTGAATCATTTCCATTATTTTAGATATAGTGTATAAGTATAGCTTTCAAATAGCATATATATATATATATTGATTAAGTTATTTTTTTAAAAAATAACTTAATTTATTAGTAAAACATAGTGAAGTACTTAAGAATTAGAGGAAAAGGGAAAAGGAACAAAAAAAAGGAAGGGAAGAAGGTATAAGAAAGGTTACAATAAATTAGGAAGAAGGAATACAATAACAAGGATATAATAAATTTTATCTCTTATGCTCATCTTGTCCTAAGGGCTGATTGGATTCAGCTCGAAGGAGATTCGACGACTGTTATTCGATGGATCCAAGGTCATGCCAGGGCTGGTGTCGAATATTCTTTACTATATGATATCTATGGCCTGTTGTGGGGTTGTCTGGACGAGAGACAAATAAGGTAGCTGATTGTGTGGCATCATATGTCGTCTAGTATTTCGATTGTCTGTTGTGGGATAGCATGAAGTCTTCTTCCCTTTTTCTTAGTCTTCTTTTTTTTCTGATTCTGTTGGTTGTATTCATACTAGAATGGTATGATGCTATTCATGTTATCAAAAAAAAAAAAAGAAAGATAGAGAGCGAATATAAAAAATATTAAGTAAATAATAAAAATAATTATTTGTCGATGATGACCAAATCAAAGTCACGAATGTTGAAAGAATCAGCTAGAGATGATTGCTTGCTACTTTTCTGGTCCCTACTACAACTTGATGCCCTTCTCATCTTTTAGATTATTATTTTTGTTAAAAATTATAATGTTTCTAATTTTTCATTGATTGTACTGATTTGATGTCAAAATTTCTTCATTACTTAAATATACTACAAAGCCTATTTGGTATTGCTATTGTTTTTTCTTGTTTTTAAAAATCCAAGAAAAGAATTAAACTAGGCTAAACAAATATGTGTCATAACAATTTTTTATTACTTAAATTTTCTATACAATTTTTAAAATTTTTGGTAGCAAAGATTTATTGCTTTCAAAAAGAGTGAAATAAAAGCAAAGAATGGCATAAAATTCCATGCAAATGTTGTCACCAATCTCAATCTCCATACAGTCATATCCTAGTTTGTAGGTAAATAAAAATACCAAATTTAGTACCAAACAAGCCCAAGATAGTGAGAATATTTGTTCCCCTTTAATTATTTGAGAAAATATGTTAGGGAGGTTTAACTTGATTTATTAATAAAAGAGTACATGTAAAGGATTTATGAAAGCACTGGAAGAGCAAAAAATAAACAAGCAAAGGCAAGGGAAAAATATAGGAGAAAGCTGATAAGGAATTAGAAATAGGATTGGCAAGAAGAATATGATAAAATTTACTTAGCTAGCCAATGCGCAATCTTGGTGCAATAGTAAAATTGCTCCATTATAATCTAGGTATCACAAATTTGAAATACAAAAACAGCCGCCATACACATAGGTAAAATTGCATATATCTAATCCTCCTTAAAAGTTGCAATGGCGGAAGCCTTATACACTAGGACGCCATTATTGTAGCCAATCCACAACCTAATTTGCCTTATTAGGTAATCTAGTTAGGTAGATATAATTAGATCCATGGCTTATCTATATTAAACAATCAAGATCCATATATACATACACACATACATACACACATACGTACATACACAGATACATACACACACACATACAGACATACATACAGACATACATACATGCATACAAACATACATACATACAAACATATAGACACACACACATACATGCACACATACATGCATGCATACATGCATACATCCATACATACATCCATCCATCCATCCATACAAACGCACTCCTCTATAATCAAATTCGCTCCAGCCTACCAACTTAATCTCTATATCATAGCCTATGCTTATGTCTCCAAAATAATTTCCGCCTTCCAAAAGACAACAAACATTAATATTTGATAGACATGAAGACTTAAGCCCTTTTTTATCCAGTCCACAACCTCATTTGCTTTTTTAGATAATATAGTCAACCACATATAATTAGGACAATGACTTTATATTCCTTTATAGTCGAATTCACTTTAGTTTACCATCTTAATCTCTATATAATAGCTCAGACTTGTGCTTCTAAAATGTTTCCCACCTACGAACGCCAATAAAAATTAATATTTGATCGACATAAAGTTTTATAGAACATCTCTTTCAATGTAACTTTTGTATCACTAATTAAAATAATATATTGTTTATTGATATTTATTAGCAACAATTTTTTTATCTAGTGTCTTAAGTGATCACTTAACACCTTTTATTTGCTATAAAGCACATGAAATTGATCTTTGAAATTATATCATATCTTCTTCAAAGTTAATCTCCATCTTTATATCAATTTTGATTTATTTGCTCCATTATTCTTCAATTCCACTAGATAATATTCATTCTTATCCAATTGAACTCTTCTTCTATTACTTCAATAGTTCAATGCTCAAAGATGGTTATTTTACAAAGGTTAATGTATCATTGTTAAGCTCCTGATGATGCTAAATAAATAAAAGCATTAGATAATACATATTAATAGGTGATATATGGAGAATATATGGGTAGAGCTATTAGATGGACATAAAAGAGTCAGTATGTATATATCTTGAGGAATATGTATATGTATATTATATATATAAGTTTGGATCCAAGTTGCATTTTTTTTTTAATTGAATGATGGAAATTCTGAATTATTAAATATAATTTATTATTCCCAATCTCTCTATGTAAAAAAAGAAAAAATGGTTTGGAAACCTATTTATCAAGCGGTCACATTGATGTTATCCGTCTCTCTCTCTTTCCCTCACCTAACGGCCGTCACCACCCTCCCCTCCCCCGATCACACATTTCGTCTCCAAAACCCCATCATTCCCATCGTTCGATCCCTCTCCCTCCACCAATCGGCCTCCAATTCGATCATCCTTGGATCAATCGAGACTTTGGATCTCAATTCTTGGCTTTCCCCAATTCAATTCCCTCTTTATATCGCTTAAAAATCCACCACGGATTCGTAACAATCCAATTGGGATCAAAACCATGCCATTCTCCCAACCTTGCCGCGCCCCCGCCGCCGACGCCGGCGGCCGCCACGTCAATTACCGCCGATCCGCCTTCAACCGGCCCACGGCCGCCCCCGAATACGAAGCCTCCGCCGCCCCCAACCTCAACCACTACTCTCACAGGGATTTCTCCTATAGAAACCACCAAGATTACGCCTTTAGCGACGCCGCTGCGTACCCTGGCGCGCCGCCTCCTCTGAAGAGGAGGAGGTCCGACGTCTCTACGTGGGACGAGCACGCCGGGAACCGGTGCCGGAATGGGGTCGCCGGTGGCAATGGCCCGTCGACGAGTCATGGTTCTTTTATGCAGCCGAGGAGGCGTGATGATGGTGCTGTTCTGGCGCGCAGGCAGGAGGTGCCAGCGAAAGTGGAGGAGAGTGAGGCATTCATGTCTAGGGATGAGATCGAGAGGTGCTCGCCATCAAGAAAGGATGGAATAAATCCTGGTCTTGAAACGCACCTGCGGTACTCGTACTGCTCGTATCTTCAGAGCCTTGGGATGAGGCTAGAGCTGTAAGCTGCCGATCCTTTTTACGTTTTTATAACGATTTACGTGTTTGAATTGCGGTCGCTTGTAGTATTATGTATTTTCTATGTAAAATCAGTTGATGAAGGATTTTGGATTTGTTGGATTGCAGGCCTCAGACTACAATTGGAACTGCAATGGTGCTCTGCCACCGCTTCTTTCTTCGTAGATCTCATGCTTGTCATGATAGATTTGTGAGTTTCAAAGCCTTGTTGCAATCTATTCAAGTCATCACAAAATTCTAATCTTTTTTTGCATTTATTTGTACTCGATGACTGCCTTCAAATCGGTGAATAACTATCTGGAATAGAATTGTTTGTGCAGGAAGAGTACATAATAACTAGTGTTTACCAGATGAATGTCTTGCATTTAAATAATTAACTCGAACTCAAAAGTTCACATCCATTCTTTGATTGCAATGGCTATATCTTGTGACCATGATTCCTTTTTTTGATGCATTTCCAGTATTGTCGCCTTTGATTACTGTTGCTTATTTTTGTTGTATCCCTTCTGTTTTAATTGTTTGCAATGCTTCCTGGTTCAACCAACCAAATTTCATATGTGAAAACTTGACTCTTCCAATGTAGACATAAAAAAAAACTCCTCAGCTCATAGTTGTGTTGAAAAGAGAAAAATCTCTGTTCACTTCTTGGCTAACTTTTGTAACAAAACAAGTAAGAAAAATATTAGGACTTTGGGTCCAAAATTTAATAATGTATGTTAGAGAAGTGCCCATGCTATTCTTACTCTCCCCAAAGCTAGATCTTTCAGAAAAAAATTGCCCATAATATTTTTACATGGATTCTGCTTTGAGTTATCCAAAGTCTGTTGGAAAGCTATTTTAATGCCTAAACCAATGGGAGTTGTTTTGGTTTTACATTTTAAGTTTTCTTCTAGTCAAACCTTTTCACTTCTTTTATATAGCCTCATAATTTAGCTAATGTGTTTATGCACATCTTTCAAACTGCAATGCTTTTGTTATATAACTTTCATTTGTCTCTTATTTGGTGGACAATCCTAGTGTGTTCAATATCCCATATTATCATGATTCAAGATGAAAAAACAATAATTTAACAATACCAGGCATCTAAAGATGTGGGGTTTAGATCTCCTGCAGATTGCCCAAGCCACTAATGTATTGATTAAAAGCACCAGAAAAATATTTAATAAGTAATTTGCTAAATGTGAATCAAATTTCTAATTTGCATGAATTTAATAATGAAAAGACTAATGAATATGCTGATCTCCAAGATCAAACCCACAATTGTGCATCCTTGAACCAAATTGGTGCCACAGGTAGTGTTTGGTATCTCCTCTTGTGCATCTAGACTTAGTCTAGACCAATCATAACCAAGATTCACCAAATCGGTGCCCTGACACATACTAGTCAGTTATCGGAATGGTACAATACTAGTTTGGTACTGTATCAACACATGGTATGGGCTGGTGTATCGATCATCTAACCGATATGCCATTTTCTTTATTTTTTATTTTTCAATTTTTTGTTTCCTTTTTTTGGTTTGACTTATGATTTTGATGTTTTTGGTTGTTTAATTTGTAATTTTGATGTTCTTTTGATGTCTTTTGGATCATGAAATGGAATTGAAGTACAATTAAAGTAGTTATAAATGAATTTAAATATAATACAACAAATGGAGTCGATTTATATTTAAAGTACAAAGTACATACTGACATCTAAAATTTTGTGGAGTGTCGATATCCCTCGTAAATATTGAAAATGTGATTGTAAGCCGGGCCTAGGATAGCACTCCAAGATTCTAAGTAGGCTTCTGCGTATTCCTGCCCGATCGTTGGATACGACCATTCGAAGATCGTGGCAACAAAATCTAACTTGTAAGTTGCCTTAGGATGTGAAGGAGAGTATCCATTCGAATATGATTCTCAGACAAACCATATCCATGCATGTCATAGTTTGATACGAATGCTACATATTATATTTATATTATAAAAATATCTATATTTTAATATTATTTTTAATCAACAATGATATTTAAATATAAAATATTCAAAAAATTAATTTTAGTTAGGTTAGTGTAGCACCCTACTAGGGATGCTATACATATTTTTCTCAGCCCATGGGTATGCACAAAAGACCACTTATTTTTTATATTTATTTAAATTTAGGTGTACATCTCTACGCGCATGATCATGTCCAAACTTAAATAAATTGCTACCAAATTTTTATAGAGAGTAGCATGCATACCCCCAAATATGCTACCAATTACAAAATTTTTTCGATCATTATTTTATTTTTTTATTATTCTATGATCCAAAAATATTTTTTAATTTAAAAATTTATAGACTTAAACAAAAAATCATGATTGCATAGATCGTCCATAGATCTATAGTATATCACGAAATCATATGAAAATCCAAAATTTCTGCATGATCTTCTCTTATTTTCTCCGATTGTTGCTGATTTTCAGCATGAAAAGAAAAAAAGAGAGAAGATGGAAGGGAGAAGGCCACCAAGGCATCTTACAATTTTTTGGCTTGGGCTAAAATCTATGAAATCTAGCTTTGCTTTTCATTTTTTTGGAGTTGAAGAAAAAGAAAGGGAGGGGTAGAGAAGGCATGGGAGGCCTTCTCTGCCTCCCCCTCAATTATTAAAAATGGGGGAGAGGGCTGAATAGCGCTGAATTAAGCCAAACTGGACGGTTCAACTTGAGTCAGGGTTGTATCGCTTGGTTCGGGCTTGAACTAGTGGTTTAGCCCTTATTCTGAGCTGAAGTGCTGTATCATCTCTTTCAAGAGCAATACGGTTCAACATGCCCCAAACCGGGCAGTTTGTGGAGCGGTACGCTTGATACTAATCGTAACCTTTAGTGCTTGCTTTATTGTCAAGAAATTTTTGATTTGTAAGATATTCATTAGAAATTGCATTGTCCTCCATGTGTTTTTCAACAATCTTTGAGAATCTTGTGAGCTTAATAGTTGATGTCATGCTTTGATACCTTCACAGTCTTCATCTTTAGCTTTAAATGATAAAATGCTGATATTCATTAGGAATTGCATTGTCCTCCTTGGATATAAGTAGTTTTTTCAATAGGTAATATTTTTTAATTTTTAGCATTATCTTAGGATTATATAGAAGCATTATTAAATCCGATCATGTGAAAACTTTGGCAATTAGTTACTATAGCGGGCGTCCTTTATAGAAACTCCATTCCTACTAAAGGTGAAATGATGAGGTGGATATTATTCATTCAGACCCATTTCCATATCTGAATCTATCTAGATGTGGATGCAAATTATAGCATTTGACCAATATCCCCGTTCATATGTGTCTTCATCAAAGAAGAGCTGATATGGATATGGATAAACCAATATTTGATTCCATTTATGATTCTATTTACCTTCATTTGGATGTCATAAACTCCAAAGTCAACTGAGTGGTGGCATCAGCATATCTTTGATTTAATCTTCGACATTGGCATCTTTGATTTAGGGGTTGCATCCTTGTTTATCAGCTTTCGAATTCAAAATATGTAACTTTGCAGAATTATTAGTATCCACTAAAAAAATCAGATGATTAATTGGGTGCATTATATCTTTATTTCTTTTTGTATGGGATTATTTGTTTATTTCTAAAGAAATTGAGGTTTGTATATGTAAAATGTGTTAAAAAAATATAAAGCGGGATTATGTTTTATCTATAAATTTAACTTTCTGATTTATATCCACATCAATAACCGTATTTGTCAATATATGATTCGTATTTGAGTTTGTGCAAATTATAATATCAATTAATGTCTACAGGTGTATTCATTTTTGCCAAATAAAAACATATATGGATATGGATATGGATATTTTGTATCTGATCTGTTTTTCAGCTCTAACGCCCATCACACTGTTTATCACATATTTTACTTTCCTGTAATACTCCTATCTTAGATGATAACCTTCCCATCTGGTAATGTTCCTTGGCTTCTCGATTGTTGCCTTACCCAGCTTCTTTCTGTCTTCCTCACCCACTCCTTGTAAACCCCTATGCTCAACTTCTCCTTTCTCCCTTTTTTAGTACCTTCCTTTAGAAGTGAGAGCACCTAACCTAAGCCATCAACCGCATGTCTACATCCATGTATGCCCCTCCACCGCTCCCCACCCATTCATCACTCCCATCCATCTCCTCTATCAAATCTCAATACATGATATTAGAACAGAGAAATAATACAAGATGGAGGAGGAAAAGGATTATTGGGAAAGAAACAGAGACTCTTCCCAATAGGTCTTCAGGGTTGGTTGCTGCTGGAGTGACAGCTGGCTGCCTACAAGTGGTTTGGGTCGTATGATTTTGTCCACGAGAACAGTGATACTACTTAGCTGCTATGAAGTATTGGGACCAGAGAAAAGGATTTATGGTTATTTCCATACTCTTGTTCCGCCAATGTTGAGTTATTTATGGCTCTTCCTGATCAGACCATATGGGCAATGAAAGGTTCTAAATAAATTTGGAATGAAAATTTACCTGCTCGGGCCTCTCATCTAATCTAAATTTTTATTTTACCATACTGTGGTCATGTCTCACTTGAAATGTCAATACCTGGTTCAACGGACCTGATTTGTTGAGTTGACATCTAAACTAAAGTGCAAGAAAAATGAAGTAAGAATGCCTTAGATGATCTGGTTTGATCAAGCCAGCAAAGACTGACTAAACGGGACTGGTCTATTGGCTAGACCAGATTAAATTGATCTAGATTCAATTAAACTAACCAGTTAAATTAAAATCAACAAGGTTGAATTACTTGAGTAGAAATGTCTTGGCCAATCTCTTTTAAACAAGCCTTGTGTCTAAATAGAAATCTTTGGAAACAATTTGCTCACCAATCAGCTAGTATTATCTCTTTTATAAGAATTTGTCCATTGATGATTTAACAATGATACTTGTATAATTTGATGATGTAGGATCTGCTTTTGAAACTTGTATGCTGGCTTTTTGGCTAAAGAAGACACATTTAAATGGACAATCATTTGTTATAGCTGTTTTTATCATGGTTCTCTTTGTTTATGTGGTACATCCTCGTTCTTGAGGTTTAGAGATACTATCACCTCCAACTGACTTTTGAGCACAATTCTTCTTGTGTATCATAGAGTCATAATTGTAGACGGCTGTCCAAATGCTTGCGAAGTAATAAGTAATAGTAACAAAATCAAAAGGAAAAAGTAGTTAAACTATGGCAGTATGGCTGCTTAAAGAGAAAACTTTGATATGTTGTACTTGACCACTGAGTTAATGCTTTTCTTGTTCAAAACTAGCAGGAAGATTTACATCGCATTATTATGAAGCTTCTGTATCATTCTTGTAAGTTGTAACTGCTTAGCCAGAATAGCTACCTTATGTAATTCAGTAGACATCATTGATTTCATGGATTCAACTTAAGAACTGCTCTTTGTAATTGTAGATTATTGGGTGTCGTGCTTCTAAATTACCAGTTCATTAGTTTGTCTGTTAACAATCCAACTTTTTGGGCAGTTGATTGCTACGGCAGCTCTGTTCCTAGCTTCAAAGTCTGAGGACACACCATGTCTTTTGAACAGTGTGCTACGGGCATCCTGTGAAATTTCTCAGAAACAGGAGTTTGCTTTCTTTCCATATTTGCCACACAGTGTAAGTGTTATTAGGCCTTGTTCAGTGTTCTGAAATCAGCAGTCTGTAATGTCTTGCAGAACTTGCCACATGCAGGATATATAACTTTTCCATCTCTTTCCTTGTGTATTTGGAATATTATTTTTATGGTTGTCTCAGCAAGAGCAATATCATTTTGTAACTTATTAATCCAACAGGCCTTGCTTCAGACATCTAATGCATGGTTACTCTGCTGCCTATTCACACATAGTTTTATAGTATTGATATAACTATATAGTATTGATATAACTATATTCCACTTTTGCATTGATATGTCAACAAGTATTTCTATTTGATAATGATTATCTCTCGCATCATTACTGGTTCTTTTAGTGGTGACTCCTTTTTGCTGCATCATATTATATGTGTGACATATTTAGATTTGACTAAACCTTTTAGAGAATTTGAGCAGGTCTTTATATCAAAGTTCTAATAATAGCTGAATGATGCATGGTGTCACACACACGTATGCCTACTTAAAGAAGTTTCTCAAAGGCATTCTTAAATCTATACATGTGGATGTAAGATCTCTGTTATATGAAACTTATATGTGGAAGTGCGTGATTCGATGTTGCGTGGGCAAGGGCGCACTTTGCAGATTCTAACACAGATACTGCCATACAGGGCATCAAACTATTCTAACAAACATCAACTGTAGATCAAAGAATTTCTTCATGATATTTTACATATAATGAAGTATATAATACAAAAATGCCTCTTTTTTGTTTAGAGAACTGAAGATTTTCATCAAGGAGAAATTACTTATGAGTGCTTGCTAGGACACATAGTTGGAGTTTATGAGCTTAAAGGTGATAAATATAACTAAGCATTGTATGCCGAACCGCCCAGTTTGGGACATACTGAATCGAACCGCTCGGAAATTGGATTGGTTCGGCCCCATAATTTAGTTCAAGCGCCGAACTGCCCGGTTTGGGACGTATTGAACCGAACCGGTGCAAACTGCTTCGAACCAATGTTTGGGATGTACTGAACTGAACAGACCAAAAATTTGATCGGTTCGGCCCCATAATTTAGTTCAAGCACCAAACTGAATGGTTCGGAGTGAAACCGGCTCGGTTCAAAGTGGAACCAGCTCGGTACGAAGTGGAACCAACGCGAATTGCCCGATTCACACTTTTTTAGTTTTGAACGGGCTCCCTCCCCTTTTATAATTGAAGAAAGAGGCCGTGAGAAGCTTCATTCGCTTCTCATGCCTCCCTACTTTGCAATCCACCAGATTTTCCCCCAAAAATAAAAAATAACCACCAATTTCAACAATAAAATGAAAGATCCAAGCCTCTTTCAAGGTATTCCCGCTCTCCCCCTCTCTATGGTTTCGTCGTTTTTTCTTTTTTAGGCCAAAAGTCAGTAAGAAAATGAAGATATAGAGGAGGCCATGCCAAATTTTTTAATTTTGATATGATTTTATGATATGGTGTGGATCTATGGATGAGCTACACAATAAGACTAAAATCTTTAATTTTTGTTAAATTTATAATTTTTAAATTAATTAATTATATTTTTGGTTTAAAAAATTAAAAATTAAAATAAAATTCAAAAAATAACTGTAAAATTAGAAGCCGATTAGAGATATGTATATGGTACGTCCAAGGTATCATCTTCTAGTGGCCACTATCCTATGCAGCCTGGAGCACCTTACATGTCAAATTTTGCTGCCGGTATGTTCAGATGGGCTCCTCGACAGTCGTATTATTGGCCAGAGGACACCTCTTAGAGCCAAAGCTATAATGTGAGGTCCAAAATCATTTATAACCTAGAGCGTGTTCCTTATAAGATGAAAATATAGGACTACAACGCTGCTGGGTTAGAGGGATGGGTTGATATGCCTCCGGATTATGGTAATGATTCAGATATCTACGAGAGACATTGCCACTTAACGAGATTCTAGATGTCGGTATGTTTGTTGTACTTTAAATGTATGTAATTGATTGTGTCATTTTATGTTTTGTATTTCGCTAATTGATTTTAGGATATTTTATGTTTACTTCTCCTAGCATGCAAAGCTAGGATCGTTGACCTTTTCTTTACATTTTGAATTTGGCCGGGTGCTAATGCAAAAACCTAGGGGTAGCAAATCCAATGATAAATTTGCTAGATTTTTGCCTCCTCGAGATAGTATTGTTTCAGAGCAATGCCACGATGATGCAGAACAATTATTCCAAAACATCAAGAACCATCTTTTGGGATGTACCGGGGCGATAGAAACATCAAAAAACATCAAGAAACATCATATTACACTTAAAATCATTCAAAAAATTAAAAAAATGATTACTATTCATTGAAGCTTAAAAAGATTTGAAAAAAAATGGTGTGCTAGTGCCAGTTTAGAACCGGCACGCCACACCATACCATGTGTCAGTACGGTACTTAACCGGTACCCTACCGAATCGGTTGCTGATCGGTATGGGCCTTGGTACCGGTTTAGTGAACCTTGTAACTAAGCTTCTTAGGCTCTCAACCCTTGCAAGTCAGGTATGAGTCCTTTGGAGACACCACAAATTTGCTCATGGAAAGGATTCAATAGGGTTCTTAGCTTGCTTGAAGTTTGATTTTGGTAAAATATTCATTAAACCAGTTGTTGGCAATGCATGAATATCAGGTTCCTTATACAAATTGTATTCATTCTGGTGTATGTTATAACTCTCATTTGGTTATGCAAATTTTTATATTTGGTTAATATTTGCCAAAAAATTCTTCCTATTTATCTTGTCAAGTTTTGCTTTTGAAGAAAAAGAAAAATACTATGTTACTTGGGCAATCACATCTAGCTCCAAAAATCCGTATTGGATATGTATTGGATATGTATCCAAGTCCGATGAATATCTGACACTTGCATACTTGTGAAGTTCTTTGGTTGCTACTTTCAAAGATTGGAAGAGAGTTGAACTCTTCCAATAATGAAGTTCACCTCCTTTTTTTGATATTAGGAGCGAGTATTTGTTTTTATTTAAAGATTGTTCATGGGTGTAGGTATTAAAATATCTATGCAAAATATTATTTTTCTTATATTCTTAAGTGAATTAGGAAGTTTGGATAGGGAGAACATATATATTGAAAGACATCGACAAACAAATATCTTTAAATATCTAAACAAACAACATTTAAATAAATAATATATAATTTAGTTAAAATTACATTTTATCCTACATGCCTCCGAATTACCCTTTTCATTCTTGCTGAGTCAGATACTTGGATATGCATCCAAATCTGATTCTTGTATTTGTCCAGGAACATTGTAAATACCATTACATTATATGATACAATGGGTTAGCATTCTTCTGAATATCATATATTTTTCAAGCTTTCTGCTACTTGAAGGCCTGCATCTTTGGGTTTTTGCTTGGTCGCTCATTAGATGTTATGCAGAAATTGGAAAGTCCTAATTCTGAACCTAGCCCAGGAAATTGGTGTAACACTTTTAGATAAAGCCAATGTATAAACCTATTTAAATAAAATTGGTTTTATATCAGTTCTATTTCCTTTTTGCTGTTGTTGGGAATCATATACCTTTTTCTTACTGATAGCTAGTTATAAATTGCTTGTTCTATATGCTTGTTGTTTTGACCAGAAGATATAATATTTCTGTCACATAGAAGCTAACTGAAATGCATGCACCCATATGCGAAAGTTGCATACTCTGACCTTACCTTATATATATTTTTTTGTTGTTTTAGCAGGACTGGTTTGAACAATACCGTGAGAAAGTTATTGATGCTGAACAAATGATACTGACAACTCTGGATTTCGAACTTGACGTGCAGCACCCTTATGCTCCACTTTCATCTGTTCTTAACAAACTAGGACTTTCACAAACTGTTCTTCTTGATGTGGCCTGGAACTTGGTCAGTGAAGGGTAAGTTTCTAAGTGTTTGATATTTTTTGCTCTGCTGATTTCAATTTATTGATTTCTTATGAAATACAATGTATTAGAACTTCCAATTTTTATTAATATGAAGAATATGGCATTATACCTCCCATGGTAAATGACCGACCTTTCTTTTTCTGTCATCAAAAAGGGTTAATATTGTTATTGATAGATTATCAAACATATTGTAACTTTGAAAGTTGCTTCTTTTTCTAATGTTCTCTAGGTCCTTTTTTGAGTTACGATTTATGTTTATTTACTTTTTTGATAAGGTGGAAGAGCATGTGAAGGTAATAAAATGCAAAGCTACAACACGTTGAATTAACAGCTAGAGTTGGTTTTCCTTTAGAAGCTAGTACACAAAAAGGCATCTACTATGGGATTTTTCTTTATTTTTAATTAATGTTATGCATTCATTTGAATTAACTTTCTTACGACATGGAGTCTGATATGATATGTGATGCTTACTTAAAACCCAAGGTTTGCAACGGAGGATGCTTAAATAATTTGCTTTGGATAATTATGGGAGGACCAAGTCTTCCGGTGCTTGCAGCTAGTTTTTTACAATTATCTGGGAGTTTTGGTTAATTTGCTTATATCTTCTATTAGTCCATGATGAACATGAGACAATAATTGTGATTCTCAATTATCAATATATGGTTGATTCCTCACAAACAAATGGCTCTGTCATTACACATTGTTATGTTATTTGAGAGCACATTGATTTATGACTGTACTAGCAAATAGACATGTGCATGTATTGTTTTAAACAAATTAGTGAATATGACATCATTATAGATCATTGTTATAATTTTTGGTTCTGTTTCTATGAAAACAGAATGCAAACAATTGAATAAACAAATACAGATATAAAAGAATAAAACAATTTGAAACAAACAATAAATTGTTTGGGATACGTTTTTTGTTTCCAAGCATATTACGATATTTAATTGCATCTTCTTTTCTATTTATTATTTTGTTTGGGGTATTTGATCTTATCTTTTTTGCTGATATATTAAGACATTTAATTGAATTGCCTTTCCTAATATATTATGAAATTTGATTTTATTTCCTTTTTGATTATTCTGTAAATGGTAGAATGGGGTATCTGATTATATTTCTTCCTAGTCTAATTATAGAGTTGAGCAAAGGATATCTTTGTCCAAGAAGTTGACCGACTAAATCTATATGAGAATATTCTGAAATTTAAAACTGTTCATTTGTAATATACTCTATAGGCACACCTTTGTGTTAGAAAACATTCTAAGAGCATCAAAGTCAATTACCTAAATTTGGAGTGGGTATTGGAGTGCATTTGTGGGGGAGAGCATGAATTCAATAGGTTTTAGGTATGATTATGAAAGTGCCTAGGGTTCACCTTTTCAGAATGAAACCAAAAAATAAAAAAGTACTAGCGGTGGAAGCATTAGGATATGTGTACTAGATTTTGAAGCAGGTGTGGCATCTTAGTAGAAGTCTCCGGCTTCTAAATTTTAAATCATAAAGTGGGAGTTTCATATAAAATCACCAGCTAAGTATATCTAAATTAGCGGTCAGTTATCTATTTTGAGCATAGTCAGCGGAATTGTCTCGAACCGGGCGGTTTGGTCATACTGAGCCATTTCGGCAACGAACCGAGATGGTTCTGGCAATGAAAATGAAATCCGTCGCCAAAGGGGGAGAAGAAGGAAAGAGAGAAAAAGAGCGAGCAAGCAGGGGAGGGAGAGAGAGGGAGAGAAAGGAAAAAAGAGGGGGTGGAGGCCGATTGACAGAGGCTGGCGAGCTGCACGGAGGAAGCTCCTCCGGGCTCCGTGGCAGGGTCGTCGGCCTCCGCCGATCTCTGCCACTCTCCTCTCTCACTCCCTCCCTCCCCCTTCTCTCTATCTCTTTTTCTCTCTCCTATCCGTCCTCTCCCCTACCTCCTCTACTGTGTCGGTACGGGGATGGCATGGAACAATAGAAGGTGGGGCATACCATTCCGTGCTGCCAGGCAACCGGTCTGAGCCTCGGTTCTGGAACAATAGACCCTGATTTTGAGACTTTGAAGCCTAAGCAACTATTACATAAACCGTTCAAAATAGGAGACCCGGCCGCAGAGCCCTCCTCTGCCTCCCTGCCTCCTCCGCCCAGGTCGCCAGCCTCCCTTGGCCTCCACCTGTCTCCGCCACCCTCCTTCTCTTTCCCTTCTCTCTCCTTCTTTCTCTCTTTTTTCCTCTCTCTCGTCTGCCCTCTCCCCCCTCCTCTGCTGTGTCGGTACGGGGCCGACACGGAATGGTACGAAGGCGTACCATTCTGTGCTGTAGAGCAACCGGTCCAGGCCCCGGTTCCGGCACAGCAGACCCTGATTTTGAGACTTTAAAGCAAGATTCGTCGAACCGGACGGAACTGTCCGGTTCTGTTTGGTTTTGGCCGGTTTCGGCCACATCCAATCAGGTTCTGGAATCGTTTTCTATTGAAGAATCGATTCGGTACCGGCCGGTACGGCTCGGTTCAGCAATCTTTGCTTTGAAGCCCAAGCATGTATTATATAAATCATTGGTAAATGTTGAGCAATCTGAAGAAGGGGAGTCTTATGCATTTTAAGTGTCTTTTGAAGTTTAGGATGAACAAATCAGCAAGTAGGTCTACTTTGAAGTTCAGTTGTCACTAACTTAAATTATAGTTCCAAATATAATACATGTCTGAATTGTTTATTCTAGTTTTATGTATTTCCTTGTTTCTGCATATGTTGTAAAGCATATTTGCTAGGCTAACTTAAATTCTGCAAGTTTCAAGAAGATCTGGAAGCATTGCACTGTTATTTTTTAAAGAAATTAAATAGAACTGTAAATTTTTTGGCACAGTTTGTGCTATCCTGGAGCTTAAATTTATGGACATTTCTGTTATCATTATGTATGTTAGTCATATAGTAAATTTGGAATATGATTTTTGAACATTTATTGCTAAAAAACAATTTTTAAATTGTTTTATGGTGAAATAGTTGTAAAAATACATTTAAATTTTTAAACAATATATTATATTTTGAAATGATGCCTGATGTATTTTCCTTGATTTTTTTCTTGTTTTTAGTTGGCATTATTTAGCTTTATTTACAGTTTTCAACCTAAACCACCAAAACTAGGACTAACCATCGAAACTGCTAAAACTACCTATATGGTTTGGTGAGACCTTAAGACTGAAACTAAGATTTCAAACTTTGAAACAAGAGGCTCAATGGCCTAGTTAGCAATGCTCCTTTACTGTCAAGATTATATCGAAGAGCAGTTCTTGACTCCTTCCATCCTTCCAACTTTACAAAGGATTCTCAGCAACCCCATATTACCTTACAGTTCAGGCTTTATTCTATTATAAGCTGCTGAGCCCCATAAGATGTGTGCATAGGTGGACCCATGTGGACTAATGAAAGTTTACAAGTGAACAACTGGCCAGGAGTTCCCCCTGAACCTTAAATTACTTTAAAAGAAAAGGTAAGATCCGTAGTTGCTTTTAAAGAAAATCTCTATCGAACAATTTGTGTTCGACATGCTTCATCATATTAAATTCATGTGACCTTCAGCTTATTATAGTATTTTCTGTTGATTTCATAGAGAAAATTGAAAACATTCTTCGCAGATTTATATTGAGATGGTTAATGATAGTGCTAGCTAGCCTACTTATAAAGTTTCATGGTATGCACTGGAGATGTGGGATCACATGTTGCCATTTTGGGCTTATTAGGAATTTAAGGGCATTGATAGAGTGATACCGCTATTATGTGGCCCGAAGTTACCTACAGGCCTCATCTCTCTCTCTCTCACACACATACAAAGAGAGAGAGAGTCATCACTTTAATTGACTCTAAGATTAGTGAACTACACCCACACACATATATAGCGTACTATAAAAAATTTCTTACATGTACGTTGAATTCTTCTTTCCTAATATACTTATTGGTGGTATATTATGATCCAAAAATCTACATCATACATACCGGGTCAGGTTTTGGTAGTCCTAAAGATGTCTTCAAACATTGATGAAATTGGCCTTCAAAATGAGGGTCACAAAGTGCATGATGTTTCTGGAAATTCTCACTTCCATAGATGCTCGTTACTCTTTGTTTTGATTCTCCTTTTAAGCCAGCCATGATACTTTCCTAATTGAAGAATTATTACCGTCCTTTGGACTTGTATGATTATTTGTTACCAATACTTCTTGGATATCCCAGTCCTAGCAGATTTACATACGGAATGACTGAGATTCTTGTAATGTGAGAGATCCTGCGAAAAATTCTGGTTTTCTTTTTTCTTTTTGCCATGTCTGGCTATTAAAGAAACATATGAGGTTTTCTTTTTTTGTTTTTTTTGTTTCTGTGACAGAAAGACTTTGTTAAGGTGCTCTAGAATAGATACAACTCAAGAGATATTGAAGATTTATGTCCATATAATCGTTGCTGAAATGTTTTTTTTATTCGCATTGGATTGTGTAATTATCGACCAATTTGCTAAGTTTCATTGTCTTCTATGTTTCACTTCTAAATATATTCTTTGGTGTGATGATCTTGCCCATGCAACTTCAGATGTCATACGGTTTGGTGCCATTAAGTGCCTGTGCATCACAGGCCAGCTGCCACTGGCAGCAGCATTGGAAGATATTTATCATTATATATACTACTGCATATGCCATCAAGTTATTGTATACATGAAATAGTGCCTTTGCACAATAGGAGAGTATTTAGTTACTTGGTTTAAATATTTATTGTATAACAAATTTGCAAGCAAACTCTTCTTGCCCTCCTTGTTCTTCTGCTTCTCTTCCTCCCCTCCCTCCTCCTCCTGCTTCTCTCCTCCTTATAATCCCTATTGCTTAAGGATTGTATTATGATGTTCAGATTCCTCTAATTATTATGGGAGATATTCATTTACTGGTGTGACTTTCTGTCGTGTCTCGTATTTTGGAAATTTGTCTCACCGAGATGGTACTTTTGGAAAACTCATAAATAAAGGCGTACCATTTAAAACAAAATCGAACATCTTCAATTGCTTCTCCTGGGTCTTTAGGCAATTTTTTTTTTAAGATGCCAGATAAATGACAACATCAAGGTACTTGATGTTTCCCTATACATGTGGTATATACTTCGAATTGTACGTCTTGCATATGTTATTTTCTTAGCACTATGGGAAGAGTTACATAAATTTTTACTGGTTCCAAAATTGGCCGTGTTTTTGCATTCAAACTATTTATTCTACATTGTTTTTTGTAGTATGGCATATTGATCTTTTGATATGGCATAAATTGCAGGGTCTTTCTTCACGAGAATTACGTGCTGACCTGTGTGATATTCTTAGCTGGAGGATTCATATGCTGTTCATGGAAAGCCTTTTTTTTAATATATGTAGAAATATGTATGTATGTATGTATGTATAATATAGTTACACATCTGAAGTTAAGCAGCAGTGCAATTTGGACATGATTGCATGAAAAATCTCAAACTAATTCACCAGTTGGTTATTATTAATCACTGATAGACCTCCAAACCTATTCCACTTGTAGTGCAGTTGAGTTCATTCTTTCTTCTTAATTCGAGTTATCCAATGCTTGAGGGCCATTTCTTGTTGAGTTTCACTTTCTAGCTCACGAAATTTCCCTTCCATTTTTCTGCTTGAGTTTAAGTAATCCTTTTTGCCTTGCACATGCCATATTCCAATTTTATGTTCTTGTCCCATATTTCCTTTATTTTTTTTTGCTAGACATCTTTCCTATTTTTTCTCCTTTAATTTTTGCAAATGTTTGATCATCTCTGCAAATTAAGTTTTTATATTTAGCTTATTTGGTAGTTCCGTGTATTACCATGCAAAGCCAACCAATGACTTTGCCCCCTCTTTTCAGAGTCTGGGCGGAATTCTTACATGAATGGCAAAATATCAAAATGACTTTTTCTCTTGATTATGCTTCCTTTTAGTCACGTAATCAAGAACAAAGTTTCTCTTTATTTGCCCTTGTGCATGCAGGCTATGGATGAAAATGTTTGGGCAAAAAAATCTCTATCATAAGACGAATATATTAACTAAACTCAAAGAGAAGTGAAAGATAAACACCAAGAAGCATCTATCATGAATTATTTGAATATGTGATTCCAGATTGAGTACTGCTACCTTCTTGACCTCCCAATGTTATAATAAAAATGTAGCTGAATAAATTTAATCTTTTGATCCAATTAAGAGGATTCTTGTAGGTGACAAGTTGCTGGCTGTCCTACTGATAAAACATTTTTTTTTTTTTTGAAAGAATTTTTTCTAAATTTGTAACTTGCATGTGTATACAACACAGCGAAAGATGTGTACTATGTTACACGAAAAACTCTTGCAACAAAACATATTATGTTATTAAATTGTAAAAGATATTATGTCACCATGTTGTTTCTGTTTAATCAAAAGATTTCATTGGTCAATCTGTATAGCATGTATCTCCGGCTGGTATATAAAATATGAACTTGTGGGCAAGTTATAAATCACTCAGTCTTCTATTGATCATATGGTGCTTTTTGTATCATTTGAAATTGCACCTTGCCTCAACCGATTAGTTGAAGCCTACATGCTTGCCTCCAATTTCCTGTACACAACAAAGGAATGGAAACGTACGTCTCTTTATCATTTTCACAAAGCACGTGGTACCCTTTCACATCTCAACCTACACATCATCTTTGAACATGTATTAGCAATTCAGAAAAGTACATACATTGTCAGTCTTGGCATGGTGCAGGAAATCTTATTAGTCATTTATGAGATAGCATTGATAAGAAGCAGCTAGAAGCATCCATGGGAGAAGCTTTTATTCTCTCTTCTGTGTCACAAATCTCTCCTTCATTTTCTGATTGAATAATGTTTTTGGATTTTGGGAAAGGCAAATGCCCCTTGAGCATTCTTGGGTCCAGGACTTGATGCATAGTTCCCAAAGGCACATAATGCTGCTATAGCTTAGCACTATGACAGCATTTCTTCTACAGAAGATTCTCAGATAATATATCACCTGGATGGCTGCTTTGTAGTTGGTAAGAAGACATTGACATAATAGCTTGTTTAGCTTGCTATATGAAATCCCTCTGCTGTTCTGCTCTTTTAATCTTTGTTACATGTGAACTAATGTGGTTTGTGTTGATGTGGAAATGACTCGACTTTCACTTAGCAAAGAAAAGACTTTAAGCTTTTTACACATAGCATTGTTTCGGAAGGATGGTTTGCCTATTAGTTTATTATCCTCAATTTTTTATTGATGCTTGCCTTTAAAATCTGATATCTCTCTTTCAATGTATTTATATTATTGCAGACTTCGGAGTTCACTTTGGCTTCAATTTAAGCCCCATCATATTGCTGCCGGGGCTGCATTCCTTGCTGCCAAATTTATAAATTATGATCTTGCTTTTCATCAGAGTTTCTGGCGTGAATTCCAGACAACACCATCTATTCTTCAAGGTAGTGGAGTTATTTTCTATAGTTTTGAGCATCTTGTTGACATTCTTTATTGATGCCACTGTAAGCAACATTTTTCATTTTCACTGTTTCCGTTGCAGATGTTGCACAACAGTTGATGGAACTCTTCTAAAATGACACATCAGTATACTTACATCATGTACTAAAGGTTTGTTGTACACCGTGTTTATATTGGATAAAACAATTTACATACGAGGATATCAGGGTTTTATCAGGTGAATGAGTCAGCTAAATGTCTTTATAATGGTTGCAATAATTTTTAATTATTGGCAGCATTTCTATTCTTAAGCTACTTCCGGTACTAATTGGCCTGTCAGCCACCTTCAACATATTTGTTGAAGATTTATAATTTTACTAAAAATTGATCTATGATTGTCGCATAGCGACTTCTTGGTTCTACTAATCTGTCCGTCCTTATGAGAGATGTTATGCATCTTGTTGACAACTGGTGCTCCAATTGTGCCTACCCCTCGCGGAATTAATCTACTCGAAACAGGACTCAAGACTCAAGAGACATGACTTTGGTACTGGGAATTGGGCTTATTTAATGTTATGGTTATGGTAATAACTTAATATACATATCTGTTGATTAGGTGACTGAAAGCTGTCCACTTTGCACCCTTCAAATTGATAGAAACTTCCTCCATTGTTAGCCCTTACAAGTTTTTGACAGAGGGCAGTACACTGGTTAGAATTGAATGGCAAAGCAGGCATCATATTTCCTGGTCTAACAAATGTTGTGTTTGACTTGGTTGAGTTTATGGGCAGGGTAGCGTTCATGTTACACCATTTGTGTATCAGATATTATAAGCTACCAGAGACTGCTGACATTTTTGTATGGTGTAATGGTGCCTTTAGCTTATTGCAGAGGTCTCTAAATGTCGCATTGATTAACAGCAAATGTATCTAGGACTTCTAGGCTTCTTGACTCCTACCAATTGATATATGACCAGTTCTTAAACTTCCAGAATGATGAATCCAATCAGTTAGGAGAATGGTCCAGATAACCTAATGTCTGGATCGGATATATATTGATATCTATACTTGGATGCTTCTAGAAATGTTTATTTTAAATTATCATAATTTGTTACTTTTTAAAAAAAATTCGAATATTTCTTGGATATATCCAAGATACTTTTCTAATACCCCTAATAATGAGGGGAAAGGGTCCATTTGCTTTTTTTTCTTTTTAATTTTTGATGAATGTCTATCTTTTAATGGTAGATGATCAATTTTGGGGTTTATGATATTGATATTATTGTATGAAATGCGGCATGTAATCTATGGATTCACATTTTAATCTATTTTAATTTCAATTCTGGTTGCGAACTGAGAGCACCAAAGTCGTACTTTTAATAGAAGATGATGAAGGCCTCGCTATAGTGGATGCAGATTGGGGATTTTAATGAGTTATCGTGACTGTCCATAAAGTTCATTGCAAGGATGTTTCTGTATATATTCGGTAATATTTGAAAAATGTGCACGGCTAGCAACTTTCTTCCGCCTAGCCTCTCTTTTGTAATTGCCAAAATAAAACAAGTGGGGCTAATTGCAATATTTGTCCGTCCGATATTAACTGAAACAAAACTAACAACTTGTGAATGAGAGAGAAAAATAACTGGGTCGTAAACTCCGGTAATAGTGAAGCATCTAAATTTTTGATGAATTATTTTCATTTCCATGCATTAGATTTTCCGTTAAATTTTCATATCCATCGGGCTCGGTTGCATTGCAAGAAGCATGCGCAGGCACCTAAACAAAATGCAACACCAGCAAAAGCATACATTGGAGTTGAATTTGGTTTTAAGCTACAATGATGCTATCTGAGAAATCCACTTTGAGAAATAGTTTAAGGTAATCTTTCCTTTAATTTGTTTGAAATTGTTTTAAGCTATCTTCTGACTTGCTACTTTGTAGCTTGTAATTCGAGTTGGAAGATCGCCCGGCTTTAGAATCGTTTTCTCAACATAAATTTCATTTTGATATACCATTCATACAACAAAAAATTACACTTCTTTTTTCTATGATTATCACTTTATTGCCTCCCTTTTCGATCAAACAGGAAGGGTCATAAACTCAAATATACTTTTTTATCAGACGTCGGCAAACTTTGCTAACAAATTAAGATGCCTGTTTCAGTTGAGGAATTCAGCAGTTCTCTTGGTATTGATGGCAAATATCATTTCACACTACGGATTTTTATTCCTCAGCTACTTCTTCGTGATCCCGTTTATTTCATTTACTATATCTTGGGAAGTGAGACGTAGGAGAACCATATATCAACTCCATGACATTTTCACTTGCATATTAGGACATGTGGAGAACCATATATTGCTCCACATTTATCTTGGGAAGTGAATGATACCTGAACTCCTCTTTCCCAGATTTTAAAAGCACATTTATCATACTCTGATTTGCTCTTGCATTTAACAAGAATCCTGATGTTCCTTTCATTAACTTTTTAAGTTGATCTTTTAGATTTCTATTCATGTGATACAGGGCTACATTAATTTAAAGGCCTAGTTCAAGCCATCAACCAAGTCCAACAGAGCACAATGGTCCGAGGAAACATGTAGCATTTGATATAATAAATGCTCAAGAGCACTGCTATGAGAACAATACCTATCCCAAAGTTGATGTGTTGGCAGCAGAACAGCTCCCAGTATATACCCTCACTCTTGTGATCACTTGCATCCTATTTTCCATCATTCCTGCTTCAAGAAGCAGCACCATGATATGCTTGTGATGGTGCGAAAACAAGAGGGGCTCATCAAAATTACGTAGGAAACTCTTGGACTATGTAAGAGATTATTAGAAGCTAAACATAAGCAACTTCACTGATTATTCAGTAAGAGAAGCAATCCATCCATGCAATTCTCATTGAACAAAGCAGCAACATTTTGCATGACGGCTTGACAATATGGCAACCAATTCCATGTCTAGTAGGCTGAAAAAATCTGCAGAAAATAGAATGAAAAAAGAAAATAGCATAGATATTCATATTCCACCCATAAGATCACTCTGCCCCATCTTTGATTTACATCATTTCCATCATACAGATCCTGAACAAGTGGAAAATAAAAGGAGAAAAATAGAAACTTCCATTAAGTATAAAGGAAAAGAATTAGAGGCAAAATAATAATATTAAAAAAAAGAATATCAGATAGAAAACCTCAGATTATTAGGGGGTGATGTTGCAAGATCTATGACTTTGAACAACATGAATGGCTTATAACCACGGCTTGTGATCGTAGGATTAACGAATTTCTTCGTATGCTGGTCTATAAATTGCATTGCATCTACATATCCTATGTGCTAGAAATATTTAGGGGACAATGGTAGATACAAGTGTTGCTGGAAATTGGACCCGGGGGCGGCCGCGAACCGAGGAGGAGGAGCTCCGGCGAACACTGGCGGACGGCGATCCGTCGGCGAGCGGCGTCCTCCGGGGGACCTGCAAGAAGCCGGTGGCCGGGCTTTTCCGGCGCCGGCCCTCCAATGCCTAAGTCAGAGGGGGGCTTAATTTTGGAGAAGAGAGAGGGACTGTATGTGAAGTCCGAAAAATTCCCTTGGGAGGAAGAAGCCTCCTCCTTTTTAGAGGGAGAAGCTCCCCTTTTATAGGGAGAGTGGCAGGGTTACCTGTGATGTGACTGGGCGAATTAATGGGTTACCGTCACGATTGGATGTGGGCGTGGAAGTAATGAGTTGCCGTGGATGGCCCGTTCCCATCATGGGAGGAGATGGCGTGCAGCCAGAGCTTGCTTGAGGCGCGCAGTGCAGTACATTCTTGGGAATGATGAGGCGTTGACAGTCGTAGCAGAGTATGGTTCCTGATTAATATGTCGTGGCGTGGCCGGCAAGTAAAACATGGTGCGGTAAGGCTGCTGCAGGGCATGGCCGCAGCATATAGACGACGAGGTCGGCCTTATGAGGTCAGCTCAGCCTTCTGGTCTCATCCTGCTGTGCTCGGCCTCCTGAGCTCGGCAGCCTTCTGTGCTCGGCAGCCTTCGGAGCTCGGCAGCCTTCTGAGCTCGGCCTACTGTGCTCGGCCTTCTGAGCTCGGCAGCCTTCTGAGCTCGGCCTTCTGTGCTCGGCCTTCTGGTCTCGGCCTGCTGTGCTCGGCTCGGCCTATGAGCTCGAGCACTTAGATGAGCTCGAGAGCGGAAGAGCTCGAGCACTTAGATGAGCTCGAGGGCGGAAGAGCCCGATCACTTAGATGAGCTCGAGAGCGGAAGAGCCCGATCACTTAGATGAGCCCGAGAGCGGAAGAGCCCGAGCACTTAGATGAGCCCGATCTTGCTGACGGATTTGGGTGCTATAATTGCATTTATGGGGTGGTCCATTTTTCCACCAACAACAAGCATTCTTGGTTTTCCACGTGGCCTATTAGCCCATTGGTGATCTAGCATTACAAGCTCACTCCTAGCTGATCACAGGAGTATGTTGAAGTGTTTTCAAGTTCACCTAAAGTCCAATCAGCTAATTTACATGTCTTGGAGTATCAGAACATGTATTAAACGCAGAGGCTTCTACCGCGAAACAGAATCCATGTTGATCCTCACAACGAGCACTCCATAATTTTATTTCTTCTAGGCAAGCGAGAATTCAAATCAAAAGCAAGATACGTTAAAGCCTTGAAAACGTGATGGAAACGAAAGCCGTTAGCGCAGGCGTGGCAGTTCGATTCCGAAAGTAAGTAGGATTCGAACCGGAAAAGACCGTTAGCACAGGCGATTATCCGAAACCAAGCAGGAATCGAAAAGCTTCCTCCGATTCCTGACCTGATCGGGACAATACAAAAAAGTATAAATAAAACCCTGCTTCACGCCTTCATCCATACGTCTTCAAGCTCTCCTCTGCTATAATCTCTCTCGCTATTTCTCTCTCTGAGCCAGCCATGGATCCATGGTTGAACCTTGTCCGTAGCAACACATCGTTGCATCTCAGGCCCTTCTTCAAAGCGGGAGGCCACCCCACAGCAGAGCTCATGGTGGAAGTCAGGCTCCTCATCTCGAGGTCCTGTATCCCCCAATTGGGCCGCAACGTCGACGTTCTTGAATTCCTCCTTCCCCTCTCTGACCTCTTGCCCCACTGAATCCGTCAGCTCCAAGTCGAGCTCATGCTCTCGCACGTCGGTTAACCCCATCGCAACGACATCGACTTTTGGACGGCCCATATATCCTCCTACACCTTTCATGCTGCAAATGCGGCGCTTCTTGAAGGCTGCAGCGGGCTCTTGATCGTCGTCGACCTTAATATCTCCATGATATGGTTCTCTGAGTCTCCTGAGATGATGATGAGTCTTGGCGAGGGCTTTGGAGAGGCTGAGCCGGTGATCCACGAAGGGTTGCTGCTTTCTTTCGAGGAGGTGGCAGGTACCAGAGGGGTGTTCGGTGCCGTGCCTGTGTCCTAGTCTTCAATCGAGGCTTTGGAGATAGAGGTATCAAGGGGACGGAAAGGATAGTTCGGCATGCGTAGTCTGCTTGGAGGATTTCGAGGCTAGAGACGAGCTAACCGTAATGCCGTGTTACCACGAGTTTCACTAGTCTTGCATGACCAAGTGGCTCCAACGAAGCAACATCTGTCTGCTATGTCGCTATGCGTTGCCGACAATCGTTGTAGAAGATGTGGTAGATTTGGCTTGGGAGGTGATATATGGTATGCGAGACGGATACTCGATGCCCTGAGCATCTATCTGGAAGACGACTTGGCCACGGTGAGAGAGCAGATCCGAGGGCAGCATATCAGTGACGATCGGCATGATGTTCGTAGGCTCGCAGGAGAGTGTAACACCTTTCGGGCTTCTTATGTCTACAAAAAGATGAACAGTGCAGCAGATTGGGTCGCTTTCCATATTGCACATCATACGGGAGAGGTTATTTGGGTAGATCAGGACTCAATGCCTGCTCTCCTACGCTATGTACTCTTTTTTGATTTTGTTGAGTGCGCTCATACATGTATAGTATGATAACTGTTATAGCAAAAAGAAAGTGTGATAGCATAGGTTTTGACGTCTGCTCCAATGTTGATTTGGCATGTTAATGATGGTGTGTGGTGTGTATTTGGGATGTATCATTCTTTTATATGATAAATAACAAAGATCATTAGATTGTTACCATCATTGGCTTTTGTAGACTTTCAGATGATATCATATATATATATATATATATATATATATATATATATGTATGTATGTATGTATGTGTGTGTGTGTATATGTATGTGTGTGTATATATATATGTATATATGTTTATGTACATGTATATATACCTATGCTCCAATGTTGACTTGGCGTGTTGATGGTGGTGTGTATTTGGAGTGTATCATTCTTTTATGATAAATAGCAAAGACAAAATATGTAATCATTAGATTATTACCATCATTGGGTTTTGTAAACTTTCAGATGATATCATATATATATATATATATATATATATATATACATATATACATGTATATGTATATACATGTGTGTGTATATATATGTATATATATGTGTGTGTATACATATATATATATATATATATATATACACACACACACATATATATATATATATATATATATATATATATATATATATATATATATGTGTGTGTGTGTGTGTGTGTGTGTGTGTGTGTGTGTGTGTGTGTGTACCTGAACCTTTTACCTCAATGCCTTTCTGAAGCCAAAAAATTGACCAAACAGGTACCCTCCAACAAAAAGGTGAGGCCGCTCTCAGTTGTATTGTCCGGATTAAAGGATCCAACAGCTCCCTCTCCTCAATATAGTAGCATAATACTACATGCACCATAGACGTTAGTCTTTGTCCATTCTCTAGCATTCCATAGAAACCAAAATTTCCCCTTGGTTACCCTTCTATCTTTTGTCCTCGCAATAGAAAACATCGTGATACCGATCACTTGCACCATAATTGGCATGGGATGATGCAAAAACAAGATAGCTCATAAAAAAAGATGTTGGAAAATCTTACACTGAATGACAAATTACATAACAAGACAAAAAAAGCAATTTCACTAATCATCCAACGACTCAACATTAAGAGAAGAAAATTATTATGCAGTTTATCTGGGCTCGCAATTCCTTTTTTTTTTTTTTAATTTTGGGCTGGAAGCATGGGCATAACCCCGCAACCGCAGGTAAATGAAAATGAAAATGAAAGGAACAACAAAAATGAGCAAAACAACGGCCAAAGCCATCTGCAGAAACGAAATACTGGAGATACCTTCCATGCAACTTTTATCAAAAAATGCAGCGATCTTCACATGATTAATAAGATTATATAGCATTACACTCTGATTCCGTGGCTCATTAAAGTTGATAAAATTTGCAGAAATTAGAATGAAAAAAAAAAAATGTAGCAGATATATTTATCATTCCACCGACCAAATGACTCTCTGCCTCATCTTTATTTGGCATCATTTCCATCATATGTAACCTCAATAGATGGAAAACAGAACAAAAAATAAAAACTTCCATTACCTACAAAGGTAATGAATTAGCTATGAAGGAGATTCCCATCATATGAATCCTCAACAAATGAGAAAACAGAATGAAATAAAAAACCTCTATTAACTATGAAGGAAATGAATTACATATTAGTATCGTGCTGCATAATCAAATTACATCATCAAGACATAAAAATATATTTCTCAATGCTTCTTATGTTGGTATTAGGCGATGAGATTATAAGTGGCGCTTGCCAAACAACCATGCCAAACCAAAAATCTGTAGCTTGTGGGTGTGAATCTTACACCAAAATCCAGAATAATGAAATCTGATCGAACTACGGCGATTGGTGGAAACATATAAAGTCAGTTTGTGTTATTCGCCACAATCAACAGCATGTGTCTCCAAAATATTTGATTTGCTCCATAATTTGGAGCATCTATAGAGATCCTGCCTTATAAGCATTTTTAATTTTCTCATCTAGAAAATCTTGCCACTGCTAAGATCACAGTACCAGAAAGAAGATAGAGGTCCACAAGATAGAAGCCCCAGAACCCTTGGCACCCAAAACGGTCCTCCCTAATTCAATGCCGAGCTGGAGAGGATATGGACTCGGGTTTTGAAAGAGCGTCCTAGAGCATGAAGCTCCTGTCACTATGTTGTATGGGAAAGATAAGATGTGCACATCTTTATCCACGCATTGAGAGATTGTTTTCGTATGTTGAATTCTTAATATCTAGGCCACAAAAGAGCAACCCTGCCATTATGCCAAAGCTTGCCCGCAATCATGAGCTCTTGAAGTCTTATTCAAGGAAGGTCGTGGATGTCATGATCGAACACTGAGAGAAAATTTTTTCTCAACTTGTTCAACTCAAAAGAAAATTTTAAAAAAAAGAAAGAATTGTAAAAGTATGGCTTAAATCCCATTTTTTTTTATCGATAATAAAAAATGAGGTATGCAACCTTTATTTATAATGGTGAGGTCTGCTCTTGCATGATTCTAATAGAACTCTCTTTCTTAAAATAGACATTGCCAATAGAAATAAATTCAAAAAATTAAAATTTCTCAGGAGACAGATCTCGACTTTTACATCAATTACTGTTGCTTCGCTTGATTTTATTTGAATGGAGGGATACGTCCGTCAAAATCTTACTTAAGAAGAAAATTTTCGATTTGACCAATTCATTATTGGCCTCAAATGATAGAATTTGGGCTCGATCGCCAGGGTCTCCACCTCAAGATATGGTGTCATGTTGTAGATCTTGAAAAAATATTCAATTTTTAAAAAAAATCATCTCAATTAGACGTCGTATGACCAAATTATGACTTTCAAAAATTTAGTTTATGATTTGACTTTTCGATGTAATGGGTTTCGCTCCTAAGACTTTTTCAGCCTTATTTGTAATAATCAAAGTGGTCTATATCGAATTTGAAGATGCTCCTGAATCCTATCATGACACTAGTTGGTTAAAAAATATGATTAATTAATAAGGTGCATCCCATCCCATGAGCTTTGGGTACGCATTATGCACCACACTTTGGAGCATTAGTGCCATGTAACAAAATTGCATGATTATTGAAAATTGAGGAAATATTATGCATTTTATCTCTAATTGTTGCTCGTTAAAATAATATTAGTCTAACATGATAAAGAATAAATTTTTTAGCCTTATTATAATGTAGAATTTTTTATCTCATGATTTATTTTAAAGAAAAATAAATAAATAAAAAATTCAAAGCATATAGTTTCTTATTAAATAATGTTAATTAATATTTGACAGGATATATTTTAGTCATCCATAATTCCGTGAGCATCACTGCACGTGCTTATGTACAAATAAAGATAGATGACAGGTGGTGACGCGCTTGTATGAGACCTCAATAAATAAGCAGCCCCACACGCGAATCTAGCGTGCAACCGTGCCCTTTCCCAAGCTCGGAGGCACGTCGTTATCCACTTCCCCGTTGGCGACACAAATCCTCCTTCCCCAGCGATATCGTTCCCTAAAACGTAATAATTTTCGGCGTCGGGTGGCGTGCCCGCCTCGATATAAAAGAGGAGGCCATCTCCTCGCTTCGGGCGACCAAAGGAGGACGGAATTAATTTATTGGAATCTGGAATAAAGAAGACAACGGACAGGCGAAAGGAGCCGAGGGAGAGGGAAGCCGACCCATAACCTACCAAAGAAGAAATTTTGTCGTCGTAAAAGGAATAAATAGATCTCAGCGGAAACGTGGGCGAGGTGGAAAAAAAGGTAGACCATGGATTCCTCTGCCGCCCAACGTCGTCTGAGAGCCATCTCCGGCCATCTCCGGCAGGCCGGCGATCTCGATCATAGTTCCCAGTTCGGCACCAACGCCACCGCCGGCGACTTCGTCTCCGGTACTTATCTCGCGCTCTCGCTCTTATCTGCCTTTTAGAATTCCTAACCTTCGTGTTCGTTTATCTATTCTTTGCCTTTGTCGGTGAAATTTTTGTGGGCCGGTTGGATGATCCCCAGAATACTTGGAATGGAATATCTGCTTTGATATTTTTATTGGAAGCTTAAAATCATCTGAGATTCTTGAAGTTGTTATGGATTTTGCTGTGGACCCTACCTTTTCTTTCTTGCCCCCTCTCCAATAGGATTTCTGGAACAAGAATAGGTGGGGTGAGAGCGGCCAGCATCACGAAAGAACCAATGCTTTTGAGAATATTGATTCATAGTTTCTCTTTTTCATGATCGCTTGATTCGCACTTTTTTTTTTTTAAAAAAATTCTTCGTTCGCCCTTTTTTTAAAAAAATGATGTGACCCACGCGATGATTCTTGATTCTGTTTTAGCTTTTGAGTTAGGGCGTTGGTTACTTTTTTTCATTTTTAATTTGTTTGATGCAACTAGCGCTTTTCAGTAAAATAGGGGATCTCAAATTTGACCTTAGTGAAGCTATTCAATAGGAAACAATGAGCATGGGAAAAATGTTCCCCCGCTTTTCTGTCCATGTTCATAAAGGAAGTCGGAGCGGTTAGAGTTGTCCAATCGATGTGATAAAACAATTCATTGTTATAGCAAGCTGTGATGCTGGTTCTTGTAATTCAGATCGCAGTTCTAAGTCTTGTAATTCAGGGGCAGGACTTCAAAACTCTTCCATGCAGGGAAGAAGACGAAAAAGGAAAGAAAGAAAGGAAAAAAGAAGAAAAGAAAAACATGAAAGGAAAGAAGAAGAAAAGGAAAAAAAAAGAAAGGAAGAAAAGAAGAAAAGGAAAGAAAGGAAGAAACAAGAAAAAAGAAAGAAGGGAAACGAGGAAAAGAGTAGAGAAAGAAGAATAAAAAGGAAAGAAAGAAAAGAAGGGAGAATAAAAAAAGAAAGTGAGGAAGGACGAAAGGAAGAATAAAAAGAAAGGAAGAAAAGAAGGAAGAGAGGAAAGAAGAAAGAAAGGAAAGAAAGAAAGAAAAAGAGGAAAAATAAAGAAAAGAAAGGGGAGAGAGATGAAAATAACCTATTGGGATACTTAATTGAGATGACCATTTGGATAGGGTGGTACAAGGGGGTATCCTGTTTTGCGGAGAAATTGAGGCACCCCCGCTCCTTAAGGTTTTAAGCCTCAATGCAGATTACGATATGATATGCATAAATTATTGTTTGTGAGTAATTATGAAATGCTCACTAGATTCTAACGGCTATTGTGCCTACGGTTTAAGTATGGGTACATCCCATGCCATAACAAATGATATTTTGCTGCTCTATGATGTTGCTAGCTGAAAATGGACTTACATATTATGAGAAGTTCTTGTATTGGTACTAAGAAAATTAATCATAGTGTTGGGGTTGAAATTTGGCCTGAGGGTGACCACGCCGGAAGAAGGCAAGGAGACGTCGGCCGAAATGGAGAAGAGGGCCACATCCGGTACTCCGGGGTACCTCCGAGAAGACGCCGGCCAAGACGAAGAAGATGGGCCACCTCCTGCGCTCTGGGGTACTCGCACAAAGCTTTGGCCGAAAATTTCGGCGAAGGCCCTCCGATGGCTGAATTAGCCGGGCCTTTTCCAAGGGAGAGCTTTCTGAGTGCCTTTGATGGCCTCTTATGGCTCAAAATAGCTTGTAATGGCTTGTAGAAACTTATAGTAGTTTGTAAAAGCTTACCGAGGGCCCTTTCCTACCTCCTTTTTATAGGGTGAGGGTGACAGCTATTACCTGAAATCTCGGGCTGAGATTTGATCAACTGACCAATAGCTGGAGATGACGCGTGTTAGCAGATGCGGCGGGATATGACCCTTGATAGGTATGGCAGGGTATGACCCTTGATTGGCGCGTCGTGGCGTGGCCAGCAAGCAATGGTTCATAGAAAGGGGCTAGCTAGGCTGGGATGTTCGGCCATATGTGTGGGCGTGGGCGTGCGCGCAGGCTTGGAGGCCGCAACGGGTGCTTGACGAGGTCGACTCGGCCTTTGGCGGGCTGAGGTCGGCTTGGCCTCTGGTCGAGGTCGGCTCGGCCTTTGGTGGGCTGAGGTTGGCCTGGCCTCTGGTCGAGGTCGGCTCGGCCTTCGGAGGGTCCGAGGTCGGCCTGGCTTTTGGCGGGGCCGAGGTATATCTGGCTTTTGGCGGGGCCGAGGTCTGTTCGGCCGGAATTAGGTGACTCCATGCCGGAGTAGGACGATCCATTTTGTCTCCCTTCACATAGTATATCAAATTGTGGTGTAACAATATACACCCAGCTCAACTTAATTCAATTCAACTAAGCCTTGATCCCAAACTTTTTGTCTTGGATACTCTAATTCTATGTATATATTTAACATTTCAACTTTCAATGGAACTAGTAAGGTATTATAAATCATCTACATGATTTCCATTTCATAATTTATCAAAATAACTTCTTTATCTTTCTTTGATCTTGTCCTTCTTAAGCAAAACTTGATCTTCATCTTTGATTCATTTAATCTGAGTCAAGTTTTTGATATTTCTTGTCTCAATTTTGCAACATTATTGATATCTTTCTCTATCCTTAGTTTCTAACTTTGATATCCTCTCCTTAGTTTTTTTAGCCACATCGTAGCTTTCATATGCTTCTTTATTCTTATATTTAGATTGTCTTCTATAACACTCTTTTAGTCTTAACCGTCTACTGAACTTTCTCATTCCATCACCAAGATTTCTTACCGAATGGCCTTTTTTTCTTTGATTTTGCTAGTATTTTGTTAGCCACTTTCTTAATACTATATGTGAAGACCGGTGCTAGCGTGTGTTTAGTCATGCATCGGTTATTCGCTGAGTAGATCTTGGCTACTTATACACAATCAAGGAATCTAAATAATATCTTTCGGCTAGTCTTTTTGGTTGAGGTCATGGGTTGTGACAAATAGTATCAGAGCAGATTTGGCCCATAACTTTTGTGGACACTGCAACACGGATTCATTGGGGCTGACCATAGGCCGATCGTGGTGCTTGTAATTAGATTTGAATATATTTGAACCCTTAGCCTGGCGAGGATGTCGGGGCTTAAACGGAAGGAGTATGTGAGGATCTGTGCGGGCATGTATTTAGTCTCACATCGGTTATTCGCTGGGTAGATCTTGGGTACTTATACAGGATTAAGGAACCCAAATAATACCTTCTGGCTAGTCTTTTTGGTTGAGGTCCTGGGTTGTTACACTATAAGGTATAAGCTATCTTTTCTTATATAGTATTGATACTTGATAGGGATGGCAATCTGATTGGGTTAGGTCAAATATGGGTCGGGTTGGATGTAGGTCGGGTCAAAAGTTTGTCAGCTTGAAACTGACTTATTTATAGAATGGGTCAAAAATTCAAATATGAACCAACCATGTTTATTAAATAAGTAACCCAGCTCAACACTTATAACCTATTTACTAAATAGATAGAATCAAGTGAAACGGGTTAAATAGGTTAAGTGGATTTTTAATAGATTAAATGGGTTAAAGAAGTTAAGTAGGTCGAGTTAAATGGGATAGAAACGGGTTAAGCAGGTTTTAAACAGGTTAAACAAGTATTAAACTAGTTAAATGGGTCAAAAGTCTAAACATAAACCTGACCCGTCTAATAAATAAGTCTAGACTGATTGAACCATTTATGACCCACACTTATATGTCAAATTCGAACATACTTAAAGCAAGTCGAGTTAATGGGTCAGGTCATAAATTGCCACCCCTAGCTATTAGTCTTCTCATCTAGACCTCATTTTTTCCCCTTAAAAGCCATTTAGTTCTCCTCTCTCAAATTCCATACTTAGTCCTCAGGTTCCTGTTTTATTTACTCATTCTCTTTCATTTCTTAATATACGTATCCAAAACCAGCAATATATGTTGTGTAGTTAAATGTAATCTTACAGTTGTTACATAAAACTTGATTAGTCTTTCTAATAAGGAAAAATTTATTTAACTAGTATTATATCCATTTTTAAAATTATTAAATGAAAGTCCTTTTTAAAGTAGGTGTGAGCTAATAGTAGGTTAGATGCCATTTCAAACTTCAAAATGGCTCCTTCCTCATTTCTATCTCTAAAACCGTAACCACCATCATCCTTTCAAAACTTACACTATATTTCCTCATGTGCCCTTTAGATCTCCTCCGGTAAATATCTTTTCTCCACTAGTGCTCTCTTGAATAGTCCATCCATATCCTCCCAAAACCGTTGCTTTGTAGCATTATCCAGTCCTACTTGAGGAGCATTAGTACTAATGATATCCTTTCCTAACACTAATTTTATTAAGATCTACATTTACTTTCTGCAGCCTCATTTTTTTAACTCTTATCTACAATAGTTCCTACTTCATTTTTATTCTTATCTTTCCTTGTAGACCAAAATTTATTGGATAACAGATTCCTTGTTGGGCATTCCACCTTTCCATGATCATTACATACATCAATAGACCATTGAATGTAAACTTGTATCTTGGTATAAGAAATTCGGTCATCAGGTCGATTCCAGCAAATGTGATCCCACAAATTCTGGACATCTAAAGATCATCATGTCAAGCAAACATAGTCTTCCTAATTGTGGTTTAAAGTAGATATGCTCTCATGCTAGCCAGTCAATATGTCATGATACCTCCACATGCTAATGCATAGTCACAACTCACAACTCTGGTAATTGTGAAAAGTTGCCACTATCTTATCGTACACAATTGACATCCAAATAGTGAGCTACCCAAACTTATTTCTAGCTATACTAGATTTAGGAAATACTGTATGATAACGCTATACTTTCCACTAAATGTAAATCCCACATATTCTGGACATCTAAAGATCATCATGTCAAGCAAACATAGTCTTCCTAAACTATGTAATGCTAGCCAGTCAATATGTAATGTTACCTCCATGTGCTAATGCATAGTCACAGCTCTAGAAATTGTGAGAAGTTGCCACTATCTTATCATACACAACTGACAGTCAAATGAGTGAGTTACCCAAACTTATTTCTAGGTATAATAGACATAGGAAATACTGTACAATAACCTCATCTCTACCTTTAAAGTTCTTTTCCACCAACTTAGTTCCATTCAATATTTCTAAGGATCTTAGTTATCTTATACCATGTCAAACATCTCGTGCCAACAAGATAACACCTGATGTGCATGCAAAAGGAAATAATTATGTATCATAAGTGTCTCATAAAGTATCTCACTCATGAAAAGATGGTTTTGTTGAGGTTCCAACTCCAACTTCATGTGTCTTACTATTATAATATGTAATAACTGGGGCTTTGACTGCTAGTTGTTGACAAACTGATTGAGCCTAAATGCTAAGCTGATAGGGAAGGGGTCAACAGTATATATCAAGTTTATCAACCCCTCCTCACATGCGACCTGGACCACGCACGTGGAGGGACAACAATGATTGAAACAAGTCGAGCTAACAAACACAATGAATGGAATTAGTCAAGATGATAACTAGGTTAATTATGTAAATAATTAGCGTATAGAGGATTTGAACTCGTGACCTCTAGCAAACCTGGGAATTGATACCATGTTAACAAACCAATTGACCTATCAGGCTTAACACTTTTTTATTCAACTTTCAATTAGTCTTGTTTTCGCAATTCACCATGGAGATTATCTTTTATTGTCCAACTTTGTGCAGGGCAGGGCTACAGTGCTGTCCTTCCAGAAGAGTTGCAAACTGGGAAGTGGAATGTATACAGGTAAAATATATATTGCTTTAATTGTACATTATCTTGTAGCTTCTGTCTAAGTTTTGTTCTGCCTTGGCAGATCCGCACGCTCACCTTTGAAGCTAGTGACTAGATTCCCCGATCTTCCTGATATTGGAACATTACATGATAACTTTGAGTAAGCATCCTTCATATGTTCCAATCTTTGTAAGTAGAATATTAACTCCGAGCTCCTGTAGAGTTCTTGGAGATTTCCCAGCTAATCTATCAGTTATTCTAAGAATTGATTCTTATTTTTTTCTTTTGCTTTGCTTCTCAAAATCATTTCAGCAGTGTAAATTAACTATTTTTTGCCTAATCTATATAATTTCATCAAATTTATCATTCATTAAAAGAGATGAACTTTAGCAAACAAAAGGATATTTTCTTAATGTGTTGGTGAGATGATGCTTTTGTTTTAATAATAGGTATGCAGTTGAATCTTTCCGAGATTACAAGTATTTAGGAACGAGAGTTCGTGTAGATGGAACAGTTGGAGAGTAAGTTTTCCCAGTTTTCCTTTTGCTTTTTCTTTGTGCTGAATTTATGCCTTTTGGTTATCTTATTCTTTATATCTTCTACCTTTGAAGGTACAAATGGATGACCTATGGAGAAGCTAGTACTTCCCGGTCAGCAATTGGTTCTGGCCTAATATATCATGGAATACCTAAAGTGAGTCGTTAAGATTCCATAATTACAAGCATATGCTGTTTCATGGATGTCCACTTGCTTGATTTGTAGATTGATAAATTGTTAGGGTGAAAGGCATTTCTACCAAAAGGTTAAATATAACACATCTGTTCACGTCTTATTAGGAGCACATCTATTCACTCTTAAATGAATGCTTTGTTGTTTTGTTTGGAGCAGGGTGCAACTGTTGGACTATATTTTATTAATAGACCAGAATGGATTATTGTGGACCATGCTTGCTCAGCATATTCTTATATATCTGTGCCGCTTTATGATACTCTTGGTATGGTTTTATTTGGTGAATAATATAAGTTACCCTTTTACATGTGTATTTGCTGTGACAATGAGTATGGGCATTATAATTTTTGCAGGCCCAGATGCTGTTCAGTATATTGTGAATCATGCTTCTGTACAGGTTATTTTTTGTGTACCGCAAACGCTAAGCATTGTAAGCTCCAATCCCATCTTTGCCCTATTTATTTGCTCTGATATTAAAGGCATGCTTAAGCTTATTGAGTAACGGTAAAGCAAAGTTGCTTGTGGTATTTCACTTAGTTTGAATATTATTTAGGGTCCTCAATGCAAAAGAATATTGTCTAGTTAAACTATTGATGCCAGTTAAGCTTTCAGGTTATCTCAGGTGGACTCTCAGAGTGATTGATTTGGGGTTAGAAAAGAATAAATTTCTAAGCTGTCTGTTTCTTAGTGCTCAAATACCTTGTTTCAAATTGTAAACCAAGGTGCAAATGGCCAAAAACTATGTAAATCATCATCATGATTCATGAATATGAAAAGACTTGAGCATTTCAGAAAATCATTATTAACCTCTGTGGTTGTATTTGATGGCCCATAACCATATTATATGACTAGGGAGTTTGGCAATCTCTGAGCTAGTTATTTTGCATCAAGCCACTTGTCATAAGCATTGGTTATATTGATGGTATTAACATGGAAAAAAACAACTTATTTAACAATTAACATGGCAAAAAGCAGGAAGAATTAGATTTATGAAGAGTCCAATTTTTGATACTTTCTAAAAAATAAGAAAATTAAAACAAGCCAATGAAATAAATGAGACATCATTTTAAGAAATGTTGTATTATTTGGGACCTTGAGGGTGCAAATGCATGTGTGTTTCAGTGGGTTATGTTATAACAATCAAAATATAAAATTTATTAATAAATCAGGGACTCTAAGTCATGTTTCATATCATTTTATATGTGTAAAACATGTGTCATTTGGTGATAGTTGAGCACATGGAAATCTAAATGACTATGAAATTTAAGATTTAGGATGGGCAAATCCACCAATAAATTTGTTTCTCTAAATTTCTTTAGAACCCAACACCAAAACACATGGTCTGCCGTACCGGCCGGTGCGCCTGGGACCGGTACCGGATCAGCGTGAAATCCGGTACCGGTAATTTATTGTTGAAGAACCGGTACGGACCGGTACGCTACCGGTACGGACCGGTACGCCACCGGTACGGACTGGTACGCCACCGGTTCCGTACCGGTCCGGGACGCCACCGGTACGCCGACCGGTACCGGTACGGCGGACCTTGCCAAAACACTTTTACTTTTTCTCAAAACATATAATATTCAAGTTTAATCTTGAGCAGAACCTACTTAGAATTTAAAGAATGAAGAGGTGAAAAATAGCTATACAACTTGCAATATGTATAACAAATTTGGCGCCATATGTCAGTTTAGAAAAATTTCAATCAAAATGTTCAAACCAACCATAGTTTTGGATTGGGTCTGATGACACCTTTTGGTTTCAATTTCAGCTGAAATAGCTGCATCATCTAAAACCTGCAATGTCGAGCTCTTTAGCACATGTGTAGAGATGCATATTACAACTAATACAAAAGGATTGCATAACCCGTGCTATATGTTATCGTCTCTGTGATATTGGCATACTTGTATAAGCTGAACTGACTGCTACAGGTTTTAGAATTATTATATACTGGTTATATAATGAAACATGTGCCGATTTTGAAATGCATGCTAGAAGTTTTAAAATATTTATATATTTACATGTTATTTTGGTTTTCCCTTAAGATTCTATCTATATTAAAAATCCTACAATATTATGGCCCTATTGGTATTGCTCTCATTTCTTGTTTTTTTTTTAAACCAAAAAAACTAAATCTAAGGTAGAAAACACATTTGTTAATTGCTTTTTATTTACTTTTGAAATATATATCTAGAATTTCTATAATTTATGAAACTGAAAATTTCTTGCTTTTGAAATTTTTCGAAAGGAATTAGGACTGGCACCTTCTACTTCTACTTCCATTGGCAGTATGGACATTAGCACTATCCTTCCACCCATGATACGCTATATCGGCCTGAACCAGATGGTACAAAGCATACCGTACCATACTGGTTCGGTACTAATACCTAGTTTAGGTAGCGTACTGACCAAGGTCTGCCGTACCGGTACCGGTCGGCGCATTAGTGGCGTCCTGGACCGGTACAAAACCGGTCCCATACCGGTCCGTACCGGTGGCGTACCGGTCCGAACCGGTCCCGTACCATGGTATGGCAGACCATGGTACGGACATTGGGTACGCAAAAAAAATTCCGTACCGTACCGACACTGTGCTAGCGTGGCACCGATATGGGGTCTGGTACCAAGATGGTGAACCTTGCTTCCACCTTTGCCACCACTTCAGCTCATCTTCAACTATCGTTCTCCGTTGCCAGCAACAATCCACTACCTGCACCTCTTGCACTACCGAAATTGCTCATTAAATTCCACTACCTTCATTGCTTGAATTACATTTCCATCTCCAACCATCGCCACCAGCACCCGAACAACTGCAATTGTCTTTGCCAACAAACCACCCTTGCAGCTACCACTTATGTTATAACCAAGGTTCGCCGTACCGGTACCGAATTCCATACCAGGGCCAGACTAACATAGTATCAGTACGGTATGGTATAGAACTTTTTTGGCGTATCGAGGATTGGTATGCCACCAGTACCGAACTGGTATGGTACGATATGTCCGATACCGTCCGGTTCGGTACGGTACGACATACCATGGTTACAATCATCGTTGGAATCACCACTATCCACCATCACCTATCCATTACTGTCACTATCCATTGTAGCTACCACCACCTACACAACACACCATTGCGACCAACATCAAGGTTGACAATACCAATACCGTGACCCATTCCGGTCAAATAACAAGTTGATATGATACATACGGTATTATATTGATAGATATGTCACGCCCCAAACCTGAAGCGTAACAGATGCTGCATACCTGCATGGCAGACTATACAAGCATGCAAGGCTATTGATCATATAATCCCAAGCAATAATAATAATTCTTTGATTAATTTAAATCAAGTTCTTAAACAAATAATTCTTATATTCAATTGTTCCAATGTGACATAAGTCAAAATATGCCAACTAATTATTATGATTTAATTCAAATAAAATGTTCCAATTTCCAAATAAACTAGTCTAATTAATCTAAACCAGAAGTCCAGTAATTGCGAATATCTTCTTAGCGCACTCCTCCAAGTTCCGAGCAATCATTGATCAGGATCTAAAAAATAAAAAAGATAGAATAATGAACTATAGTAGCCCAGTAAGCAACATAACACAACAAAGTGAGGTCTAAGCATGCCAAATAAATAGATAATTGCAAGATACTGACTAAAAATAAATCAAATTTTTATAAAACACATATAATATTTATTATTTTTATAAACTGAAACTAGAGACCCAACATTAGGCTATGGCTATATAACCCAGTGGCATAGATCAGATAGCAGATACAAGGTGCACAAAGTGTCAGATAATAAATACCACTAATTACCAGTGGCTCAGTGTCAAAATAAGTTTATCAGATTACAAGTTGACAGGTTCAACGAATAATCTCCATTGGCGGGGCCCGATTATAGCCGTGCTGAGAATACATATGTAAAAAAAATTCATATTTTAATCAGTCATATTTTTCAAATTTCAAAACAACACAACATGTTTTAAAATAATTACTATTGTAACAATAATATGCCTGATCCGTTTAACCAAGTATAAAATAGATATCATAATCAAATTTTATTAAACTAATTATCACTTTACCAAAAATCGGAAAGCACACTTTGAAGCATTAAGTTACTTACCTTTTCTCGCTTCAAAATTCCACTTCAATTAGACGGGTCAGGTTCACCTGCTTTAATATTATTAAAATATAATTAACTTTATCATTATCTTAAAAGCCAAGAAAAGTTAAAAATTAAAATAATTGTGGATATGATCTTATGCCCAAATCAGGGTGGAGGAAAGGCAAGGTCAATCAGGTGGCGGTAGCCGACTGCATGGGTTAGTCTGAACAAGATGAACTGAACTGGTTCAGACATGATTTAAGTGACTCAATGAAAGTCAATGATGACCAAATTTCAAAGAGACCTGACAATGGTCGAGCTAAGGGGCGCCCGAGTACTAAGGCGGTTCAGGGCCTCCACATTGGAGTCAACTGGGACTCGAACAAAAGAAAGATAGGATCTTAAACCAAGATCCTTGGGCATGCTTAGAGAGAGAAAGAGGGAGAAGAGAGAAACAAGAGAGAGGAACAATATAGAAAACAAAAAAAGAAAGAAGAGAAGAAGAGGCAAGAGAGGAGGAAGAAGAAGAAGAAGAAGAGGAAGGAGAAGGTGAGGGCCACAGTCAGGCAGCTGTGGTGGTCGACAACCGGAAGACTAGCGATAGACGTGACCGACGGCGGTGATAAGCCGGCCGACGATGAAAAGAAAAGGAAGAAAGGGTTAAAAACAAGGATTTCGGCCCCTCTCTCTCTTCCCTTATGATCTCTGATGGTGGGGCTCCGGTGACAACCCAGAGTAGCATAGGGGACAAGTCCCCATCTTCGGCAATAAGCGACGGCAAGAGAGGAGGCTGAAAAAAGGGCGTTTCAGATTGGAAAACAGGGGTTTGTTGGATCTAAAAATAGAACCTCTTCTTTTTGGATTTTCCGGCGAAAAGTTGGCCAGCGACAAAGTTGGTGAACGAGGAAATAAAGGAGAAGAAGATCTAGACTTTTACTTGTGCTTCTGGTGAGGGATTAGCTGCATTTTCCGGCGAACACAGAGAGCTTAAGCCGTCGGCAATCTAAGGGGAAAGACAAGAAGAACGGCACCGGCTAGAACAATCTTCCATTAAGGAAGAACCGGGGAGTTTGAGGGCTTAAATAGAAGTGGAGGCTAGGCTTATCCTAGCCTCCGACAAAGCTCGTGGTGGACTTTTCCTCCTCCGCCATGCTGTACCAGTGCTCTGCCCTGTTTTTGATTTGAAATAGGCTTTCGGGCTTCTATTTTGGCATCGGGCTGGGCTAATAGGCCGGTCCAATAAGGTTGGGCCTCACAAGTAATATAGTATGTTGGACCATGTTAGTTAGGTATTGGTAGCCCCAAACTGAATTTATTTGGTTCTTTTAAGTTTTTCCAAGATTAGTTAAAGTCTAATACGGAGAGGAGAGAGGGGAAGGGAGCATGAGAGCTAGTGGAGAGTAAGCCATAGTTCTTGAATTTGGCAATGTATGTCGATGAGGTGTGGGGGAATCGATTGGTGGGAGAGTGAGGATCGTTGGATAGGATCACGGTGGTGACTCAGATGGAGGATGAGTGAGGCAAGAGCAACAACTACACATTGGAGGATGAGAGCACTAGGGACTCATGGTGGGAGGGTAATATGCCATCCACATTGGTGATTCCTTCAAGTCAAGGTCTGCTGAACGGAACCGACCGGTTCAGCCTGTATCGTTCCGGTACCGGCCAGCACCGGTACGGTACAACCATGAAATTCGATTTCGACCCCAAAGGGGTCGGAACCGAACAACTCCTTGCCCGTACCGGTGCGAATTGGTGCGGTTCGAACCGGTACAATCTGGTACCGGTGCGAACCGGCCCGGTTCGAATCGATGCAAGCTTGGTACCAGCATCGGGGAAGAAGAAGAGGAAGAAGAGGAAAAAAGAGCAAGAAAGAGGAAGACAGAAGAGGAAGAAAGAAGAGGAAGAAGAAGAGGAAAAAGAAGAGGAAGAAGAGGAAGAAGAGAAAGAGGAGAAGAAGCTTACCTGTCGCACCAAGCTTTGGGCCGACCTCCTTCCTCGGGCCGACGAGGATCTTCGCCCCTTCTTTGCTCGTGGGATAAGGGGGAAAGAGAGGAGAATAGAGGAGAGAGGGGAAGAAAGGAGAGGAAGAGAGTTCAGAAAGGAAGAAGAAGAAGAGAAGGGAAAAAAAGAGAAAAAAAGGGGCGTCAAGCGCGTGGGGCAGCGCGCCTGTGCACGGTTCCACGCGCAGGAAACCGCGCCCGTGCGCGGTTCCACACGCAGGAAACCGCACCCGCCCACGGTTACCCACGATTGCACGTGGTTCCCCGCGCGGGGCAGCGAGCCCACGCAGCACCGCGCATGAGCGCGAGCCCATGCGGTTTAATGCCACTCTGTGGCTAAAACGCAGATGCATGCACGTCGATTTTTTTTTTCGCGGTTGGCCGATTTGGTGCCGGTTCCAACTGTCACCGAACCAATACCGGTCCTCACCGGTACGTCGATTCGGTCGGTTCCGCGTACCTTACTTCAAGTAGAGGTTATTGGAGCGGAGGTAGAATGGTGGTGTGGGCCCAATGAGGTTCAGGCAACCAATAGGGGCATCACACTCGCGAATCACTTTTAAGAGAAAGATGAGGAGAGAAAAGGAGGGATTGGGGGGATTAAAGATAAGGGGTGGATCGCAGGAGATATTTATGTAGGCAGGGTTCAAGATTGTGGGTTTGGTTGGGGTGAACCGGCATTTGCTAGTTAGTGTCGCCCAAAAATAGTGGAACTAGTGTGTTTGGCCTGGTTTGGCCTTGGGATTGATCGGAAGGCTGTTTCTTCTCGATTTCTAGTCGAGTTGGCACGATATAGGATAAGGTATATCGTTTCGGTACCGGGTTCGGCATGGGTGCCACCCCATTACTGTATCGGTACATCCAGTATGGAGGCCGATTCGACGTACCGAGTAATAGTACACCCTCCATACCGTATATCGGTATTGAACTGGTATGGTATGGTATGCCCTATACCGTCGGGTTCGGTATAGTATGGCATACCTTGGTATGGGATATACACCTAGTTTGGGATGGTTTTGTGAACCCTGATCACCACTAACACTAGCCACTACAACCGACACTATAGTAATAACCAAGGTTTGCAATCTTGATATCGAAACCCATTCCATTACTGCTTGGTATAGTGTTGGTTTGCTCGGTATGGAGGTCAGTTTTGTATACCAATATTTGGTACACCCTCTATATTGCCTACTTGTTTGGTACTAGTTTGGTATGGGTAATGCCCGTTTCGCATCAGTTCGGGGCCAGTATCGTGTACCATGGTAAGAACCATCATCATCACTTCACCACCACTATCATATATGTGCATTTGTTTTTGTTTTAAAGTTAAAATGTAATTGTGACTACCTAACATTTTTTTTTCATAACATTGGGAAAAAAATGAAAATGATCGGAAATGAAAGATTATAAAGCATAAAATTGGCAACAGTATAAACACAATCTACATTTTTCATTTAGCTCTTCTCCAATTATATCTTGCTTTAGTGCAAAAATCGGTTTATGCAATTTTTATCAGTTTCCTTGCTTTCCAGTTGTATTAAAGGGATACTTCTGACTTGTTTCAAGTTTTTCCTTCAGTTTTCTTTTTCCTTGCCAATTTGTCCCAAATTTTATATAGACGAAAGCAAGGTCCGCCGTGCCGGTCCCGTACCGGTGGCGTGCCGGTCCGTACCGGTGGCGTGGGCGTGCCGGTCCGTACCGGTCCCGTACCGGTTCTTCAACAATAAATTACCGGTACCGGATTTTACGCTGATCCGGTACCGGTCCCAGGCCGGACCGGTACGTACCGGCCCGTATCGGCCGGTACGGACCGGTATGGCAGACCATGGACGAAAGAAAAGATCTATTTCTTTCTTAAGGTAGCTTTGTGAATAACTTACTGCATTAAGGTAGAATGCCATCAATTGGGGGTTATCTATTATGCAATTGGAATTTTATTACTCTTGCGGTGCTCTTTCTTTTCTTTGTGTATTTACTCTATGCTGGTTTTAGACTCTTTCACTATGCCCTTCTTATGTTACTTGGTTGGTTTTGCAGTTATTAAGTTTCTTATCACAGATTCCTTGTATACGTCTGATAGTGGTAAGAATACTTAAAGCAGTTATGGTTATTTTTCTGTACTGATCAAAGGGGAAACTTTGGCTCCAAAATTTTTAATTTCTATCATTTTTTCCTTCATTGCACTAGGTAGTAGGTGGGATTGATGAGAACATGCCATCAATTCCTTCAACAACTGGAGTGGAGATTGTTACTTACTCAAAACTACACAATCAGGTAAGTGTTTTCGAAAAACTCTGAAGATTATTCATGCTTCCACAGCTAGTTATGACGAATTGAATGGATAGATAGTTGTGATTACCAAGGGCATTTCTTGTCTATTTGATCTTGTTATACAATAGCTAGATGGCTTATATGCCTCTTTTATATGTTCTTAAACATTGAAGGCACCCTAGAAGAGGACATTTTTTAAACTGTTGCTCTATATTTTTAGTGAATTCCTTACCTCAGTACTAGCCGGGCATGGTAAATGGTTTCTGATATAGAGGCAATTGGAAATTTTGTTTCATGTTATTGGTTTAATTCAATAATGGAAATAATAAACTTCATTCTAGCATTGGCAAGTGCAAATATATCTGAAAAGCACCAGTTACTCTCCCCCAAGGTTTCCTATCTTGATACGAGATTCCGTACTGGTACCATCTTATTATAGTGTCGGTATATGGTACGGTACGAGATAATGAGGCATATCGAGTGTTGGTATGGTACGAGACTGCGTACTGGTTTGGTACTGGTATGCTACGGTGTGCCCAGTATGGTATGGTACCAACTGGTACAACAAACCTTGCCCTCTCCTTAACTCGATGAAGAGATCCTACTATCTCCTTTGCTTTCCATATTGGCATGTAGGAGTGGCAATCTAGTCGGCTTAGGTCGGATATGAGTGTGATTGGATGCTGGTTAAGTCAAAAATCTGTCAGGTGAACCCAACCTTTTTATTAAACTGTCAAAAAATCCAAACATGAACTCAACCTTTTTATTAAACAAGTAATTTGACCTAACTCGCATACCCTATTAGATAAATAAGTCAAATCAAGTTAAAACAGGTTAAGCAGATCTTAAACTAGTTAAATGGGTTTAAAATGGGTTAAGTGGGTTTTGAACAAATTAAATGGGTTGGTTTAAACAGCTCTAGTAGATTATAAATGGGTTGAGTGGGTCTTAATATGAGTTGGGTCATGACTTGACCCAACTATTAAATAGGTCAAAATGGGTCAGAGATCTAAACATGAACCTGACCCATAATGAACAGGTCTAGGTGGGCTGACCTGTTTATTGCTCAGACCCATTAATGCCAAACCTGTACTTGCTTAGACTTTTAGAGCAGGTTGAAGTTGGTGGGTTGGGTTGTAAATTACCACCCATAGTAGCATATCTTTGAGCCCTCTTAATTAAGTCTGTCAACTGACTAAACTATTCATCAGTAGTTGCATGTGGCTTGATAATTTGGCTCGACAAGGGATTGCTTGTTTAGTGAGCGAACCAAGCTTGAGACCTAGATCTAATCTCCAAAAATAAAGGGATCATTTTCCTAGCTCACTCAAGTTCAGAAAAAAAATGCTTGAAATTGTAAGATACTAAGATATATAATTTAGCCAGAATTTTAATATTTTACTACTGCTATGACCATCAAGTTTTATCCCAACAATTTGGAGTTGGATTTATGGATCTTCATTCACAAAAAATCCTATTTAAAGTCATCCATTTAGATCCAGTTCATCATAATTTGACATGCTTTTACAGTTTACTGTCCACATAAAATCAATTTTCCACCTTCACCATCAGGGTTTGTGATTAGCCATGGTAGTGCTAGTACTGTTAAATCTATTTTTATTGTCTACTATTGAATTTAACAGAGTTTATATGTGTAAGAATGTATCGTATATGTTAAACCTGATCCTAATAGTTGAGACTTGAGATAATGTCTTATCGTGGGCCTAAGCTAAGCTTTTATCTCTCTTGACACCAGCAACCACCACCATTTCCCCTCGTTCCTGGTGGCCTTGCTTGGTTACATTCTCAACCTTCTACAAACCCCTTGCCTTTTTTGTTTCTCCTTCATCCTCAATCCTTTGCTAAAAGACAAAAACTCTAATCCCATCCAGCCTTCGATCTCTCCAATCCTTAACCATGATTTTGAAACCGCAACTAACCTACTCTTCCCAATTCTAATCCTACCACCTCTATCTTCTTCTTTGGCAAATCATCACTTATCTCTCCTGGCATCATGCATATTTTCAACTTGCTTTGCCAAAACCACATCCCCATTGATAGTGTTCTTGTTATTTATGTTTAAGCTTTATTTAGCCAAGCTCTACCTTTTAATAATCTAGAACAAGTTGAGCTTGAATAAGATCTTCCTGGCTTGTTATGGAGAAGACATGCCAAGTTCAAGCTAACACTAGGTCTCTTAAACTTGACTAATTTATTCCCATATTCTTTGCATCTTGGAACAATTCATTTGGAGTCAAACATGTTAATAATGTATCAGATGATGCAAAATGGTGAAAGAAATTTTACCATTTGTCAATCATTTTGAGGAGAACACTGTTTCAGACATGTCAGATCTAATGTTACCCAAGCTCTTTATTTTAGCTTAAACTACCTGCACCCAACATTTAGCCATTGATATGATTATGACACACTTATGGATCTACAATAAGAAATTCATGAAGATTAGAAGACCAACACGTGGATAATCGATACCGAACATTTGTACTTGAGTTCATATGACATAGGTCAAAATATACTTGGTTCATTAGTTGTGTGGAAGACAAAACCTAAGGCATTGTTTTGATTTTTTTTGTTATTGTTGTAAAAGAGAGGTTAGAGAATATCTGTGATTGGTAGATTAAGTTTCTCTATAGAATAGAAAATAGATTGAGAGCAGATAGACTTTGTATGAAAATATTAGATACACTTATATATTTTTAGATCTTTGAGCTCTTAATTAAGTATGCTTTACACATTGTTTTTTCATGATTAGGTCGACAAATATGATTTTGGTTGAGCTTTTTGACTCTTTCTTCCTTTCGATTCTTCTTTTTTCTTCTGCGAACATTAAGGGCCCATTCTTTGGAGGGTAAAAAGCTTACCCAAGAATCTCTATTTTTCCCATGCAACATTTAGATAGAAAAAAATAATTTATTCATATTCTTTTATGCATTGAAAAGTGGCTCCAGAATATGTTACCCATGTTCTTTTGTATTGCTACTTTCTCAAATAAGTTGTTAAGATCCATCCATATTTTTCAAAATACCCTTTATTATATATATTATTATGTATAACAGTAATATTATTATATATTATATTATTATATAATATAATATAATAATATAGTATATTATATTATTATATTATTATAGGGCTAGGGGTATTTTAGGAACAAAATAAAAAGGTAATTTTACTGGTTGATGGGAAAATGACTACCCACCTCCTAGATGGGTAAGACTTTTCTCTCATTTCTTGAGTAAATACTACCCATGGAAAAATAACTTACCTACCTAGAGAAGCAGGAGAACATGGGTAAGTTGGTCAATAGAAAAGTTGAGCAACGTTCTCCTAATATATACCCACCAAAGAACAGGCCCTAAAGTTAAATATTAAGAGTTTTGCACAAGGTAACTAGATCTCCAGTTAAAGCTTGTGCTAACATGTAAACATAGTTTTACTAGATTTCACTATGAACTATGCAAGAGATTTGAGGAAAATGCAAAGTTCATTTTAATTGTTATGAGAAGACAATAGAAAATTGGAGATTTTAACATGATGTGCAATTGAAGTGTTCTTTTTGCAAAAAATATGAACTTAAATGAAGTGTGAAATGATGTTGCAAGGATTTAAGGGGACATAATGAAAGTTGGTTGTAGACCTGCAAGCAGGGTGGTATGGATTGGGTTAAGCATGACTCAGAGCTGACTAGTTTTCTTTTGGATCATGATTCTGGAGTCTGGACCATGACCCTATGCATTGGCTAATTTAATTGGATATGTGGATTTATTTTTAGATTCATCCAGTCATTCAAGCTAGGTTGGGTCAAGAAAGACCCAAACCCAACCCAATGCATTTGGTTTTGGTCTAGCTAGGTTGGGTCAGGGTTTGGGTCCCATCCAGGATAAAAGGCACTATACTTAATTTGTCTAGAAAAAACATTAATAAAAAGATGGATATCTAGTGGAGGTAACCAATAAAAGGTGTTGGGGTGGAATGGTACCACTAATGTCCATACAAGGAATAGTTCAAAGTTCAAACCCAATTAATCCTTCAAGCCAAATAAATAGTCCTTAGTATGCCAAGTACAAACTGAAGCCAATGGGTTGAGTGATAGAGGAGTTACTGATTTCAATTGAGTCGGGTTGGTTGGAATAGGTAGGGCTGTTAACGAGCCGAGCCGAGCTCGAGCCTGGGAGAGCTCGGCTCGGCTCGTTTCACAGAAGCTCGGGCTCGGGCTCGGGCTCGGTAACGAGCTTTGTATTGGGCTCGAGCTCGTGCTTGCTTGGCAAAGCAAAGGCTCGGGCTTGAGCTCGTAAAGCTTGTTTCAATTACGAGCTCCATAATGAGCCCGAGCTCGGGCTCGGGCTCGATAACAGGCTATTTTTCTCTATTTGGTCAGATTTTTTATGAATTTTGGTGCTGAAATAAGATCTTTCAGTGGGAGACTAGAGCTCGTTTGGGCTCGTGAGCTGCTCGGGCTCGAGCTCGGGCTCGGGCTCGGGTGTAAACGAGCTTCATATTGGGCTCGGGCTCGTTTGACTAACGAGCCGAGCCCGAGCCGCGCTTTTACCGAGCCGAGCCCGAGTAGCTCGGCTCACTAACAGCCCTAGGAATAGGTCATCTGATGCTTAACCCATTGTAGACCTGGTGAGTATATTGGACTACCAGGAAAAATATGATCCTCACCAAACCCTATATTTCAAGCATGTCATATTTCAAAACCATCTGACTGATGGGTTTTCATAAAAAAAAAAAAGAAAGAAAAAAGAAAAAGGCCTGATTGATGGGTCTAAAAAACTTGGTTTACTGGGCCTAATCCGGTTGGGACTGGGTTGACCCAAGCCATTTCGAGGCCTACAAGGCAGTACATGCTAGCCATCCTTGTACTATACTGGTATTTCTGTTTTGTCCTACATATCTGCAATGTGGTGCCATGTGTATTGGTACTTAAAGCTTTGTCATCGACTATTTTGTCTACATAGTACTTTCCTTTGAATCTATCTCAGAAATTATGAGACAGCGACACCTGTGGCATATCTCAATCTTGAAGCCATTGTGTATGCATCTGCGTCGATGTGTATAAATGATGTTCTTTTATGTGCATGCAAAGGCCCTTAGCTGATGGATATCATTTTGTCATGTCTAATTGTTTTATGTCACTATTATTTGATCTGAATAAGTCCAATCCTGATTGCATGTCATGTTTAGTATCACAAGGAAACCTTTTCTTGAAAAAAAAAAATTAAATGTGTTTTCCTATGCCCATTTGCCACTTATTTGACTAATAATGAGCATTAAACATATTTATGTGCTATATGCATGGTTGGATATCAATAATTATGGTGTTGTGTTGCCCCTTTAGAACCCTATTGAAATGTTAGGTGCATTTTAAGACATGGAGAAATTTTCAGTTCTGGCCTTTTCTTAGAACAAAACTTCTCTTTGACTTATTTGATTTGCATTTATTGAATATGTCTACTCGCTTTTCTCTGACTTGTGGAATTTGGTTGCAATTCTAGGGACATAGTAATCTTCAACCATTTTGCCCTCCTCAACCTGAAGATGTTGCAACTATATGCTATACAAGTGGTACAACAGGCACACCAAAGGTATTGACAAATCACATTTTGGCCAAGTTTGTTTTGGCGCTCTAAATTTTATATTGTTTGTTTTTCTGTGTTTATTGGTTGACTGAAATAGGAGAAGCTTTGATCTTCAGGGAGCTGTACTGGCTCATGAGAACTTGATTGCAAATGTTGCTGGAGCTAGCCTAAGTATCAAATTATATCCTTCAGATATGTATGCTCTTTTTTCATCTTTTATTTTCTTTACTGAGTTTTCTGAATTATTTTTTTTTGTAGCACTAGTTTGTTTCTCATGGATACATCTTAGAAGTTTTCCATTGCTTTTCTGTAGCTATATATCATATCTTCCCCTGGCACACATCTATGAGCGTGCTAACCAAATTTCAATGGCACATTTTGGAGTTGCGGTTGGTTTCTATCAGGGGGTATGGAACTATACTTATGATTGCTCATCTATTTCGATTTGTTTTACATTTTTCCAATTCTTTGGGAGTATTTATAAACATGTTGAATATTGTTATGCACAAGGTTCACCGTCTTAGTATGGGACCCCGTACTAGTACCATTCTATTATAGTGTTGGTACATGGTATGGTATGAGACAACGAGGCGTACCGAGTGTCAGTACAGTATGAGACTGCGTACTGGTTCGATACCAGTATGGTATGGTACGTTCGGTATGGTAGAGTACCGATCGGTACGGCAAACCTTGGTTATATATATCTCCCATGTCTCTCTTTAGAATTGTTGATGCTAGTACATGGCATAGATGGAGAAAAAGATGGGATTATGTAAGGTAAACAATTGGCTGTAAGATGTTAAATTACCATATGATTGCACTTTGGAAAAGTAATATGTATTTCCTAAATGGACAATATATGGCATGGATGGCACATAGCATGTGCCATGCCAGCCAATAGCCAGCTTGCTCCATGCTATTGGAACTTACATATTGGATTGTATTATATGATATTATATTATTTTCTGTCATGTCATGTAATATTATGTTATGCTTTGTACTCAAGAAATTAGTGCATTTTTCTTCAAACCATCTCATCAGGTAGATATATTTTGAAAACTTGCAACGTAGGAAATTTGTTGTATATGTTTTTGTATGTGTGTATTTATATGTATATAAGACATAATTTGTTTTAGTTAATTTGTCTATTTAAACGAAACTGTTTACTTCAAGAAAGAATTTGAGTCCATTATAATGCGTTTGTTAGATTGTAATTGATGTTTGTATGTTTTTAGGAAGCTGATATTACTTCAAAGTTCAAATCACTTAATCGAAAATTATTATGTAAAAGTAAAGGAATTTAATCAAAGATTTCATAATTGCATAACTTAAGTAATTGATAATCTTATTGTTTATCATTATGATATTCTTTATGTGCTTGTATGGACTACATATTGCTCTATATTTGAAATGTACTATTTTATTAATTTATAGAATTTTTTATTCATTTGCCTGTATGGCCACCTAGGTATTCTGCTGAGGCCTTTAAAGTGTTCAATGCCTAGGACTTCCTAGGCGATTTGACAGACTTGCATACAATGAAAATGTGTATGGATGTTAACTACTGTGCAGTGGCTTTTAATCTTATATCAAGGTCTGCCATACCGGCCCGTACTACGTACGTACCGATACCATTCTGAACCGGTGCCGGGTTAGTGTGTAATCCGGTACCGGAAGCTTATCGTTGGAGAACCGGTACGAGGCCGGTACAAGATTGGTATGCGGAACCCAAAACTCGGCCATTCAACGGGACCAGTACGGACCGGTACCGTTTCGGTCCGAGCTGCCACCCGTACGCCGACCGGTACCGGTACGGCGGACCTTGCCTTATATGATATCCTGACAATGCATTAACATTTTTATGATTCTTAGGAAAATTTGAGGAGAGAGATGATTTCTAATATTGATGTATGAACCTAGTCATAGTGGGGGATTTTAATCAAAGAGAAGGATTAGGATGTTAAGATGGAGAGTAATGGTTCCCTATGTAGGAAGAGAGAAGGATTAGGATTTTAAGATGGAGAGTAATGGTTCCCTATGTAGGAAGTCCTTGTAGTTTGGCTATGTTAGAGAAAGAAGATAGTAGCATCTACCGTCACCTTTTTGTCGTCAAGTCTTTGACTTGAGGAAACATGACCTAAGAAGAATTTTAAAGAGAGAATGGCATTATTGAGCTTTGGAAATGTAGAGTAAATATCAGTTAGATTTCAAGGTAACCATTAAATCAGTTGTCTTAGAAAAGTTAGTGTTGATCAGTAGCCATGTGCTAAAATCTTGAATGAATTCCATGCACCTTGGAAGATAAAACTTCTTCACTAACTAATTTCAATACATTATTTTTGTCGGTTATCCATTCTCCATTTTTAGTTTTTCAAACTAATTAATTCCGTCCCTACTAAAAATCTTTCATTCTACTTGAAAGAAATTTCCTATAACTTCTGTTAACAACTTGGACTTTCTGGTTGTGATATCATTAGACTAGCTAGCTTGAGTCATTTTTGTAAGAAATGTGGTGAGCTTGTGGTAATTTAAAAGAAAAACTAAAAAGAGTGAATAGAATACATGAAGAAAAGAAGTCATGGAAATCGATGCCAAAGAGAAAAGAAGGAAACAAGGATCGCAATCTTAGTACTGGATCTTGTACCAGTACTATGCTACTACAGTGTCAGTACACTTGGTTCAGGGATCAATTCAGTGTATAGAGGCTTAGTATGGAACGGTTCGGTATCAGTACAAAACAGTATGCTCAGTACGAGGCAGTATGCACCGGTATGGTGAACCTTGGAGGAAAAGCTTTGGAAACTCATGAATTAATTATCACGTGCCCCGCACGTGCTGACCTGGGTTGGAATGGTTTTATATCACACACTGGCTTGTTGGTCACATCATAGGGCTTATTTTAGGCAAAGAGTTTGTTATGATAGATCGTGCTAGTGCATGTTGTGCTTATATTTAGCTGATGTGGTGCCTAGAGAGGTCGTAGGTGCTTGCATCTAAACATCATTGTAGCGACCCTATTAAGAGCCCTCAAATACCTTCTGCATTAAGAATAAGAACTTAAGAAGAAAGATGCATATAAGATTTGTTAATTTTAGTTAGAGTGAGCAATGGTTTTAGGAGAAGATATTAGACAAGAAGGAGAAAAGTCGAAGGAAATGAGTTAAGAGGAAGAACTGAAGAAGTGAAAATGAAAGAGAAGGGAAGGTAAGAAGAGAGAAGAAGAAGGGCTCATGTAATAGCTCATCCTATACAACTAGAAATAGAGGGAAAAAACATATAGATATGTTTGTGCAGAATTTTGAACATGAAATAGTTTAATGAAGCATTTGGTGCTGTTAAACATCATTTAGGGGACATACTTTAGAGCATGATCGGCGGAACTATCCCGAATCGCCTGGTTCGGGGCATACCGAGCCATACCGACGGCGGACTGGAATAGTTCCGACAACCAAAATGAGAAACCAGCGATGGAGGCGGAGATAAGGAAGGGAAGATAGCAGGGGAGGGAGGAAGAGGGAGAGGAAGAAAGAGAGAGGGAGGTGGAGGCTGACTGGCGGAGGGCCAGCAAGCCGTACGGAGGAGGTAGAGCCCCAATGGAGAGTGTGGAGGAGGAGCCAGTTCACTCAGATTCAGACACTAGGAGCAACAGTTTTGGTGGTCATGGATTTGTTGGTCAGATAGTGGAGAATGTGAGACTACCATTTATAAGACACTACCGCAAGGTGGTTTTCGATTTATCGGTGAGTCCTAGTTTATGCATGCTACATAGGATAGGGACCACGGTGCACGATCTGGTGGAGCCCGCGAGGATCAGATTGCATATAGAAGAAGGGCTTCTTGAGGTCATTCAGGAGGAGACATTGTATCTACAGATGACCTCGTATGTGGAGTAGGATTTATAAACGTATTAGGTTTCGAGTCATATACTGGATCCTATTATCCGCAGCCACATGCAGCCTATGACCTATACGAATACGGATATGGATATGGTGCGTCTAAAGCATCTTTTGGTAGCTACTATTTTATGCAGTTTGGAGCATCTTACGAGTCGGATTTTGCTGCCGGCTTATTCGGATGGGCCTCTGTATAGTCATTTTATCAACCAGAGAACACCTTTTAGAGTTAGAGCTTCAGCGAGAGAATTGAGTGTGCTTATCACCCAGAGCGCGTTCCTTATGGGATGAACATACAAGACTACAACACCGCTTGGTTAGAGGGTTGGGCTGATGTACCTTCTGATTATGCTGATGATCCGGATATCTACGAAAGGCATCGCCACTCGATGAGATTTTAGATATCGGTATATATATTGTACTTTAAATATATGTAATTAATTGTATTATTTAATATTTTCCACCTCAGTACTTGATTTGAGGATATTTCGTCTTGCTTTTTGCAGCACGCAAAATCTCTCACTAATTATTTTATGTTTTGTATCATTTTAAACAACAAGATGCATCATTTAGGTTAAACCGAGAGCATAGAAACATCAAAAAATATTAAAAAACATCAAAAAAAAGAAAAACATCAAATTAGACTTAAAATTATTGAAAAAGTTAAAAAATATTGATTACCAATTAATTGAACTTAAAAAACTCAAAAAAAAGGTAGAACCGGCACGTCCAAGCGTACCGTATGTCGGTACGGTGCCAACCCAATACCGTACCGACCTATCTACCGATTAAGTATAAGTTCCGATACCGGTTCGGCGGACCTTTCTCTTATCTAAGCTTGATAGTCCATTGCTGTCGAAAGTCCAACCAGCAATGCCTCTTTCCGAGCTAAGATGTAGCTGATCGTGTAAATCTAAGGTTTGTCAGTGAAAAATAATGTTGTGAGCCAAGACTAGATATGCTTATCTTCTTTTTTTCAAGGGCTTCTACTCAACTCATCTCAACCCAACCCAACTAAGTCTTAATCCTAAACTAGTTGGAGTCGTTTACATGAATCCTTTTCATCCATTTTGTTGTGATTAGGGCCACACTTTTTTAAAGATGTAACGATTCAGGTCCTTCCTAGTTCCTACTACTTCATCCCATGTGATTTTTGGTTTACCTCTACCTCTTCTATATATAACAAATCACTCCATGCTAGTGTATCCCTAGGCCTATCTTGTACATGTCAAACCATCGAAGTCATCCTCTCAATTTGCCCTCACTTGGTACCATGTCTACCTTTTTACGAATGACTTCGTTCCTATATTTTTTTGTATTACCACAAATTGATCAAATATTCTCATTTCAGCCACACTCATCTTGTGCACTAGCTATCCAACATTTTGTACTATAAAGCATAGATAGTCGTATGGCTATCCTATAAAGTAGGTATCCTACTACTATCACATAATACCCCAGTGGCACTTCACCATTTTAACCATTTTGCTTTAATCCCATGGATGACATCCTCTTCAATCTCCCTTCCTTTTTTCGAAAATTTAAGAATAATGTTTCTTCAATGCTCGAAGCTCTTTATGCTCCTTCATTGTGCTTGTTGCTCTTGGGACATGGTCATGACTTTCCAAGAAGGATATGAGCTGCTTTAGTAATATAGATCGAGCTGCTGCCCATTTCTCTAAGGAAACTGACCTTGGTGATGCTTGACATGAAGGCCAATTGTTACGATTTTTCATTCTTTTCATTGAAGATAAAACTAGGTAACATTCTTGTGGTTATTATTTTTGGACTAATAGTTTCAAGTTCCAACAATATGCGCAAGTTACGACCTCTCACCATTGTCTTGAATATTCTTTTGTACTGCGAATTAAGTTGGACAAGTCAGCATGGTTCTCTCTCAAGAAAATTGTCCTATCACTTTTCTCATTCTCATCACTTTCCTCTTAGCTAATCAATTTAACTCTTCAAATAAGGAAGATCTAGGTGCTGTGTTGTATTTATACCATGGTCTATTATTTCTTCCAAAAGTTTGAAACTGACATCAGATCAGTTTTGGTTGACACTGAGCCAAAATTAGGTTACAATTTTTCAGAATTTGCTAAAACTTGCTTAAGAGCCTCTTTTTCAAAAATCTAGCCCATCCCTGCTAATCTTGTGTCATATCTTCATTTCCTTCTTGAGGGGCATTTTCGCAAGCTTAGATTTCAATATGTGCATGTTTGTGAATATTTGGAAACATTGGGATACTAGACTTCTGAAAGAAAGAGAGAGAGAAGGGGGGGGGGGGTTGATAATTTTTTCAATAAAAGCTTATCTGTCCTAGAGTTTAGACATTAACATTTAGTTTTTTATGGGCTAAATTGTCATCAAAAAATTAAATGATATACTATTCTTTAACAGTGCTACTAGAACACAAAAATATTTAGTTTTTTTTTTTGTCATCTCCCAATGGGGACACAACATGACACTCCTGATACACCGGGATACGCCACGGACATGCATCTGCCTTGCAAGAAGCCCTACCCAATGGACTGCCTAGATGGACATAGCCCCAAGGAATCTTAGAGAGGGGATTCCGCCTCTTGTCCCTTCTAGCCTGGTGAAGCCATGAAACATGGGGGAAAAAGAATAAAGGAAAGAAGGAAAAATGGCTCAACATACCTTTCTCACCAGCCTTCACTTCCACATCATAGCAGTGAGCACTTCTCTGTTCTCTCTTTAAATTTAGGCTGAGCTGAAGGGGGATGGGGAAGAGGCATGGAACCCTAACACGCCGGTCGCAAAAGGTTTCCAAAAAAATGCTAGCATGAAGGGTTTCTTGACGAACCATGATGCCAAGTTAATAGAGTACAAATTCTCTTCAGTTTATATTGGTGCAAAAGCAGCCTGATGTAGCATGTCGGCCTCATAATCCATGCACGTGGCCCTTTTACCACTGAAGAGTCACTAGTCCAATCTACCAAAGAAGAATAAAAAACTAGCCCAAATATTTAAAATTATTTGTGTAGGATATTAGTGTAAGCCCCTCTTTGCTATCTTATATTCATATATACATATATACATGCATGCATTACTTGCATATATACCTATATACGCGCACACATATGCAAGCATGCATTAATGCATGCATGAATACATACATGTAAGCATGCATCTCATAAACCAAGGTTAGCCGAAGTGGTATTGAGACCCGTATTGGTCGGTTACCAGTTCGGTACGGTACCAATAAGGGTGAAATGGGTAGTTTATCCTGGTTCGACTGACCATAAATTCAAGCTTTTTGGAAAGAAAGGGGCAAATCAGTTCAAACTAGTGCGAACTGAGCGGTTCGCATTGGTCCGCTGGTTCGAAGTGGTTCATGGTATCTTCTGAAAATACAGGCTGAATCGTGCTGGTTCCGTGCCGGTTCAGTTTAGTACGGGTGAATCGGGCGGTTCGGCCCAGTTCGGCAGACCATGTCATAAACACATATATTTTGTTGTTTGCGCATAGAATATCAAATCAAAATAATATACTTAGAAGGTCACAAGCAATTTTGTATACTGAAGTCATTGAAATTGTCAAACCCAAAACCGATTGATTCATCTAGAACTGAAACTGAGTTTTCAAACCATAATTTGTGCACTCTGAAAGGACTTGAATGCAGAATTCTTTTTCTTTTATCTCAGGGATTAGTATAGGATTTGGTGGTTGTGATTCATGCTAGCCTAAGGGTTGCAACTAGTCACTCTTATGTATAAAATTTATCAAGATGATTCATTGCATAGAAGCTCATTCATAAAAATTATATTTGCCTTCCCGTATTTACTTCAAACCCCTAGGTTACTTATGGTAGTAGAAGGGTACATCAGCATAATATGGATAGTCTATTATGAAGTTAAACTTCATATCTCACTTTTAATCATAGTAGGGAAGAAAAGAGAAAAATTGAGTGGCTCATATGTTTTATGGCTACTATTAACTAATTTCATGGTCGTTAACATCGTCTTGATCGCATATGATAAGCCTAACAAGAAAAATGAGGTTTATTTGTACATCTTTCCATTACGTCAACTTGCTATCCTGTGATCCAATAGAAACTTTTTGTCCTTTGATATCAGGCCGACTCATTTTACTACCCTGTTCTCTTGAAAGGGCTGCGATACATGGTATCAATTTTTCTGACAACTAAAGAAAGATGCGTCATGCTTGAATACAATGATCCTGTATTTTTTGGTTCCGCAAGCTGTTGCAGAACTCACTTAATTTCTCTTCCCAGCACCAGCTATTGCTATTGATATCAATGTTCTAAAGCCCATGGGTAGCTCAGGGGTCGACATGCTAAACTCGTGACCTGCTAATATTTTTGGGTTGGGTCACTTGTAGACTCTTTAGGCCGGTCAAATGGGCCAACCCGCACCCTGATAGGTTGAACCTTGTTAAGCCATTCGAGTCAAGTCTTTAAAGCTAAAAAAGCTTTGGATTTCATGGTTGACAACCACACCACCACCTAACCACCAAGATAACTAATACTTGTGAATTGTGATCAAGACTAGTAATTATATTTTATATTCTTATTATTAAAAAACCAAGTACTAAAAACCTTAAAGCTAATTTGTACATGAATATGACTTCTTTAATATTTTAATAACTAAAATATCTAAATTTTTGGTATAACAAGTAAATTAGTTATCAATTCTCTTACATACTTTTGAAATTTTTAATTTTATAATCAAATGTTTTTAGCGCACTGATGCTGCACATTGGCATTATACATCTTTATTAAATAATTCTTTCATTAAATTAGATAATATCAAATAAACCTTTAAAAATAGATAATTGTGAATTGTGATACAAAATTGTTATCAAATAAGCATGTCTAATGAAATAATTAAAATATAAGTAAGCTTTTTATTCATATCAATGTTAATTCTATGATTTATTTTTAGTTTTGTTAATTTTATTTTTTTTACCATGTTTAGATATTGATTTATTTCATTAATGATGTCATGGGTCAATGGGCCCACCCATGGTTGAACCACTGGCCCATGACCTGGCCACCAGAACATGTTGGTCTAGGTCAATGGGTTAAAAACATTGATTTATGTTACGCTTGAGTTGATCTGCCTCCTTATTATGCTAATGATCCGGATATCTACGAGAGGCATCGCCATCGACTTGATTTTCGATATCTGAGAGTGTTTTAAAAGTGTGTAATTGATTGTATCTTGATTTGAAGATATTTTATATTGTTCATTTTATGATTTGTATCATTTTAAAGCAATAAGATGCATCATCTAGCTTAAATCGGGATCATAGAATCATCAGAAAATATCAAAAAAATATCAAAAAAATATCAAATTGTACTTCAATTTATAAAAAAAGTTTGAAAAAAGAGAAAACTCCTAAAAAAATAAAAAATTGGGGCCAAGAATTGCCGAACTGAGCCAACTAGTTCGGTACCAATTTGGTTCGGTCCGAACCGGTACCGAACCAGTCCGGGCGCCGACCGGTACAATACTCGGTACAATACCTGGTACTGGTTTGGCAATCCTTGCATTTGACTGAAGATATACCCAATTAAAAACCGAGTTTCCAATAATTTTAGGTTGACAAAAACCATTAAATAAGCAGGTTCTTTAGTTTATCTAAACTATTCTTTTGTCAGGAAAAGCATAATAATGGATATTTTTTGAACCGGCATGCTGAAACTGATTTATTTGGATATGAAGTTAAATTTTGACAGTGTCACTTTTAGATGAATAACTGAGATTACAACCTAGATTACAACCATACGATATTGTTTAAAATTCAATTTATGTTTGTCAACTGCAGGTACAATGCAGTACTTTATTTGCTTGCATCACCTTTATCACTTGACCACATTCTATTTCAGAAATTAATACGTATACATGCAGATATATAAATATGCATATGTAGGTAGATAGACATATATCTTATACTTGGTCTCTTAATCTTCTTCATCTGCTTCCAGGATAATTTGAAATTAATGGATGACCTAGCAGCTCTGAGACCGACAATATTTTCCAGCGTTCCTCGATTGTACAACAGAATATATGCTGGGTAATCTGATGGTTGTGTGCTGCATTTCATTTTGTTACGAGACTACTTACGAGAATCATTTGCTTGTGTATTGATTTGTAGCTTATAATATACTGCAGAATCATAAATGCTGTAAAGACATCTGGGGGTTTAAGGGAGAGATTATTCAATGCTGCCTACAATTCCAAGATGCAAGCAATAGCAAATGGTGAGATCTGTTAAAAAGAAGCTGGTTTGGTTCCATGTTAGACCATATTCCATATATATCTTGACAATTATGTTAACAATACGAAGAAGGACTATGGTATATCATCTGAAATGATGAATGCTGCCAAAGGATGTGCTAAAAATGATGGATTCGTAGTTATACATGCATAGATATGCACACATCTATGCATGTATTGATGCATAAAAGCTCTAGGACAGTACATGTTCATATGCAGCCAAAGTTTTGGTAAAAACTGCCCTTCCCATGAGAATGTTCCTTTTGGGGGTACATTAGAAAATGTTCCTTTTGATTTAAAGAAGTTACTGTAAGTGAGTTTTGATTAAACAATAATGACTAGGCCATGCAATCAAGCATAACCACCACATCTGATTTACCAAAAGTCATTGTTAACTAAAGAGTGCAACGGAAATAGTGACAGGCTTCAAGTTTTGGTCCAGTATTTGTTATCACTAGTGATCCAGAAGTGTATCCACGAGGAATAAGTTTTAGAATCTTCTTAGGATTCTTGTTTTTCATTGTTCTCAGGCTTGTTATAACCAACTCATGACCCACTAAGAATGTCATAACAATTAGAGTATTAAACCATATATGATTAATTGCCATTCAACTAAGTTTTTAGTTTTGACATCATTCTCTTCAGAATCTCTTTAGTTCACAGAACAAATTGAGATTGTTTCTCTTAATTGTTTGGACAGAACATACTCTGCTTTATTTGTGCAAATAAAGTTACCTCACAATGCTAAATTATTTTTTCAAAAACTTAATGTTATTTAACAAATAATGAACTACTTACCAATTGCTAAAATGTGATATGTTATTGGAATTCTAACTCATGGCCCAACTGATTAAGACTTGTGTAGCATTTTCAAGAGAAGATTTCTTCTCTAGTGGTTGCAAGTGTGCTATGCATATCAATTAGGTTTTCTGACTTGCATCTTTCATGAGCAAATCAGTCTTATCAATCTTTTGTTTCACCATTGACATTATCATGCTGTGTTGCTATTTGTTCTTTTAAAGTTTAAACTACCACCCCAAGGTCTATTATGCCGGTACCGGGCACCGTACCGGTTGTCCGGCGGCACAAGTTGGCACCGTACCGTACCCCAAGGTCTAACTAAGCGACTTGCCGACTTCATTTAAAAATCTCGAAATTTTTCCGCCCCCTCTCCAAGGTGTCTATGTTGGTCCTTAAAATTCTTATAGTGGACCTCTGCATCAATTTCATGTTACATTAAAAATCAAGATAATTGAGTTCATAGAAGAATTATCCAGCATGCTTGAAATTGACAACCTAAGGATAAATGGCACTTTCAAGGTTTTTAGAATACCTTCATCCAAATAAATGCATACTTAACCCACAATTGAGCTTAAAACTACTCGACATTGGTAATATATACAATTCAAGGTTTGCTATATATTCTTGTTGATTTAGGACAAAGACACAATAGGCTGGAGAAAAAAAGCTTGAGAATTATGTCTAGGATGCAGAGTATATGGTCATACATGCCTATCTATTCATATTGATAGTCCTAATGAAATAGTGAATCTTATGAATACAGATACAGAAAAAACACTAGCAAAGTGTTGGATTTGATGAGTGTTTTAAATGTCTACATGGATACTCCAAATTTCACAAGTATTTATTATTATTATCATGATATATTGGATGTCGATAAAAATTTAATAAATGGGGTTGACAAAGGTTGAACATGTTTTATATGGATTGCAGAAAAAGTCAAATCAAGAACCATTGAAAAATATCTCTAGCTCTTTTTGATTATACATACTTGTCAGGAAAGTGGTGCAGCCCCTTGGTCTTAATCAAATTATTGCTTGGACAAATCCCAATACGATTTTGGGTGTCATGATATTGATGGTACAAATGTATGGCAAGATTTTAATGTTAGTTCTCTGTATATATCGTATATAACAATTAAATAAGATATTTGGGCCTGGTGGAGGTTTTTCTTGTTATTGTATATAAAAAGAGATTTATTAGTTTATTTCTATTTTTTATTACTTTCATTTTGTCTGTTTCTTTTTGGGGAGGGAGGGTTAATTCTTGTCAGTTCTAAATGTGTGGTTAGTAGTTTTTGTAGATAGTGATATTCAGTTTCACTTACTTGCTGATTCTGTTACATAATAAATCATGCCTACATTCTATTCCTTCAGGCAAGTATCCATCTCCAATGTGGGATAGGCTAGTTTTTAACAAAATAAAAGAGAAACTTGGAGGACGTGTCCGGATTTTGACTTCAGGTGCTTCTCCACTGTCGCCAGATGTCATGGACTTTTTAAGAATGTAAGCTAATTCCATATATCTCGAATTTTCATCTGTTTATATTATATTTTATTAGTTAATCTTTTTTATACAACTTAAAGTTGGTAGATTATTCCTTACAAATAAACGGTTTGCAATCTTCCAGATGCTTTGGTGGTTTGATTATAGAAGGGTATGGAATGACAGAGACGGCCTGTGTGATAAGTGAAACAGATGAAGATGACAGGCTTACTGGTCATGTCGGGTCTCCAAATCCTGCTTGTGGTGAGTTTCGTTTCATGAATTGAGAGGGAAAAATATTATACTATAGCTAATGCTGCTTATCTGTATTTCTGATAATTTTATACTTCGAATATTTTAGATGACATATGCACTTCGTTGATATTCATTCTCCAGTTATAGGCTGTATTTAGTAGCAGACAAAAGAAAAAGGACGCCCAAGAGACTTGGATAATGAAAAATTAGCTGGAACATTTGGAAATATCTTCTATTTCATTCTTTTAGTTTTCCCATCTTGTAATTCTGACCATTCATATGTTTGTAGTTGCATCATCACATAAATAACACAAATGTTAATGCATTAAATTACAGGGAATCTCTGTTTCCATGCACAAGTCCATGAAGCTGAATCGTCTGAAAAATGTAATAGTTTATCCTGGATAATGAGTTTGAGAATTGCAGTAGGCTTTTTGTATTTTTTGGTAAGCAAAGGCTAGATTACAGTAGTTATTGAGTCCAAAATTTAATCATAATTCATGGTTATGTATGAGTAATTTGATATTTTGCAATGGCATATAAATGAAGTGATACAAAAGCACAAATAATACCCGACTAGAACAGTAGAACTATTTTCAAATTTATATTTTTGAAGTTTATATATAGATACACTTTATTAGCTACATGTTTTGGTCTTTTTTAGTTAGTATCTGGAACTTTCATATTTATCATATTTTATTTATTAACTATATTTCTATTTTTGCCACATATGAATATACGACTTAAGATTTTGATTTAATCTTAATTTTAAAATTTTATGTTCACTTGTAAGGAAAGTTCACATTCTTGATGCTATTATAACATGTAAGTTATTTTTACTTATATTTCTTATTCTCTGTGTCTGAAATATTTCAGTATTAATTTTTATTTATCCTATTTTTAGTTTCTATATTTCAAATTTAATTTTTCTTAGTCTTCCTCTGCATAGTGAGGGTATTTTGCTTTATCATTTTATTCAGTACTTTTATCTCAATAAAACCCAATTTTCAACATAAAGGATGTTTTTTTTTTATCTTGCACATCGTGGAGATATTGGAGCAAGCGAACCCATCCCCCTTTATAGAGAATGTTTGTATCAAGGTCCGCCGTACCGGTACCGGTCGGCGTACCGGTGGCGGCCCGGAACGGTACGAAACCGGTCCCGTACAAAAGAATGGGTAATGCGTACAAGATTCCATTTTATTGTTAAAAACATATTTGATATAAATATTGAAAATTTAGGTTGTGTTTTGTGAAAAAGAATGGGTAATGCGTACAAGATTGGTCACGACTGCTGCACCGGACTTTTAATGGCTTAACCTAGATACTTGGATCTGTGTGAGGAAAGCCATTTCATTTACATGGAGATTGAGTTAATTTCATCTAGGAAAGCCTAAGAAAATGCATCTTTATAGGCATTGATTACTAGGAAAGTCTATGATCAGGCAATGTTTTATGAATGCCCCCGAAATATGTTGTCCTGCACTATTTGCTGAAGTCTATGTACAAGTCTAATAGCTTGGAAGCTTAATTATTATTGAATATGATATTGACATATGGTATTACTTCCTCATGCAATAGTGTAAACTGGTCTCTTTTGATCATGTGTTTCTATAGGGAAGTTGTCCAAAAAAATTGAAATTCTATGAGTGGTCATAATTGGAGCTCCAGATGCAGAAGTTGCTTTCTTCAATCTTCATAGTATTGTATTTGGAGTCCTTTGTAAAGTTAAATTACTGAATTTTCATTGTCAAAAAATATTTTTGTATTGAAATCATGGTCTGCTGAACCGACCTGTACCGGTCGGTTCAGCCTGTACCAACCGGTGCCGACAGGCACTGGTACGGTACAGCATATAAAAACTGTTCCGACCCAAACTGGGTCGGAATCGATTGGTTCCGTAATTGGACCGGCTTGAATCGGGCCGGTACCGGCTTGTACATTTTGTATGATTATAGTGTGTGCTTGAATATAATAGATGCTGCAAATAATGAATTCTACTTCAGGTTTCAAAGTTTTGTTGTAGATTGTATTATAGATTATGAGTTGCATACATGTGATGCTAATGCCTAAAAATATATCGTTTGCTTTTCTGTTATTTTGTTTTTCTTCACATTATTTAACTTTTAGCTAGTCCTTTGCTTATAGTGTTTTTGATACTTCTGCTAAACTAAGAAATGATGGATTCAGGGTATCTTATTCCTGGAGCTCCTGCTGTTGTGATAGTATATGTGGGTTTTTTTCTTATTTTGAGTTCTGTTTATTTCCCAGAGATCAAGCTTGTAGATGTTCCTGAAATGAGCTACACATCTGACGACCAACCTTATCCACGTGGAGAAATTTGTGTCAGGGGTCCTATAGTTTTTCGAGGCTATTACAAAGATGATGTGCAGACGTAATCACATAGACCTCATTTCAACTCTTGCTCCTGTGCACTTATAATCTATAAGAAACTAGTTTTGTTAAAAGCTTAAGTAATTGGACAGGAAAGAGGTAATTGATGAAGCCGGGTGGCTGCATACTGGGGACATAGGTCTATGGTTGCCTGGAGGACGTCTAAAGATCATAGACAGGTAGGCTTGCATACCTAAGTTTTGTGATATCTAAATTTAATTGAAAAATTCTCCAAATTCGTTTTCATTCCACTGTTTACTTTATATATTTATTGAAAAAATGTGTTAGTATGCCCATTTATTACACTATTTAAGCCTCAATAAGCTAAATGACAAGCATACACTGGACAATTTGTGCAGATGGCTAAGTCTTGCAAATCCTGTGGTGATAGACTTTGAAGCTTTTTTATATTTATGAAAAAATGTTGAACATTATAAAAAAATGTTGAACAACTACATAAGTCAAAAAAAATCCATAAGTGTAGGATATTTTGTTATGATGAATCCATATTATACTATGCATGGTGAAGAAGTTTCTGTTCATTATTTATTGATTTCTGTGCTTTTGTTGGTCTGATAGAAGATAACTTTTTATCATATTGTGGTTTGACAATAATACTTTCATGTAAGCAAATTATAGCTTTTCTAGTGCATTTGATGAAACATCCTGACAATAGTCTTCGCAATTACTTAGTGCATGCAAAATAGACTGTCAAAAAGCTGCAGTTGGACAAAGAAAGTTATAGAATTTTGAGGCAATTAACCATAAATAAGGGACAGTTAGCAGTTTTCTATTGTACCTTTTCTAGATTCCACCCTAGTCCCTACTGTTCTTCGGCTTTCTTTCTTCAGGGATTGGTCTTCATTGCTCACGAATCCGATAAGAGACAAGTTATTGTTACACTGTTCTTGATAGTTTTCTCTGCTTTGTCCTTACTTTTCATTTTAATATCTCTCTCCTGCTTTCTTTTAAGCTTGCTTTACAAGGCTTCATGAAAGAGTGAGTGAAGTTGGAGGATTTTAGAAGGGACAAGGTTAAAAGAAATGTTGATTGGGACCCAAGTTCTTTATCTATTATCAAAGAATTTAGCATCATATTGTGGAACTATAAAACTAACACTAGGTTGTCCAGTGTTAGTCTGAATTTAAATACCGTGCTTGCATCAGATACAACTAAATTCATCTACTTACCAGAACTTTCTAGTCTTACTTACCGGAACTTACTAATCTTGGCATATTTTTCTTTCTGATGCTTGTTGTGGTAATATCTGTATTTTTCTGATATTATTCGGAATTATATTTTGTACTGATCAAGGTCCACAGTCTTGGTAACTGAGTACCATACCGATTCATATGGTCTGTTCAGTACATATAGTCGATTCAGTATTTATGCTTAATTTGACACAATACAGCATGCACCTCATACCAAGATAGCTCTTGACCACTTTTTCTTATTTTTTTATCCCAACACTTTCCAAAATTGGGCACTATAAGTTTACAGTATGGTACGCACCCCAATAAGAGGCGATACTGCTCAGTTTGGATCAGTACTGGTCGATTCAAGTTGGCTCGGGATCTGTATTAAGTTAAAACCATGTCTCATCTCGGTTCTGACCTGGTATGGGTCAAACTACTCCGAAATATATATGTAACTCTTCCAATGCTTGCCCAAACGTAAAAGGGAAAAGGTGGAGTTTGGACATTAGATTGATAGCCAATCATAGAGAAAAAACTTAAAATTAGTAATTCTGTAATCACTAGCAATATAATATTTTTTTAATTGTGTTGTACAAGGTACGCCATCTCGGTGCCGAGCCTCGTATTAGTGCCACCCTATTACTATGTCAGTATGCCCAGTGCCTTAAGAAACACTTAGGAATCCTAAAGGATGCCATGAAAAAAAAAAGAAAAGAAAAAGAGAAACCATCAACAAACAAATGGTAATGCGAAGGAAAAGGGGCGAAACCAATGTAAACAGCTTCCTTGCTCATTTCCTTATGATTAGCATGCTTCCTAAGAAATTTTGTCCATGTTCTACTGCCACGGATAAGCTAGCTATACTAAATAGGACATTTATCTTTTAAATTTTCTTAAAAATGAAATCCACTGATTTTGATTTTAGATTAACTTGTCCATAGATTGATCAATTGAGTGAGGAGGAAAAAATTCCTTCAACCTGCATAACTCAAATCTTTTTAAAAATTTAGAAATTAAAAAAATTGACGAAGGTAGGGTCTAGGTCCCCTCCATCTTAATCTCAGTTGATCGATCAATGGAATCGAGAGGCAAGAGCTTGGCCTCACCTGAGTAACATCGACACCTCATATTATCATCAACATGAACTTTTTCTAGGCATTAACAAATCGCTTCGCCTAAGAAGCAATCATAAGGTTTATAATTTTATATTTCTTTTTGTTTTGGAGTCGTTGATCATAATTCTTTCCCGTCCTTTACAAATAGATACTTCGTCTACTACTATAGATAATTGCGTCTTGACCCCAACGGTAAGAGTTTCCAAGGATGATATGGCGGATATCCAAAGGAACTACTTTACGTGTTACTTCATTAATCTACCTCTCAGTCATTGTGAATTTAAAGGTACAACTCTTAGTGATTTTAAGCTCGACATCCTTTGAATCCAATTGAGAGAGTAGGGATGTGGGTGAGGCTTAGTCAGCAACCCTGGCTTCTAAACTCGACTTTCAAAGATAAGATTCTTTTGGCTTCCAAGATCTACCATAGCTTTGATGATACTTTGCTTCACCTGAATCTTTAAGGGGAAAAATTCCTCACATGCATCTCATTCTGCTTCTATCACTGTCTCAGGTTTTTTTGCCATCAAATTCAATTTTGATGGTATAAACTTGCCATCAAACTCTCTACTGATTCCACAATGGTCATAATAAATTTTAGGAGTCCTGTTGACTTGTTCTTGCTCTACCTCCACTTCTGGCCTAGTTTTTAGCCACCTTTCATGGGTTTATCACCCTTCGTACCTATCCTAAGTCGATTCTCCTCCATTCCTATGATCTTCGTGCTAGCTTTATTGATGTCTTCAACTTTGAAGTGTTTCAGCTCCTTTCAGATGCTCTTGTGGAGACCTTTGACATGCTTCATGAAGTCTACATAATTATTGATCGGGTGAGATGTTTGCTTATGAACTTGATAGTGTAGTCCTGGACAGATTGATCATACTCCTACTGCAAGTATTGCCACTTAATCCATCAATCTTCCTCATGGTCGATTGGGTAGAATTGCTGCTTCATTAGGCTCTTGAAGTTTCTCCATCCAAGATTAGTGATATCCTTGTTTCTCATGTATGAATTCCACCAAGGACATGGCTGGAAAGCTTGTGGTACAACAACTACCTTCTAGATATAAGTTTTACATAGGAAATAAGTCTTTAACTGGTGTAGCCAATTATCCAACTTCTTTGCATTGATAGTTCCATCATATATAGGGATCTTGATTTGAGGTTCGACTTTGAAAGGTTGAAGAGGGGGATTTTAAGTGTCTACATGTTACTCATCCTCATTAGATAATATATTATTGTCTCTAGATGTTGGAGATAGCCTTACAACAGGAGTTGATGGTGTTTGAGATGAATAAGTCACTAATCAAGATATGATCTCGTTGAGTGGGCAATCTTTTCCTCCAATTGTGTAAGACATCCCTTCATCGCATCGTTGCTCGAGCTAGAAGTATTATCTATACTTGCCTTTATCCTTCAACGAACTTCAATTACTGTTAATGGTTCTCCAATCTACTTGTACTACTCGCACGTCTAAACCATAAACGAAGGCCCCCATACATATAGAGGGCCAAAACTTTGATGCCAACTTAAGTCGATCAGTGAGAAGGAAGAAATTCCTTCAACTTGCTCAAGTGGAGTTTGTTATCTTGTCCATAGATTTTACATTAACTTGTTTGTTCATAGTCTTACCTTCTAGAGATAGTGAAATTGGGGCAAGAAGAACTGAAGGTTCAAAAGATTTAATGATTGCTGCTGGTAGCCGGTCTGCCCGTCGATAAGCAGCAGCCACATCCACCCTTCTCTTCTAAATTTCCTAGTTTTCTGTCTTGAAAAAAAAAGGTCAGTGCTACGGTCCCCTATTGTTTGATCCAATATTTACCGGGGACGGGCTGGAAGCGTCAGAGTAGCTGCCTAGCTACAAACTCAAAAGCCTGGATTTGGCTAAAAGGGGTCGGCCTTCGTTAAGCTTCACCAGAAGCGACTAGTCGCTTCCCGAATGCCTCTTGTACTTTTGTGTATGGTCTAATCTTTCCAATGCCTCCTTCCTTGCCGCCAACGCACGCTAGACGGAGAGTAAGCAAGCTACAAGCAGAAAATGACAGTTTTTTGCTGCTGATCTCACATCGAGAGCAGCTCCTTCTTGTTCAGGGTCGATCTTCCTCCGACTCCGAGGAATCGGTCAAGCGAAGCCGGAAAGAAGATCTTCTTTTCTGAACTGCTTCGTTCTCGGCCTGGCTGGACTGCCTCCTCCATAACAGGTACTGGTGCCGCTACCTATGCTGCTGATACTAATCTCGAGAACCTTTCAACACCGCGGGGCGATTTGAAAAGGAGTCTATCTTTCTTGTAGTGCCTTCCATTCCTCGAGAAAGAATCTCTTCCGGGTTTCATTAGATTAAAAAACGATGCTTCCTTGGCCGTGTGGAACATGGATGAGCATTATGTCATTCCTACAAGTGATCCGACTGGAAGAAGTGTTATATGAGGACTTCGAGATCAAATAGAGAATGTTTCTTTCCATTCCTCGTGAGCCACTTATTTCTCCGGAGTATATATGTTTACTAGTAGTTCATACCTATTGGCAGTGCTTCTCTTTTCCCTGAGGTTTGAGTTCTCTTCTTCTTGCCTTCCATGCGAAATGCTTCCCTTGAAAGAAGCACAAGCGAAACGATACCTAGATCCGGCTGGGAAAAAACAATGTTGCTTAGGTTACATTGGCAAGAAAAAAGTACTTATTACTTAAAGCATTAGAAAATTAGCATGCTGGTTCACCATGAACAACATAAGCAACACTTAAGACTCATTAAAAAAAAATAGGACAATGCTTTGTACTGCTGGGAAATTTTCTTTAACATATGTCTCCTGCATATCACTCATGCATTGTTTTCTTTACCCATTTCCAGCTGAGGGGAACCATGCAAAAATTGTTTGCATTTTGTTCGTATACCACATGGAATGTGACACACTAGATATGTGGTAGAAGGTAATTGTTTATGCAAGTGTACGGGGCCTACGGGCATTAAAATATCAGTCTCCCACAATAAATTACTGTATGGTAATGTATTGAATACAAATTCAGGACTTCTCTTTTCTTCTTTTGTTATCATACGTCTCCTCTCTTAAATTGTCAATTCTTTATGCATTCATAGCTAAATATGTACATGCGCTTATATACATTTATATACATGCATATATATATATATATATATATATATATATATATATATATATATGTATGTATATATATTTATATATATGTATGTATGTATATATATATATATATATATATATATGTATATGTATATGTATATGTATATGTATGTATGTATGTGCACGAGTGGGTGGGCGTGTGTGCATGTGTGCATGCATGTGCATGAGCGGGTGGGCGTGTGGCAGGCGCATGCTTAAGGTCATGGGTGTGGACGTGCATGTGGGTGTGGGTGCGTGCGGGTGGGCATGCATATGCATGTGTGTGTGGGTGTATGGGTGGGCATGTTCATGTGCATGTGCGTGTGGGTGGGTGTGGGTGTGTGCGCGTGCATGTACGTGCACGTACGGGGCCATGGGCACAGGGGTGTGCAGTGCATATGTATGCATTTTTGCATGTTTAGGCATTAAAATATGAGGCTCCCACAATAAATTATTGTATGGAATACAAATTCAGGACTTCTCTTTTCTTCTTTTGTTATCATACATGTCATTCAATTTTTTATGCATTCATAGCTAAATATATACACATGCTTATACATTTATACACACATACATACATACACACATATATAGTGGAATATGTACACATGCTTATAGATATATAATGTAAGTATGTGTGCATGCTTTTATTTGTCTACCTGCAAAAGCTTTTGTATGTTTGTTTGTTTTTGTGATTGTATGCATGCATATGATATTTACTTTACTGATTAGCTGCTATGTTGTCTACAAACTTTATAGTTGATACTGTACATCAATCATTTTTGAATTATGTTAGGAAAAAGAATATCTTTAAGTTGGCCCAAGGCGAGTACATAGCCCCAGAGAAGATTGAGAATGTTTATGCTAAGTGCAGCTTCGTTTCTCAGTGTTTTGTCTATGGTAACTAGCTGAATATTATTGGCTTATTTCTAGCTTCACATTATATGCACATTAATTATTGTTTTTTTTATTAAAGGTGACAGCTTAAACTCTTGTCTAGTTGCAATAGTATCGGTTGAGCCAGATGTGTTGAAGACTTGGGCTGCATCTGAAGGAATCAAGGTGGATCTCCATTTCACCTTCTTTAAGTTTATTGTAGCAAATGTCATCCTTTTCTTCTTGACCATGGAGTTACCTACCTATTTAAGTTTCTGAACTATGCACATCCCATGAAAATTTCCTTTAGTAGCACACACTCCCAAGCATGTGATGATTTGGTAATAGAATTTTACATTAGTAACAATTTATAATAATTGGATTAAAAAGTTAATTGATTAATTACTATTGAATATTGTGATCTGATAAATTTGAACATTCCTTTAAGGGGCCCTTTTTGGATGGCTGAGCGGCGAATCCGTATTACCTTCTCCCTAAATCTGAGTGATTGAAGAAGGGAAGCTCTAACAGTTGAGAATTTTGAGAAATTGGGAGGCCTGTGGTTCTATTATCCCGACTTTTTGGGGATACACTAAATCACATTTTCATCCGAACTAATTAGCCTAACTTTTAGGAATAAGATTGCACTCCTGCTTTCCTTGATCAAACAAACTTTTCTTTATCTTCTTCCCTATCCTCATCAAGTTCAACTGAATGCCTGGTAGAAGATCTTATCAGACTGAAAAGATCTTAGGGCATCCAAACAGGCTAGAAAGGAGGGTAAGGCCCTATTTGGCATTAATTATTTTCATTCTTTAGTTTTTTTTTTCTAAAAACACAAAATCTTGGCAGAAATGGTGTTTCGTGACCTAGTTTCTATTTCAGTTTAATGAAAGTCCTTCATTTCTGAAAATTGTGAACACTAAAAAAAGAATCTAGTTTTCAAAGTTTTCGAAAATCGAAACCATCCATGGCGACAACTGCTGCCCCTATACGCACCACCACACCACCCTTGTCGATCCCTACCACGACCATGGCCATCGCCACCATTGCTGCCATCGCAGCCAAACACAACCACCACCACCCTTGTCGATCTCTATCACCACCACCATGGCCATCACCACCATTGCTGCCATCGCAGCCAAACACAACCACCACCACCCTTGTCGATCTCTATCACCACCACCACCATCGCCACAATTGCCCAAAAGCTGCCTAAGCTGTTATTTAATTTTAGGGCTTTAGGTTTTCATTCTATGGTGAAATGCCTTGACTTTAGAGCCACCATACTATCAGCATCACTTTCCTCTGTCTACTTTTATCCCCTTCTAAAAAATTCACCTATAAGTCCATGGTGATCAACATCCTTTGGATGGGCATGACGGGTGAGAGAAATCAAAAAAATAGAGTAGGGGGTAGAGAAGAAGAAACTAGAGAGGAAGGACGATAGAGTGAGAGGGATAAGTGGAAAGAAACAACTTTCTTTCTTAACAACAACTTGCATGAAGTGTATTGTATAAGTCTATCTTTTTAGCTATTCCTTACGCTCAATATGTATAGCCTACCTAACTTAAGAAGCAACCAACCAAATATGTTTTTTTTTAAGGACTTAGGGCTCATGTAACTTGTAGATTAAGTAACTAGATGGCCGAGTAACTAAAATCCAAATTACTTAAAAGATAAGCAACCTAAGGATCATGAGTATACTAATATATTAAAAAATAAACATCTAATACTTAAACAAATTTGGACGATATGATAGTTTTCATATTTCAATGTGCTCTATTGACTCTCCATGTCATTGGATGAGTGATTGAATTATCATAATAAACGGTGCATCATGGTCCTCACCCTTGACTTCATAAGGACTGATGTTAAGAACAGAATTAATCAAATATTTTATCTGAAAGAAGGCATGCTTTTCCAGGTGCCAGTTGGTTAAAAATTAGTCATTTTCAGAAAACAGATGGTCAGTCATTGTAGACGTAAGCTTAACATGAATAACTCTTGGCACAATGTCAAGAGTTGGAATAGCATATTTGCTAACATGAAGTTGGAATATCATAGATTTCTTCAAGGAGTTATTAAGAAAGCTTGAGCAAATTGAATAATCCAATTTTAGTCAATTTCCAGATTTTTGTTTCTCAGGGCCCGTATAGTGTTGTTATCTTGTGTTTTTGTTTCTCAACTAATTAGTGTAATTGCATAATGAGATGGATGTTGAAGATAGCATTTGCACAAAACTTCTGCTATTTATTGCTTATAGTTTTACTCTTTTCTAAAAGCAATAAATCTTTGCTAGCAAAGGCTCCATGGGTTTTACAAATAATTTAAACAACTAGAGGATTTTATCATGCATATCATTCAGTCCAGTTCATTTTTCTTCTTTGGTTACTTGAAAACAAAAGCAGAAAACAAAACCAATGCCAAACAGGCCCTCAAATATGCTATATGGGTTTAATTTTCAGACATGACGTTCCATATCTAATTCTTGCAGCTCCATTCATCATATTCCATCAATGGATTGCTTAAAATCCAAGTGCAACTTTATTCTATTTTTTGGGTTCACGAAGAGATGGAAAAATATTACTATACTTACTTGTTACTACTGCTCTAATTCTTTATCTCCAAAATTTTTTGCACATAAAAATTTTACACTTGTTCAAATCAACATCTATTAGAAGCCTAGTTCTCTTTGGTTTATTGCATCAATCAGGTATTTGATCTTCTTTTCTTTTTCTGTTTTTGGGGAGGGGGGAGAGTACATCAATATATAGATCAACTCTCTCTCTCTCTCTCTCTCTCTCTCACACACACACACACACACATTTTTCTCATGCTACATCAATTTCTATCTATTTCAACCAATCCAAAATAGTCAAACTTTTAATACTAGGTTTCTTCAACTTATAATTATATTAATATATGAGATATAGGTCTTGGGATTCATTGAAAGAATTGATGGAGGAAGAATAGTATGGTTGTGTGGGTATGGTCATATACCTACTATATAAAAACAAAATGAAACTAAGGGATCTTAATTTTCAGATCTCCCATGCCAAGAAGTCATTGATTGAACCATTAACAGATAATCCATGGTTATTTGGAGATTATTTGTATGAATTACCTGGTATGTCATCCATAATTGATGAGGTGATGAGACTTGTAAATAGAATAGAAATGATCTATAAATGATCAAGAGAGAAACTGTTCATCAATTTTTATTCAGGAACTTTCATGTACACGGTATTTGTGTTTTTACTTGCTAGCATGTGCTGATGTAGTGTCACCCAACTCAGAACACACAGATAGACTCATGAATAATACAAAAGCTACATTTAAGGTGCTTTTTGTTAAAGATTAAAATTTTAGAATGCAATAGGATCAATTCTTTTTAGAGAGCGAGCCTTGGCACAACGATGAGGTTGCTCTATTGTGATCTGCATGTCATGGGCTCGACTCACAAAAACTGCCTCTCCGCATTCAAGGGTAAGGATGTGTTCATCTGACCCTCCCCAAACCCTACAATTGTGGGAGTCTTAAGCATCAGGATGCTCTTTTTAGTAAGATAAGTTCTTTGATGTTATAGTGTGCTAAGCTTGCCATTTTCGCTTGTCAATTGAGCATGCTTCTACTTAATCTCAAGCAACAGCTATTTGAAACAAAATAAAGATATTAAAATGCATATAGCTGTGCATCAAAGTGGCATTGAGAAAATTACTCTCATCTGAATAAAGAAGAGTCAAAATTGAATATTCCACATAGAAACGTTTATGATGAATTTCATGTTAATATGTTCATGTAGATGCCCCAATGATGGAAGGTCAGATGATCATTTCCATGGAAAACTAACGATTACAACTTTATCCAAGGACCACTGAAAGACAGGAAGCGATGGTAATTGTGTGGAGAATATATTCTTTGAAACATTCAAGCACAAAATTGAATTCAACTTTTTTGGATGTGGACAAATACAAGAAAACTAAGGGGGCATATAATGGAGGTGGACCTAGTTGTAGGCCTTGAGGAAAAGGGTGAAAGGCAACATTTGTGGCAAGGTGATAGGCTTATAAAGAAACTTTGATAGTATGTCTAGGATGATGCCCTGCATGTTTTGGACAGAGAGTGACAATATCCAATTCTCTACATGATATCATTGTTATGGGCAACTTGTTGAACAAAATTGTGGATTATATGGATGAGTCTGCTTTATACTTCTCTCACTTTGTAATTAAAGGATAGGGGTTCCATTTATGACCTGGACTCATGCAGATTGGGACCCAGTAATGGTCATTACATCAACATTCCATTTTATCTTGTGTTATTGTTTAATTGCAAAGCCATTACTAACTGTTGGCATTTTTTTTTTTTTTACTTTGTATTTCAGATTGTTTTTTTTTTTTTGGATTTGGATATTTTTCCTATAATTTACACATTAGAGATGAAGACCATTCCCTATATTAGGCCTTGTCTTCCTCCCTCTTAATCTAGAAAACTGCAAGTATTGGAAATTTTTGACACATTTCTCCCTGGTTGATTCGTACTTTTGTTAGGTTTTCTTACCTTCTGATTGAACTCTTAGTTTCTAGGTACCGATTTTAGAGGGTTGACATTAGTTTTAGCAAACAGTCATATAAATCTGCTCAATTGTTTCGTGGTGGCTTCACGGGCAATCTCTTAATGATGGGAAGGCTTTCTAGATGACAATGAAGAAACCTCTTGCATATGCAACTATGCATCTTAATTAATTCTTGTTCCTTCACATAATATTTGAAATCTAAGCTGATAGATCAGCAAGCCAATAGCAATTTTCTCTTTCTTATTGAAGAATTTGTCCATACCACCAGTGACTATCAGTTTCCTTCTAGAAGATCATAATTCCATGTGTTTCACTGTGTCAAAAGATAAACACAGATTTTGATTTAAGAATTGCAAATGACTTTCCCACGTGCACACATCATCCCTGGACTGTTTTGGAATACACATTTTTATTGTCTGTGCCTATGAGCATTATAAATAGCTATTTTATATATTCTTTGCAGTATGAAGATCTAAGACAACTATGTGCCGATCCAAGAGCGAGGGCTGCTGTCCTTGCTGAGATGAATGCTGTTGGAGGGCAAGCTAAGGTAACTCAATATCCCATACTTTACATAGCCTGCCTCTCCCCGGTGTTAGTGGGCTTGACATTTTATTCTCCACCTGTGACAGCTAAGAGGTTTTGAATTTGTCAAAGCTGTTACTTTGACATTAGAACCATTCACTTTGGACAATGGTCTTCTGACTCCAACATTCAAGGTATGTCCCTCCAACCTTAATTTTCTCCATATAAGATATAGATATCATAGTCGAAAGAAGATTTACTGCAATCTAAATTTTTATCTGTTCCCAGATCAAGAGACCTCAAGCAAAGGCTTATTTCGCGAAGGCAATTGCAGATATGTATGCCGAGTTATCTATATCTGATCCATCTCCAAACAAACAATCGTGACTTGTTTACAAGAAGCTGATGAGAGAATAAAATCAATCAAAAACAAATAAATCCTTACTATGTATCATAGGGAGCGCAATGGTTCTGCCCACAACAAATCATAGATGAAATGGGGGATAATATGAAGTTTCAGTTGTTATAGTGGCTACCTATTTACGGTGGGGACTGGGGACATATAATTTGTTTTATTAAAAGAAAAATGTGAGGAGCAAATCTTGTAATGATACTCCATTTGCGTCATTTTGCCATGCCACATGACTGATATATATGAAATAACTAAATAAATTATTGTTACTAACTTATGTATTTCCTGTCCAACTAGCTTCATTATCTGCACTTCTACGAAAAACATGTTATTATTCATGAACCCTGTAGTACTTTATATTTCTATATTATGTTATGGAAGTCCCTGAGCTGCTTATAGGCGCATCTCATTTTAAACTAACAATATTATTTGAAATATATATTTTTGCTTCTTATAAACATATATATATATACTTTTCTTGATGCTCCTTAATGTATACATCAATTGAAGGTAATGCTAGATCTATTATTCCATTCCATTGACCTCATGCATCACTAATGTTGAATGTTGGCTGCGTAATAGGAAGGGATTGATCTCTTGTGCATGACAATCATAATGATCATAATTGTTTATGGTCATAAGTAGTAGTGTGACAGTAGACTGTAGAGGGGCGAACAAGGCACTCAGTAGACAGGAAGGGGTTTAAAAAAAAAAAAAACAGAACTCTCTACGTGCGCATGCAACCAACCCTTTGCATGTCATTAGTCTGCCTTCAACCATCGCTTACAAATATTGATATCTTTATTTTATTTTTTTTAAATTACCATTTCACTTTCCTTCAGGCCGTGCATATTGCATGACCGTAGCAATGGTACCCAAATAGAATCAGTCTAGGACTGAAATGGTCAGGTAACAGCTCTTTTTTTTTCCGAGGAAACTGGCTATTATTTCCTTTATCATGAAAAGTTAATTTACATAAAAAAAACTCGCTCTAGTTATTGATTTTGCGGGGAAGATGTAGGATTTATTTTTGTGCAATGACACATACATACAAGAGAGTGTGCATGATTTTTATCCTTGTATCTAAGTACAAGGTAAGCAATTCATATATATATATATATATATATATATATATATATATATATATAGATATATATATATATATATATATATATATATATATATATATATATATATATATATATATATATATATATATCACGCTCCGATTCGAGATCTACTAGCATTCTAGTTTAGAATGCCAACGTGATGATGAAAGCCCCCGGATTCATGTTTTTCTTTTTCTATGGCTATTCTACACGAATAGCATTTCCAGCTACGGTTTGAGCAGAAGCTTCGTTTGGTGTTGATTCTAGACTAGACTGGAAATAACCCGATGAAATTGACCTGCTTTCCTTTTCTTCATCGGCAGGCAAGGTGAATGAGAACTGACTGCAGAAAGCCCCGGTTTTGATTGAGCAGGCGGTCAAGCCGAAGCTTCGAAACCGTGGTTAGAGCTTCTCTCCAATAGTGGTGTCCCGTTATAGGTATAAATAAAGGTACGTAAAAGGAGCCTGGTTACTCCTTTGGGGTCAGGAGAAGAGATACAGGAAGAGGAGAGTACTTTTGGCAGAAGGAAAGGCCGAGGGGGCATACTAATCCAACAACGAGCCTATTTTTCTTGATTTGGAAGACGGGCGGGTTCGAATACCCACTTGTCTGACTATTGCTAAGCAGTTTTTGGATATCAAACAAACTTCCCCAGATGGTAATCTTAATGTGGCCGATTTACGCTCTATGTGAGGTTAGGCGTGCAGGATCACCTGTCTATTTCGATATGTCGTGCCACCAAAGAATCTGTTTTTGCTTTGTGAGAAAGGGAGTATGTTAGATCGGATATTTTTTTTTCCACTCTCGTTAGCCCATTCCAGTTCAAGGCACCTCTTTAAGGGACGAGAGAGATCCAGCTGCACACAGGCCCGAGTCAAACTAAAAAAGGAGTTTGATCTACGACCTCCTGCCCTTAAAGCGCGAGGATTCTACGAAGCAAAAACAGATTCTTTGGTGGCAGTGGCACTTCGTTCTCGACCTTTCCCCAGTCCCCTATTCGCCGAACCATTCCTTCTATCGTGAAGGTAAAGCTTTCCCATCGAGAATAGGATTTATGAAAGTAGAGAGCTAACCGGAAAAGACCCATTGAAAGAAGGAATTCACGCTTATCATAAACTCCCAGTCGTGAACTTCCTTTACAAAAGCTTTAGCTTAAGCGGATGAAACTGACCTTAAATAAAGCCCCTTTTTTAGCTTTTGCCTGATGCACCTCTCCCTTTCATTCCTTAACTCATTCAACCATGAATTTCTTTCCCGCTACCCCCCTTTTTGGCATCCAAACGAACCAGCAGGGGCTGCTGTGGCAGAGACAGCAGCAAAAGCACTAGTCTCCGTTGATCACCTACTAGCCTTACACCATTGGGATACTTCGAGTAAACTGGAGTACATATAGCTGGTCTGAGAAAGATTTTGTTGTCAACATCTGTTATCAGGCGAGGGATGATTTCTGGCCATCTTGCTAAGCCAGAGAAATTTCGAATCCAGGCCACAGGGAGAGCAGTACAGTAAGTTCTTCTATGTGGGCTCGAACACACTTGATCTTGATCCTCATCCTCGGAGACAAAGAAGAAAGCATAGGTCTCGTTCGGCTAGTTCAAGAGCATCAAGCCAAAGAGCGTATTCCAGGGGCCTCGTCGAAATCATCGGCTTTCTGCCTAACGCCACGGCCGGAGCGAGAGATCGTGGCAACTGCCGCATATTCATAGGAAACTCTCCTTATGAGTATGCAAGATATCTCATCATAATATCATAAATATGCACCAGAATAATCTTAATGATAATATGCAACTTTATTTCAATAACTAACTCAAAATTTAAATGTCTCACAATTCTAACAACATTTTAAGGTAATACATTAATTTAAATAAATTTTAATCTAAGATAATCTATGCTAAAGTTCTGCTAGTCATTCTTCCATATTGAACTCCAATCATGCTAGCATTTTGGATCTGTAAAAATAATAAAAAAATATATAATGAGCTAGACAACCTAGTAACTTATGAATACTTTAACTAAACAATTCATATAATAATATAAAATATAAATACAAATTATAATGAATCAATATAAAGACATAATCAATTTCGTTTCAAAACACAAATTCATTAAAATCTATATCTTTCAAATATTCATGTACGTAAATTATAAATATGATTCGAAATAAATCACATTCAACTTAACAGCCTTTAATTATGGCCACACTTATCCCCTATGACTAGGCTAGAAATAGAACCGCATTTATATTTTGCGGAGTGGCCAGAATACTGCATTTATATCCTGTGGAGTAGGCCATAATATCGTACTTATAGTTTGTGGTAGAGTCAGAAACAAAATCAATGAGTTCAATAATAATCGAAGTGCCAGTAAATAACCCCCAATTGGCAGGGTCCAGAACATAGTTAAACTGAGAGTTCAAATCTGACACATGAAAGTTCTTTTCCAAAATAACATGTACATATTATAATCCAATCAATATAACAATAGTTCAGAAAATATTACTCCGAATTACATATCTATTTTTCATTCGAAACACCATCTCATAAAATTCATAAATTACATATAAATTGACTAGCAATTTTTTTGATGTAAAAATAATATTATATATAAAAAAAAGAAAAAGCAGATTATTACTTATCTTGCATGAATAACGAGCAGGCAATCCAACTAATCCTGAATCTTTCTTCAAAACTTAATATCTAAAGTTACAAAATTTAATCATGATTAATTTAAGAATAAAAATGCCGGTCGGTTCAATCAAAGTGATTTCATTGAATCATGCTTAGATTAGGGTATAGATGGTTCAACAGAGATCAGGGGTGATTAAATCTTACAGGATTTGACAAGGACCATGATGGGGGTTGGCACACTATCCGACAATCTTGGATCAGGACCTTTTATCTAGGTCGATCTAAAAATCACTAAGAGTCGTACTTATGGGGTTCAATCAACTCTAGAGAGAGAAAGAGAAAAAAAATAGAGAGAGAAAAAGAGGGATGGGCTCTATCTTTCCTCCTCTTCTTCTCTTTTTCTTTCTTTCTTTCTTTCTTTCTTTCTTGGTAAACAGGGGAGGAAGGAAGTGGACAGAGGTTGGCCATGGTGGTCCGACGAGGCAATAGCCGGCGGGGGTGGAGGTAGCGGAGAGTAGCCGATGGCGGTGGCCGGCCGAATTCAACCCAAAAACAGGGCTGAGAAGGATGATTCCTGGCTCGATTGTACTGAAATCCTAGCCTGCTGGCCAACAGCTAGAGGTCTGGCTCCAACCAAGGACCAACATGGGTGACGAGTTGAGGGCTTCAGCGATAGAGATGGTTCGAAAAAGGAGAACAAACCAAAAAATAAGGGAAGTAGAGCTCGGGTGATTTACGACAAATTTCTTCGCTTGCAGCGGTGGTTTGAGGCCGTAGAAGAAAGAAAGGACAAAGGGAAAGAAGGTCGGGTCCTTACGTTGGCTTTGGCGAGCTCTCCGGCCTCGATTTCAAAGGGAGCAAATAAAGAGAAGGGAGCTTGATGATTGTTAGTGGAGGACCAAGAGAGGTGGGGAGGTGTTTATATAGAACTCGGCCGCGATCGGAATCCAACCCGGAGTTGGATTATGTCCGACCTTCTTGGAGAAAAAGTAGACTTTTATTGGGAGTCTCTTCCGTCCAAGCACGTGCGCGGTACGTGCCGAATTTTTTTTTTGTTTAGGTCAAGTGGACCGAGCCTAGTTCACTAGGTTTCACATTCTCCCCTCTTTTAAAAAAATTCGTCCTCAAAATTTTCTTACCTATAGTTTAAGAGTAGAGGATACTTCTTCCGAATCAAGTCATAATATTTCTCAAATCAAAATTAACTTATCTGACGAGTTTCAAAATAATTCATTTCATCATGCTTCCGCTGCGCGACTTTGATGCTAACTCACAATATACCTGTGTCAAGTCTACGTTTTCTAAAATTACCTACTTATTAGTACATGGTATTAATTCTTGTAAACGCTTTAGAAATTTGAATGTTAATATTCTTCTTTTGATAGTAATTAAGGAAATGTTATGCGGCCACTTAATCTATTCTAACAACATAATAAGTCTTCTAACAAAAGCAGTGGGTATGAGTAATACTCGTATCAAACAGTACATAGGAATAAATACTGGCATTAGATTAGTACCTATCACTATCACATCAATAGTTTGTGCATTTTGTTGTGTAAGAGCATAAACCCTTCCTTTGGTTCGGGGCTTCTGACTTCCATCCTTATTTTGTTCAGCTATCTTGACAGACTGATCCTCGTTTCTTTGCATAAATGAAGCAATTTTATGACTTATGTTACCACATCTAAAGCAAGCACCAGTGATCCAATGGCAATCCTTGTCAGCATGAGCTTTACCACATCTAGAACCCTTGATGCCATCCGTCGGCCTAGAATTATCACTTGTTGATCTCTTGTTTGAATCCCAGTGTTTCTATTACTCTGTTCTTGAGATTCGTTTGACCTATTCCTTTTTTTGATTCTTTCTCTCTCCGCATGAGCTTTGTTGACTTCCCTTTCAATTGTTAATGCTTTGTCCACCACAGCTGCATAGGTAGCCAACTCATAAGGTACCATTTGTTTTCTAATGTCAGTCTTCAGTCCTATCTCAAAATTATGTACTCGATCTAACTTATTCTCGACTAACCTTAGAACAAATTTGACCATCTCCATAAATTTAGCTTAATATTCTACGATGGTCATATTTCCTTATTTTAGATGAATAAACTCCTACTCTTTTTGCGTTCTCACACTTTGAAGGAAATACTTATCAAAAAATAACTCCTCAAAATCTTTCCCAAGTGAGTGGCTCCCTATTTTGCTTATATTTATGTTTCAGCATCCGCCACCAGTTGAATGTCTCACCTTGCAACATATATGATGCATAAAGAATCTCCTCCTCATCATGGCATCTTGAAACGACAAATGCTTTCTCCATCTCTGTAAGCCAATTTTCAGCTTCTAAAGGTTTTGTGGTCCCTTTGAAAGCTGGAGGGGTCAGCTTCTTGAACTCTGCTATGTTATTGTGTTGCTCCTGCTGCTCCCCTTATGCTTGTCATTGTTGTGCATGATGCAGTTGCATTTATTGTTGTTGGAGCAACTGCTATTGCATCTGCTATTCTATTTGCATCATACCAACTAAGGTCTACATTATTGGGCTAAGCTTGGTTCTTGCTGTCCTGTCTGAGCATTTCTAGTAGGATTGATGACTCCCTCCTGCTGAGGAGTGCTACCAACTTGCGAGCGAGTACTACCATCTTGTTGGTTTGATGCCTCTTTGGCAACACCTTGAACAATCCTTTTCATCCAATGTAGAGGCAACCTAACCTATGTCTATCAGATAGCAGCAACCCTTAATAAGCTTATCAGTTAATTATCAGTTATAAGAATAACTTATATCATAATCATTACAAATAAATATTCCAATGTTTCTAGTGTCTACCCACTTACACTCATATTATGTCAGATTCTATAACTTATAATTTATCCACTTATGCTCTAATACTATATTAATTGTCATGCCCCCGATCCGAGATCGCGAGCCAAGGGTTGCGGCAACTACCGCATACTCATAGAAAACTCTCCATATGAGTATAAAAAGCATCTCATCACGATATTATAAACATACAACAGAAAAACTTTAATGATAATATGCAACTTTATTTCAATAACTAATTCAAATTTGAATGTCTCACAATTCTAACATTCTAAGGTAGCGCATCAATTTAAATAAACTCTAATTTAAGATAATCTGTGCTAAAGTTCTGCTAGTCGCTCTTCCATTGAATATGTAAAATATTAAAAAATTATATAATAAGTTGATAGGCTAGTAAGTAAGGAATATGTTGACTAGATAATTCATGTAATAACATAAAATGTAAATACAAATTACAATGAATCAGTATAAAGATATAATCAATTTCGTTTCAAAACAAAAATTCATTAAAATTTATATCTTTCAAATATTCATATACGTAAATCATAAATCTAATTCGAAACAAATCACATTCAACTCAACAGCCTTTAACTATTGTCCCACTTATATCCTGTGGCTAGGCTAATGCATTACCCCCCCCCCCCCCCCAAAAAAAAAAAAAGAGGAGAAGGAAAAAAAAAAGACTGACTTATTTGTATAATTTATTGATAAATAGCATGGAATAGTCTCTCGAGTCTATGGCGAACAAAATAAAATCCGTCCTCATAATTTTGAAAATTAATTCTGGCTACTTTTACCATCACCCTCGTCGAGGGAAGAATAAGATCATCACATTTCCAAATTATTTTATTAAAAGAATCTGGTGTTGGAATCAGTGCCCTAACAAAATCATGTATTATGCATGAGATATGTTTTTAAGGCATTAATAAAGTTTTTTTTATTATTTTATACATATATATTTTTGATAATTTTAGTATCATGTGATATAAATGTGGTATTAATTATTTTATGATCCATGGGAATAATGTAAGAGATTTAGAGCTACAACCCTAATTTTTTGTTCCTTAAAATTGTCACGGCTAAAGAGGAAGTTGGAAGACTTCATTTTTATGGCTAGCAATGGTGAGAGATGACCACAAAATGTTAGCAACCTTTTCTCAGCTATCAGAGCAGAGAGTATATCAAAACTTGGCTGTGACGCATCACATAACGAGCTGGTTTGAGAACTTATCCAATTAAAACTACATTATCAAGAGTGATGATGTTCAAATCATGAAATATAACCTTCGCGTGTTTTCTGACTTAAAGGGTATAGCATGACTTATAAATAGTTGGACTGCTCAGACCAAGTTGCAAGTTTATAAATAGTGGCTTATTAGGTGTACCAAATTTGTGTTGAGGTCATGTGAGATGGCCAACAAAGAGCCCACTGCCCATATCAGGAGAGTAACTTATTTTTAGCAAAGATTAAACTAAACAATGAATAAATCCACTGGTGATTTGCCAAAAGTGCTCCAATAATAATTTATTTATTTTTATAAAATAAATGTATATATTATAATTTTGCAAATACTTCTGGAGAAATAGTTTCTCTGGTGTCTACAAAATTCGTTGGCCTCATGGATGCTTGTCGATTATGGGTTCGGCGGCATCATATTAATTTTCCTAAGGATTGATATTAGTTATTGATTTTACGTTGGAGGAATAAAATTGCAAATCGATATGCTATTACACGAAGGGTTTTCATCTCACTTCCTATCTTAGGGATATGTTGGAACACTATTTTTCCAGGTGATTTATGGCCTTAGACGTCAGGTTTATGTGTGATATAATAGGTCCAATTAATCAAGTGTTGATTAACAATATACCAAGCGCCCTTTTAGAAGCATTCGAAACCTAGCCTACCGATGTGGTTCCATATGCCCCATGTTTGATTTGGCTTATTCCAAAAATCATGCATGCACTTTGGCGGAAACTTTAGTTGCATGCATAGATCCAGATTCGCTGATTTCTCTCGAAGATCGCGGAGGTAGTTCAGTGACCTAATTAGACTTTTAGATGAGAAGAATCGGCTTTATAGGCCATGAGAGAAATTTGGTGGCTTTTGTATATGATACGAATCCATTATAATTGAGCATTAACCTTCATATGTGATGCGGACAAATCAATTTGGGGAGTATTGGTCTCTAAACAAGTTTAGGCCCACACCAGGGGAATTAACCCCATTGCTTGAGGATTGAGTGGGAAGGCCACTCCAAAGGAATTAACCCCTCTCTCTTTACGTAAGATAAAGGGGCCAGAGGGCCCCTTGCAACTCTCTCGCACGATGTGAGAAGGAGATGGGGCGAGCACTTAGCTGGGCCTTCCCCATCTCAGTCAGTGCCAGCCCCTTATTTCTCTCCCAAAATGACTGGGGGAAGTGGATTAAGTGGGACAATAGCTCTCTTTTCCATGAGAAGGGGAGAAAGGGGGACTGGATGCTGGAGGTAAGTATTAATAAATCAAAGAATCAAGAATTTGTGCAACCAAAAATAATTGTGAATAAAAACAAAGAAAAATAACTTATATAAGTAACAAATTAGAAAATAGGGTAATCTAAATCCGAAGACGTGCTCGGCATTGCCCACTCATAGAGGGTAAATATCTCTAATATTTCTAAGATACAATTAATCTCCTGCTCTATCAACTCATCCCTTGCTTAGCAAGAGCACGTGAAATCCTTGACCTGATCAACTTCTTCAATTGGCCGAAATCAATGCTTTGCAGAGTATACAAAATATGGAAAAAAATAGTAGAAGAAGTAGTGGAAAAGGTGTGCAAGTGAAGAGTGACAAGAGAGAGAGAGCAGGAGGGAGAGCTTTATGATATGTAGTATCAGGATCCTGAACCATAGTCTTTATAAAGAGTCTTTCAATTACCAAAATATTTGTGGAATAAGGTAGGTTGTCTAGCATGAATGTAGCAATCCTTGCTCAAGTGGTTAATTTTTGAAACAAAACTAAATTTGGGTAGCTTGTCTATGTTTCTCTTGTTTAATATTATCTCTAGAGCAATATTATATTTCAAACTTCGATGACTGCAATACAATGAGTTCAAAGTGATCATGAATGACAAGAATTAATCAAACATCCAACTTCTTCAGTTATTTATTTCTTGATTTAATATGGCAAAAGTCTCTACATGTTCAAAAAACAAGTAATCAGGTCAAATATATTCTAGACCTTTCAATTATCCAATGCTAGCTTAAATGTATCTTATTTTACCAAAAAAAGTCTTAGATGTGCATTAATTCAATCAAATATTTTTCCCTTGCATATATTGTTGACATGAGAATGAAAAATACTTTTTAGGCTATAGGATTATGTGACTTTGAAGCAAGTGTTTTTTCATTGCTCAACTTGAAAAATCCCTACTTACTAGCTTTGCTCTCATTAAGAATTGATGCTAGGAGATGACCAACATCTCAAGCCACATGCATTCCTTAATCTTCTTAGCTTTGTTCATGAATAAATAATTCTTGATACAGATACACATTTACAAGATATAGATAAATTCATGATCACTATATAGCAATAAGATGTTCTATTTAGTGAAAATTTCATCCGAATCTTATTAGCATATAGCATCTCAACCAAAATAGGTCATAAAAAAGAGTCCACACAAAGCTTGAGCTAACCAAAGATTATGACACATGCTTATAACATGCCTTATTAATACTAAAGATTAAAACAAGGGCACACCACAACTACATTAAATATAAACATTTCTATTACAATCATGAATACGGATCGGCGCATTAAACCGCTTAGAATCCATTCTGACCATCCAAGTTTATTCAACAACTAACCTACTTAGATCAAGGGATTTTTTTCAGCATTTCACAATTCCAAACCAAAATAGTCTAAATGATGTAAAAGTGTATGCTAAAAGTTTTATAAGTTACTAGATGTTAAAATTTAATTAAATTCAATGACATGTCAAAAACAAAAGACTTCATGTGCACATACTTCAGTTTGTAATATATATTTTTTAATATGGAAGAAAAAGCAAAATAAAAATCTACCGTTAACACAAAAACAAATGTTGGCAAGGAGACTTTAGTATCTCATTTTTTCGGGTGGAAATCTCCATGGCCATTAGAATCATGATTACCACAAGATCATATATTTACAAGGGGCAGTATAATCAATGCCCCCCTTCCTAATGTTCCATTTATGTATTCATTTCATAGGTGAGCTAAAATAGAACAAGAACTTCTGTACCCAATATTGTATGGTTAAGATTTCTTATACATTTTTCTCATCTAAGAATGATTATGAAGGACAGAACAACCATTCTAATTATTTAGGATTTCCAAACTTATCTTGCACAATATATCTGACAAGCATTCAAATAATGGCCCTTATTACACCATAACATTGAATACATAATTGATATTAAAAGCTTTTACTTGATCTTTTCCTTGTTATCATATTTCAATAAAAATATAGTGAGATGTATACAAAAAATAGTACCATAACATACAAACAGTTATTTTGTCAAATAATGTTGTTACTTGTTGCTATTAACAACAATATATTCATTATAATAGTTAATAACAATAACTATGACACTCTTAATGGGATAGTATTGTCTCAGAAACCTTTGCATTGAAGAGAGAAAGCAAGGAATGACAATCTTTCAACCCAAAGAAGTATAGGAAAGTCAAGAGGAATTCAATGCTACTATTTCTTAGGACTAAATGGCTAGCAAAACACCACTATTAGGCATGAAACGTACTCAAACACTGTAGACTTTTATAACTACTAGAAAATGTCTCTGTAACAAACAAGCCAAAGGTTGTACAATTGCATAAAACAAAGTTGAAAGTTCTCATATTTTGGTGGAGCTTAAGGATATCCTCAATAGTTTTAAATACTCCCAAACAGCAGTACCTCACTGTCTTCATAATACCATCAAGCATTGTCCCAACTAATTGGGGTGAATTCTATTTTGCAATTGCCAATTTTGAAAAACTAACAAATCCCTTCTCCTTCAAGCTTTCGACAGTCTCCTTGATGCTTGTCTCTAAAGGAATATAGTCAATACCTAAGCTTTTTTCCTTTTCCTTAGAGACCTGATATATTGGCAGAAACGGCTTGTCATCCGCACACCTGTAGTAATTGAAGGGTAACTTGTTAAAAACTTAAACTCTTCAAGAACTAGTAATCGAAATGATTAATGAAAAAGCAGCCTTAAACCTTTGACCGAGTAGGAAAAAGGGAGAGCAAGTTGATAGAGAAAGCAAAGTAGAGGTTAGTACCAAATATATGTGTGCTCTGAAAAAATACTTCAGCACTTGTTTGGTAATTTCAAAAGATATGGACATCATTAAGAAAAAGTAATCAAGCATGAAACCTAACAGAACACATTCATCAGTTAATCTAATAAATTATAGTTGATGCATAACATGGCATACATTTAATCATAGGCACATGGTAATCTTTTCCATCAATTAGATAACAAGGTTTTCGTTCAATGGAGAAATCACAGTGATGCTACAGATTGAGCAAAGGAATAGCAAACTTGAGCTAAAGAATAGGATGTTCAATTGAGATTTGGATTTGACCACACAAGAAAGGCTGCCAAATTGATGGTTATTTATATTTGTAAGGAGAAAAGCTTCAAACTGACATTATAGACAACCATAAAAAACAAGCCAAGAAGGTCCAAGATACTTAGGGCATTGGCGAGGCGTAATGTAAAAGAAGAGAAAGCAACATATGTAGTTTAATTGTTATGGTTGGAGCTACTACTTATTACATCTATGTTTTCCTAGCCCAAGCTTCTTGGGACTTGGGAGACATGGATGGCTAAAGATTAAATGAGAAAAAGCCAAGTTTGAACTTAAGAAAATCTTGGACAAAGCTCATGAGGTCCAATAAGCTCACAAGAAGAGACAAGCACAAGGCCTTTTCCAATGGAGCATCAAGCACAAAGTAGTCTCTTCGGTACTCAAGACAAATAAGATAGTACCAAGAAGGTGGTAGAGAGAGAATATATATACACGCTGTGAAAGATAGAGATAGATAGATTACATAAAAGCAAGGACAAACAATAATGATCTAGAAATCACTCATAGATGATAGCAAATCGTCCTAAAAACCCCACCACTAACAAATAGATACTGCATAAAGTGGAAAAAGGGAAATGATGGATGGTGTTTGCAGTCGTTGTGTTTGGCTGCACTTAAAAATCACATATTAGAAGAATAGATCAAATTGTTATAGCTTTTTATCCATTTTGGACTAGTTTCAGCTTAAATTTTCCAAAGAATAGAAAATTAATGCCTTTTAATTTAACTAAGGAGAAAAAGAAAGTAGCAAAAAAAAGGGTACATATATAAATAATTTTAGGAGAACGAATGAGAGATCAAAAACATAGATTAGCATGCATCATAATTTTCTTCTTGAAATCATACATGAATATTTTGACAAGGTGATATAGATAAATAATAATAATAATAATAATAATAATAATAATAATAATAATAATAATAATAATATGCTCATATATAGTCATTTATTATTATAGACAACAATCACAGTCTTTTAGTATGAAATAATGTTATTACCCAAAAATAGGGTTTGGTTTTTCTGATGAAACTTGTGTGATTTTAGTCAAAATATGCTCGAATAAAGCTCAAACGGGTCTATACTATCTTGATGGTGCTTTGGTATGATAAAGCAACTAGAGCAACTTGGGTAAAGTCCTAATTCTCACAGAAATGAAAACCATTATACAAAGTCTTGATATGATCTGACATCTCTTCAGTTTGAGCTAAAACTTTAATTAAATACTTGGTATGGAATGTAACTCTATCATCAGTTGACTAACATGATCATGACAAAAGGCAAATTTGGTCGTCGAATGACCACCATATGGTGAATGAGTCAGATTTCTATGAAATTATGCGAGCTAGCCATAGCAATTAAGTGGTAAAACGGAAAATAATTTTTTTTATATAAAGTAGTTAGTGCTAACCCATTGCAGATTAGAATAAGAGGTTGTGTCAATGAATTTAAAACTTAAACATTTGAAAGGCATGAGATTTCAGGAACAAATTAGGAATGCTTTTGTTAGTCAAAAGATGTTAGCAAATATGTCAACTAATCCCATTAACTGTATATTGTTATATGCAGAGACAATTTGCAATCTCAATGAGAAAGGAATATATGTTTGAAGGGTGAGAAAGGAATGAATTTCTAGATTCTGGATGAAGATGGGAAATGATCCAAGAACATTTTCTAGAACATACAGTCATAATACAAGAACAGCAATATATGTTTGAAGACTTGGATGTTACAAACATTTTTCACAAATATAAACCTACTGAACAGACAAAAACATAAAAAAGCAAACAGAAACATTGAGAGAGAATGTAGGACAGAATCGCAATGGAAAAAAAGAATAACAATTAACAAGAGAATTATTTTCCTTGAAAACAGTGTGGTTTCTAAAACATATGACTAAGCATTTAAATAAAGACAGTAACTTACTTTTCTGGCAGTTTAAGAGGAGGATATTGTTCAAGTAAAATTTTCACAATCTCCGAATAGTGAGCAACTCTTTCGACTAAACAATATCTTCCCCTTGCTGAGGGAACCTCAAATGCCAGAATATGTACCATTGCAACATCTTTGACATGGACCCACCCAAAGCTTAAATTTGGATATGTAGATCCTGCAAATGATTCAATAGGAAATTGTTAGATTTTAAATCTCCCCCTTCATCAACAAAACAAATTTTGTAGAAAAGAATAATCTAGATTGGATAGAGCATGCTTATAACATTAAAGTGAAGTATATCAAAGAGTTCAACGAGAAGCATGGTTCAAAATTCTGTATGAATGGACCATGTCTCTGGAGAATGGAGATGTTTCATAATCAGGCCTTCTGCAATGATACCAGACATCAAAACAATTATCAACTTATTTTGGCCCATTTTGGATAAAACTACTAGATCTTCACCTTGCCATTTACTTTCTCCTGTTCCTTTTATCTATGACATACATGCGTTGAGAAATGTTCTATTTGTCTTACATTGCAAAAACTACTGCATAGAAAGGCATATTCTATTACTTGCAACTCAAGAAATAGACTGACAAACTACTTGCAGTACTCGTGAACAAATAGCACCTCAAACCTCTAGCTTATCATAAAATTATAGAGGAGCATGACCATAAAGTTTTTTCAATTTATCAGATACAAACACTGCACATCATTATTCTTTTATCCGATAGAGAAAACTATCACACTACATTACTAGTATTACTAGAAAGCTTCAGTTTCTACAAAATTTCATATTTTTTGGAACTATATATATCAAAAATTTAAATAATTATGTTAGATCAAAGTTGAGGAAAGTCAAAGTTGGCAATAGTCAGTAAAGAGTGAAATTTACAAAAATCTCTATAAATTTAAGTTTAAGTTGTTTTCCATAAAACATTGTCTTTATAATAACATAAGTTAGTTGCTACCATAAAAAATTAAGTTCTCTGATGAATATCCTACAGAAATCAAAAATTTCTTCATAAAATATTGTGAAAAGGACAAGGACAAAATAATTGAAGAACTAGCTAGCTATTCTTCATGCTTGCATATGTTCTTAGGGAATTCATGTTGTTACCATATTTGATCATACAACTTCCAGGTTGTCTCTATCCGGGTATGATTCAAACAGAGAAATAGACACTACAAGATGATGGGTATTATAAGGAAATAGGGTGGACACTCGTGAAGTATCTATCAGCTTATACCTTTTCTTGCTCACAGAACTCTGCACTAGAAAACCACGTCGCATCAACTACGACATCAGGTGTTCGTGGTCTTCCATTGTATACAACAGCAGCCATGGACGATGTTACGACCACCCTTTTAACAGGAGGAGTTTTAATGCAGGAACCGAAAACATTCAGTGTCCCCTTCACTGCTGGGTCAATTAACTCAGCCTAAAAGCAAGATCGAAAGACCAATCTGTTAAAAAAGTTATAACTTGCCATCATTTGGGACAGCAAAAATAAAGAATATCATCATGACACATGGGACAGAAACTAAGAAAAGAAGGTAAGAAAATTCTGTATGGTAATTTTATCCAATCCCAAATATATTACCATGTTGTAGCACAACGTACGAAAGAGAGGAAAACTTGTTGCAGTCAGCATGAAATATTCAATTAGAAAGACAAACATTGCGGCATACAGGCAAAAAGTTAATATCTGCTAGATCTTTATTATCAAGCAGAGAAAAAGAGACCATATATGAAAGGAGCATCAAGTGAAGAATGTGGAATTGCATAGACATAGGTTAGTACAGATAATGAATCCATATAACAAGGCTCATTTTATTGCCTGACAATGTTGTGCATAAATTCGAATCTATGTTGCAAACATGCAAAAAGTATGAAGACTCAAATACATAATAAAAAGTATAGAAAATACAAAATGTGTAACACATGCCAAAAACTTGGGATGGGTTTGTAAATGAAGAGATGCAACCAAACAAGGAGTGTATCTTTCTTCTCTGTTTTTTCCTTATTTATTTTTTCGAGTTGTTTTAGAAGTCCATGGATAGTTTAACTTTTGATTCTTTAGTATTTTTAGAATAGTTTAGTGTCTGTTCATCATAGTTGGGTAGAGGAAGAATTAGTAATTACTAATTGGGATTGTACTAGAGAGTTTAGATGTATTCACATATAGTGTTCCTTAGTTACGTGGTCCTCCAAGTCTTGTGACTTCTTGTCCCCAACTCATCGAGGAATTATTTTTCTTCATGTCATACTTCTATCTTTTGTTGAAGCCTCTTAAGGAAAGTAGTATTTCGTCAAGGGAAACTTTTCCTTTTATGTGATCTCTTGTCATCTTTTGAGAAGATGGTTCCTTCATTATTTTATACTCATAAAGGTATTAATGGAACCTGCTATGTACTCCAGTGTATCATGTACAATCAACTTCAATTGGAAGTTTCAACGTAATCTTGCAACATGTCCACAGTTGAGGCAATCCTAGACAATAGGCTTAAGCCCATACCTAAGAGCTGACATAGATGCCCATGTGACTTAGTACAAAATCAGTCAAATTTTTTATTCTATTAGTTTATATTTTCAGATATTGTACTATTAAAAATCTAACATTTAATAGGAATCAAGGCATACAAGGTAAACATACTATATGAGTACCACTAAGGACAATGAAACCGGTACTGGGCGCCGTACCAGTTATCCATCGAGACGAGTCGTTACGGGGCCGCGTCGTGCCATGCCTGGCTGGACTCATACCGACACATCTTCTACGGCGGGGGAGAGGGAGAACAAGAGAGGGAAAGAGAGAGAGAGCGGGGAAGGGAGGGAGAGGGAGAGGAGGGAAGAGAGAGGCCGGGGCTAGCCGCCTTCTCTGTGCAGAGGCTCCCTGGCCTCTCTCTTCCCTCCTCTTCCTCTCCTTTTCTCTCCTACTCTCTCTCTCTCTCTCTTTTCCTCTTTTCTTTCTTCCCCTCCGGCGAGTCGTCTCGATTTCAATGGCGGAACCACCCCGACCCGCCATCGATACGGCCGGAACAGTTCCGCAGACCTTGAATACCATTGTAAGATTAAAAATATTGTCAAGATTTACAATACTATGTTAACTTTACAACTAATAAGTGAAACATAAGTGCTAACATATAATACCATTATTTTTAGGTCATTAGGTATGGATTGCTTAGCTACCTTAGTGGCATCCAACTTTTCAAAGGCTAGAGCATGGATATAGAGTTTTCAATGTACCTACGTATGTTGATATTGTGATATTGTTGGGGAACTGTTGCGCATATTGTACAATGAATGTTTCGTCCATTAACTATGTCATGTCAAGCAAGATTTGCCTTATCGGCCATACTGCACGGTATCAAGCATAGTGTATAGATAGCAAACAATTACTCGGCAGCATACTATGTTTGATATCATCAACTAACCCATATTGACACTCTACGAGGATGGTAGCAATACAAATACCGAAACCTGTAATGCGAACCATAATATTAAGGAACATTTGGTATTACTAAGTAGTGCTTTGAACCTGGTGACCTGGATGCCCATTCTGGGTGCCATCAAAGATCACATGTTCAACTATGGTTGAACAAAGATTCAACTATGGCATTCTGGGTGCGGTCAAAGATCACATGTTCAACTATGGTTGAATAAAGCTTCAACTATGGTCGAACAAAGGTTCAATCAGAGAAAATAAACTGCCCATTATTTCTCACCACAAGTAGCAGGTGGTCGATCAAACAAGTAGACCCGGCTGATCCAGCCAAGTCTCAAAACACTTGTATTAAGTGCTTATACTAGATTGTTGTCTCAATAGTCAGCGTAAAGATTGCATTCACTCTGATAATAAATTTGCCAGCAAGTACTTCCCCAAAAATGATGAAATTATGATGATGCTGCTTTTGTTCTATAAAATTAACAAGATAGGAGCAATTAAAATTTATATTGGTGAAAAAAGTAAACCTATTGAAAAAAATAATAACAGTGTTATAAGATAATAGATAACCATATGAACCTGCGGATCTGTGGCATTAAAATAGCAAGGAGATGCTGTATGAAAAACACCCGCGCACCCCTCAACCACTGAATCGAAGGCCAGATATGAAAGCAGCATCAAGTGAAGAATGTGGATTTGCATAGACATAGGTCAGCACACACAATGAATCCATATGACCAGCCTCATTTTATTGCGTGAATATTTTGTGCATGAATTGAATCTAGGTTGTAAACATGCAAAAAATCTCAAGCTCAAATAAACAATCAAAATATAAAAAATGAAAAATTCTGTAGCCCTAAACTTAGGACGAGTTTCTGTACAAAAAGATGCAAGCAAATAGGGAGTGCACCTTTTTCCCTTTTCTTTTTTGAGTTGTTTCAGAAGTCCATGGATGGTTAAGCTTTAGATCTTTAATATTTTTGGATTAGCAGTATAAAGGTCATAGTTGGGTTGAGGAAAATCGAGTATCAGATAGTTTAGATGTCTTTACATATAGGGTTCCCAAGTTCCATGTTTTTCCAAATTTTGAATACTTGTCCTTAACTCATCGAGGAATTATTTTGCTTCATGTTTTACTTCTATCTTTTGATTATCTTTAGGAAAGCAGTATTCAAGCCCTCTGCCCTTCACATCTTTGAACCTATCCTCTCCAATCCTCTGGTGCCACCTTAACCTGCTCAGATGTTGTCTTTTCACCATTTGATGCCAACCAGATCTCCCTCTAAACCACTGCTACAACAACCTATTGGCCCCATCTGTAAAACTCCAATGTTTCCACTTCAACCCTTCACCATGACCTCCTCATCTCCCCTCTGAGATTACCGCCTCAACTCACTTTTGACCCTGCCTCCATCCCTTCAGTCTTGCTACCTCAACCAGCTCTTATTTCCCTCACCTCAACCTCTACAGTGCAACAACTTCAACAAAAGAACATAAGAATAGCGAAGAGGATCATCAGATCTGTATAACTGTTGGTGATGATTTGTTCTCATTGCCCCAACCAAGAAGAAGAGAGATGCCAGCAGATTGAGTTTCAGGATAAACAGCCCAGCCCAGTCTGAGTCAAATTAAGTTGCTGATTTGGTGGTTTGAACAGTTGAGCTACTCAGTTCATGGGTTCAAATGGATTTCAGCTAGATACAGGGTTTAACTCAACCTAGCCCACCATGGCTAGCAGGTGGCCAATCAAACAGGCAGACCCAGCTAATCAAGCCAGGTCTCAAAACACTGTTATTAACTAGATTGCTATCTCCATACTCAGTACAAAGAATGCATGCACTCCAATAGTAGCTCAACACCAGCAAAGATTGCACAAAAAAATGATGAAATTATGATGATACTACTTTTGTTCTGTAAGACTAATAAGTTAGAAGCAAATATAAACAGTACATTATTGAAAAATGTAAACCTATGGGGAAAAAAATAATAACAATGTTATTTTATAACAGAGATAATAATATGAACCTGTGGATCTGTGACATCGTGATAGAAAGGAGATGCTGTATGAAACACACCCTCACACCCCTCAACCACTGAATCAAAAGAGCCCTCTTCCAACAAGTTTGCTTTAAACAAGTGCAATCTCTCATTGGCTCCTTCCAAGGCACGCAAATGCTCAGTTTTCTTCGGATCAGCTAATAAACATGACCCAAAAAATATAAGATGAGAGACCAAAATTAGTTTTTAGCAAAATTTCAGGTCTAACATATGTCCTATGATAAGTGGTGGCATGAATTCTTCACGTGGATCAATGACAAAATTTGACAAAAAGAATTAGATGATGATCAAAATATTGCCTTTTGTCTCCATGATCCATTAAAATAAGAATAATAGAAAGAGATTGCTCAGCCAAAAGTGACAGAACAAGAAGAAGTAAACAAAGAAAACAAGAACTTAGGATTTCATGCTCGATGCGTCAGACAGGTACATGCATATTTATAGGAAAGACTGAAAGAAACATCACATAACAAAAAGTGTTATCATTTCAGGGAAAAGCAGGAGTGCTTCTTTAAACTTACTATAATTTTAATGAAATCAACGTCATCCTCAATCTGCCTAAACTGAAATAGAGGATATCTCTTGCAAGAAGCCCAATATCATTCAGATGCTGTAAGTAGGCTTCAGACTTGTACTGCTGAAAGTTCATAGTAAATCACTCAATTTTAATTTGATCCGTGAAACACATTTGAATAGAGATAATTTACTATCCTGTCACATTTTTCAAAAGTTTGTCCAATACAAAAATGATTAGGATTATGTCTCCTTCTTCTCAGCAAATAGGATACTAGTCCCCAAATATATAATGGACAATTTCATGGACGGTAGTTACTGATATATTGGAAGATGAGTGGATGCTGGTTACTTAAGTGAACCTCGACGTGATTGAATGTGACAAAAGGTGAGATTTCATTGATGAAATAACTGAGGAGAACTTCTAACCCAATTTATGGAGGACGGTGAAAAATGAAATAAGAGAAGAAAAACCAAAAAAAAATTGCATGATTGTTTTACATAGAATGCATTAGAGAAGTGAGAACTTGTTGAATAATAAGTGATGACCAAGGGGATAGCTACAGGTGTCACATTCTTATATAGAATAAGAGTGAAGCATTGCACTCGAGGCATAGCACCAAGATGGTTGAAATAACAGAAGTAAAGCTCATGATGTCTGACCAACAGAAAGCTACGAAGCACACCATGCTTCTCTATGAGACCAAATTTCTTGAAAAATAATTCTGCAATGAATTTCCAGGCATGGCTTTGCTTATGTGAGATCTCCATTCTACACTTATATGACAGAAAGGAATCTGGACCATTTGCCTCAATAGAAGATATCCAGCCATCTAGAGCAAATTATTGAAAAAAAATGCTCCATATCCCAATTAAGACTTGAACTTAAAGTCCCTGTAATCTACTTAACTGATGCTCCATATCCTCTCTTATATTTTTCTCTACATTCAATATGTAACCAAATTATGAATGCCTTGCAATTTGTTAACTTCAATGCAATGTGCATTATGGACTAAATTCCCACATGCCGCTTGGCAGACTGTTAATGTCAATCTTTGTTTGTAATATCACAAGAGTTATTTTCTGAGAATAGCATCATCCTGTCCCAGTGCTCCTCTGTTGCATTACCTTACATGTTGTTTTCTGGTCCTCTATCAAAAGATTAGACATATAAAGAATTTGCAAAAATCTTCTTCTCCATAATGCACACCAGATTCAAAATCCTATCCCGCTCCACTCCTGCCCCACTTCTGGACGTTTTCAACCCCTTTCTAAGCAACTAATGTTGCCACCAAAGTTAGTTTACTTAACATTGCACTAGCTATTTCTCATGTTTTTTCTTCTAACTACAAACAACAAGCTTGCAATTAAATAAGCAAACATCCAGTCTAAATGAGTGGATCACAATGTCTTATAAAAGACAATATTATTGCAAAAAGAAAGTCCTACATGTTCTGCATCCTTTATTTTTCTTTAAGCAATGCTTTAGAGCTCTCAGGCAGGAATCTAATCATGATTCCAATTTAGGCTAATTTGATCTTGACCATCGGATGCATGATTCGTTCAAAAAAAAAAGAAGAAAAAAGATAAGAAGACAACTCTACATGATCACGACTCTATTCCTAAAAGGTTGTAACCATTTTAAAATAAAAGGCACCAGAGCTCCTTATAAGCCTTTTAATCCTGTTTCATGCTCTGAAACCCTAACTTCCCACTCTATTTCTACCCCTGTATTATATAACATGGGAAGAACAAGGCAAGACAACATCAACAAAAATCCAAGTCAAAAATACAATCAAAAAAATGTTAGCAGAAAGTGTCCGACTACGATTAATGGAAAACATATAACAAAATTAAAAGAATAAAAGAAACTCATGCAAATCAAAGTCAAGAAAACTGAAAAAAAATCAATTACAACCCCTCTAATCTGGGGTTTATTAAACGCAAGGTACAAGATCCATCCAACCATATCATGGTTTAAGGGCTATAAACGAATCTAAACAAGCAAGACAGGGACGTGAATCCGCCAGCGATGATGCATAATAACCATAACTATGACACACCGTGTGCGTAACTGTATCTCCTAAAGAGAACACAAGATAAGAGGG